>NC_052063.2:24304435-24636935 GCF_903992535.2 Arvicola amphibius
ACTTTGGGTGAAAGGATCTCTGGGCAGGCACCAATTTATTCTCCAGTTTCCCTCTTTGTTACAAAATGGTCAAATAGTTTAGCTTTCAGAGCTTCAATTTTCTTAAGCTTAGCTGGGGTGGGTAGGGCAATGCTTTTCCCCTTGTAGGGCGATTCAATCAGACAAAATCTTACGATAAATGGGTTGGCTTCTGTCTTTATCAGTGATGTACAACTTCCTCTCAAAAAGCATAGTTGTCACGGAAGCCACAAACATATAGTTTGGAGTCTTTCTGAGAGATAATTAATTTGACATTTCATCAATACAACATAGCTTCCCCACAGAGATCCACGGCCAATGTAAGAATATTAGTCAACTATAAATGAGTAGCTGATCGGGATGACTCAGCAGGACTCAGAGGCCCGAGTCCAACCTCTGGATCCCATGTGAAAGGGAAGGAGAGAAACGACTACACAAAGTTATAACCTGAACTCGGCAGCGTGCTATGACACAGGCTCCGTGCCCAGACACACACAATACACATGCACGCACATGTGCATACACATATACACATATACACACACCACACATGCATGCACATGTGCACACACCACAGATGCATGCACTCCACATACACGCACACACATGTGCATGCACAAACACACCACAGGTGCACACACTCACACACACACGCCACCATACACACGCACGCACATGTGCACACACATACACACACACCATAGATGTACACACTCACATACATCACACACATGTGCATGCGCACACACCACAGGTGCAGGAGCTCACAATACATGTGCATGCCACACACCGACAGATGCACACACACACACACCTGTGCACACACATATGCACACACCACAGATGCACCAACACGCACATACATGTATGCACACACAGCACAGATGCACACACTCTCACATGCTCACACACGTGCATGCACATACACACATACCACAGACGTACACACTCACACACACAAACTACTTTTCTAAATCATTAAACATAAAAGGGACAGATGTAGTCAGGTGGTGACACACACTTTTAATCCCAGCATTTGAGAGGCAGAAGCATCGGATCTCTGTGAGTTCGAGACCAGCCTGATCTAGAGAGAGATTCTAGGACAGCCAGTGCTACACAGAGAAATCCTGTCTCAAAAAGAAAGAAAGAAAGAAAGAAAGAAAGAAAGAAAGAAAGAAAGAAAGAAAGAAAGAAAGAAAGAAAGAGAAAAACAGAAAAAGAGGAAGGGGTGGGAAGTTGGAGGGAGGAAGAGCAAGAGGGAGATAAATGTTTCAATATTTCTTTTCTCAAAAATGCTATAAAATACAAACCATTGCATTCTTCCAAAAGAAACTGCAGCCGAATGTGGAAATATGAGTGGCAATGAGGTCCCCTGAAATATCACCGCACACACAGTTAAATATGAAAGTACCCAGGAAAGCAACATCGTTGAGTCAGAGAGGCTCCATGGCAAGCTGGTAATTTTCCATCTCGTGTTTCTCAGAGAGTTGGCAGAAAGCATTTCCTGATGGGCTTCCTCTTCTCCATGCATATTGAAGGCTATTTCTAGCAACAATGAGTATGTCCACATATATTTATTTTATTAAAAATGTTGTCCTGCCCCTTAACCAATTTCTCTGCCCAAGCTTCCTGTAGAACTTAGAAATGGAATTGTTTCCCCTCCACTGTCTCCTCTGTCTCCTTCACACAGAAAAATCTCTCCTCTCTAGAGCTGCTCCCCAATTTTCTCCTTCCTCTAACAAAAGTTTGAAGGGGAATATGTAATTACAGATATTTAAGAATCAATTTTATGGCTGGCCAGTAGTGGTGCACGCCTTTAATCCCAGCATTCGGGAGGCAGAGGCAAACGGAGGATCTCTGTGAATTCAAGGCCAGCCTGATATACAGAGCTAGTTCCAGCTCAGGCTCCAAAGCTACAGAGAAACCCTGTCTCAAAATAAGTAAATAAATAAATAAATAAATAAATAAATAAATAAATAAATAAATAAGAATCAATTTTACTTCATGGCAGAAATAAAAGCCTTGGATCTCTGATGATGACTCTTTTTGCTTTGTTTGGTTTTGTTTTTGAGATAGGTACATTTATCTATTTATTAGTTTTGTTTTGATTTGTTTTAGCAATGTCTTAATATGTATCCCAGGCTGGCCTGGAACTCACTATGCAGACAAAGCTGAACTGAAACTCACAGATCCATCTGCGTCTACCTCCTGAGTATTGGGAACAAAGGTCCACACCACTGTGCCAGGCCTTGAGATAGATTCTTAGTGTGTGCCCCCAGAACTCATATTCTTACCTCAGCCTCCAAAGTCACAGATTACAAGTATGTGCCACCATGCCCAGCTTGTGATGGTATCCTCTGCTAACTTTTCCAGGTGCCCGATGGGCTATGTGTATGGTAGGTCTTTAAAGTGTTCCTCTGGTCTTTTGGCAGCCAGTGGAAGGCTGGAGGCCATCCTAACACAATCCCAAGTGGCACATACAGGCCAGAACATCCCTCCATTCCAGTGTTTACCACCACGTTGATACTGAATTCTTGCAACTTCTGGGTTGTATGTGTGTTGAGGGGATCATCTTGCTATTTCCAAGAGAACATCCCTGCACAGAAGTTATTGAGAGTTTAAGCGTTTGAGAATTGAAATTCATCAAGACAAACAGTTAGCATTTTCCTCCATTTTCTCCAGAGGCACAAACTGCCTGACAGAAGAAGGCTCAAATTCCCTGTTCAAAACGGGTCCAGACCAGCTTCCTCAGCACAGCACGAGGACAAGAGAATGACCAGGATCAGACCTAGGTGCAAGATAACATTATACTATTGACAGGTCTTTTAAAGAAATAAGATACATGAAGTTGAATAAAATGTTGGATGTGCAAGTAAGTATCTACTCACGAGAAGAGAAATCTCAGCACATTACAAAGTTGGAAAAGATTACAACTATTAAAAGCATGAAATCCAGAATGTGTCATAATATTCTAATTGCTTGGCACACCCATCATTCTTTCTTGCCTTTACATTTTGTTCTTTTTAATTACTTCTTTTATGTATGTGGATGTTTTGCCTGAATGTCCCTCTGTGTATCACATGCATACAGTGCCTATGGAGGTCAGGAGAGGGTATCAGATTCCCTGGAGTTGGGTTTAGAGGTCCAAAAGGTTAGAGTCCATGATGGCAGAAAAAAAGCATGGAATCAAGAAGAGCTGAGAGCTCATATCTCAAACTGCAACCAGGAGGCAGAAAACACACTGGGAAAAGCGAAATCTTTTGAACCCTCAGAGTCCACCCCTAAGAACACAACTCCTTGAACGAGCCACACCTCCTCCTGACCCTTTCCAAACAGTTCCACCAACTGGGGACCAAATATTCAAACATTAGGCTCTTCAGGGGTTATTCTCATTCACACCACATTCCACTCCCTGACTCCCATAATTTCTTACCTTTTTAATTGTCCCTTTAAATTACTTTTTCACATAATTTCAGAATATTTTCTTTTTTTTGGTTTTTCAGGACAGGGTTTCCCTGTAGTTTCTAGAGCCTGTCCTGGAACTAGCTCTTGTAGACCAGGCTGGCCTCGAACTCAGAGATCCGCCTGCCTCTGCCTCCGGAGTGCTGGGATTAAAGGCATGCACCACCACCGCCCGGCTTTAGAATATTTTCTAACTGGGGAGGGTGAAAAGATACTTTGACTTTTCCTCCTGCATGAATAATGTTTTATTGTGTTTTAGAAAACTTTCTTTTAGTTGTATAATCTTTATTAACAAAGTCTTGTAAACTTATAGGATTAGTGTTACATTTGGGAAACACTGATGGGTTTGCTTCATGTGTGGAAGTCTTAGTTACTTTTCTATTGCTGTATTGGAGAGCATCTTCAACAAAAAGACCACTTAGCAGGGTAGGGGTATGGGGATTAGAAAAGTTAGTAAAGAATATAAAGATATGTGTCAGAATAACAAACAGAAACATAGGATCGCACCAGGAGGGAGTTCCAGTGAATACTGAAATTGCCTGAATTTAATTTCCATTTGCTTAAAATATCCCTGATCCTAAAAGGTAGGAGTAAGATAAAAAACTGAATTAACATGATACAATAAAATGAACATACCAGTTGAAGGTTGCAGGCTACATTCTTTGTTAAACATTCTGTTGCTAAAACAAAATAAGTCCTGCTCACACCCTAGACCAAAAACTTTCTGTAGGCAAACCACTCCCTGGGTAGAATCCATTGTTATCTCCCTAGGGGAGTAGGAGCTTAGTTGGATCCTTAGACTTTTATTTTGGATAGAAACATGTTCTCCATTCCTGAAATATGAGGTCTGGATATTAACCACACTTGTTGACAGTAACCTTGAGAGAGCAGAACTCTCTGACTTAAATCTGGGTGGGACCTTTGCTTGACCATAGAAACAGACAATAACCTTAAAGGAATAGAAGTAAGTTCCAAGTCTCTGACCTTTGGAATT
The DNA here is from genome assembly GCF_903992535.2 of Arvicola amphibius. Lineage (NCBI taxonomy): Eukaryota > Metazoa > Chordata > Mammalia > Rodentia > Cricetidae > Arvicola > Arvicola amphibius. Next base: position 24,308,910 of record NC_052063.2, read on the forward strand.
TATTATGAATTTACTTTGGAATTCAACTTTGAGCAAGCTGAAACTCTCTGATCTTCAGACAAGATGGAAATAGGCTCACATTTTTGGACCTCCATATTGCTGTCATAAGACACCCTGACCAAGACAACTTATAGAAGAGAAGGTTTGTTTGGGCATAGGGTTCCAGAGGGAAAAGAATGCATCACCATCATGAGAGGGAGGCATGACAATAGGCAGATGTGGTGGCTAGAACAGGAAGCTGAGATCTCACCTCTTGAACCACAAGCATGAAGCATAGAGAACAGTTGGAAAGTGCACATGTGGGGCTGGAGAGATGGCTCAGTGGTTAAGAGCATTGCCTGCTCTTCCAAAGGTCCTGAGTTCAATTCCCGACAACCACATGGTGGCTCACAACCATCTGTAATGAGGTGGGGTGCCCTCTTCTGGCATGCAGACATACACACAGACAGAATATTGTATACATAATAAATAAATATTTAAAAAAAGAAAGGGCACATGTGGTGGCTTGGAAAGGAATGACCCTCATAAGCTCATCTATTTGAAGGCGTGGTCATTAGGGAGTAGAGCTACTTGAGAAGGATTAGGAGGTGTGGCCTTGTTGGAGTAGGTGTGACTTTGTTGGAGGAAGTCTGTCTCCAGGCTGGATTTTGGGGCTTCAGTTACCCAAGTCAGGCCCAGTGGCTCTCTTTTCCTACTTTTGGATCCAGATCCAGGTGTAGAACCCTTAGCTACCATGTCTGTCTGCATGCCACTGTGCTCCTCTCAATGAGGATAATGGACTAAATCTCTGAAACTGTAAGCCAGCCCCAACTAAATGCTTTCTTTTATTATAAGAGTTGTATTAATCTGAGTCAAATGAGGGCAGAAAAATCACATGATAATTTGATAGGAAAAGCATTTAAAAAATAAATAATGATAGCATCTAAGTAGGAGCCAATAGGGACATCTATGACTCCCAAAGCTGAAATAAGGCACCCGGGATCCCAGGACTGAGATACTGAGATAGATATTGCTGGAGGGATGTGACAGCTAATCTTCATTTTCAACTGGATGGGACCATGGAGTCACCATGGAAACACACATCTGGGTGTGTCCATTGAGCCATCCTTCCAGGTCCAGAAAACCTATTCGTAACTGTAATTCTACACTCTGGTTTTTATGAAGTTGTACCTGCTTTGTGTGTGTGTGTGTGTGTGTGTGTGTGTGTGTGTGTGTGTGTGTGTGTGTGTGCACGCTCGCATGCATATGTGTGTGTGTGTTGATGTGACAATGAGTTTGCCTCATATGAACAGAATATTCTATAGGCAGTTCTCAATGCAGCTGTCTCTAAAGTCTGAGATTTACCGACACATGACCCTGTCTGTGTTGTTTGTGGTGATAACCCAACTGACAAGAAGAGCACAGTGTGTGTTCCTCTGATTAATTTCTCCTAGTGGTGACAGATTGGTGCTGGACTGCAAACACAGAGTTACCCAGCCTTTGCTGTGGCAGAAGGCACGGGCTAAACAAATAAAGGCTATGTCATAATTGTTGCGACTCCGATGTAACTGTGCTCTGTGACTATGAAACACCCCGGTTTCTCTGACCTGCACTGCCAGGGTCAGAGCTCAGAGCTGACTGTTTTCCTTTCAGAGACTGAGCTTGGGAGTTGACCCCATCTATTAATAGACCCTTGGTGGCCATTCATTTTATTGTTTGGTTTAGGTTTTAGCTTCTTAAGACAAGGTCTCTATGTAACCCTGGTTGTCCTGGAACTCACTATGTAGACCAGGCTGGCTTTAAACTCACAGGGATCCACCTGTCTCCAGGTCAGCACACCCGGCTCTCCTGGGCCATCTGTTAATGCAAGCATCTTCGGAATGTGTGTTTCATATCCTCTGTGTGCCAGGCACAAGGTTCCCCTGGGGATTTGAAGATGAAAAAACTTTGGAAGAATGTACAGATAAGAGAGCCAGGTCAGACCAGATAGTTTCCTCTGCCTGAGAGGAAGCCTCTTTGAAATCTGCCCAAACTAGCAGTTTATACTACATTTGTTGTTGTTGTTGTTGTTGTTGCTGCTGCTGCTGTTGTTGACTATTACTGAACATGTTTGAAAGGCTCAGCTACGCTGGTAAAATTTTGAAACTTCAGTTAACATTGTGCTGCCTGCCCCTGGCCTGGCCTCCAACCCTGAAGCATATTCGGTAGCACTTCAGATAACACCTGATTTCCTCACCACGACCTGTGATGGTGACTATTGGACCCTGCCGCTCCTCCAGACTCAACGGCTCTTTTGTTTCTTACTGGCTGCCTGACTCACTGATCCCCTTTCTGACCAGAGAAAGCACAAAGCAGGTTCCCCTGCTGTCTTCTCTACAGACAAGTTTCTCTTCCTGTGGCTGACTTCCTTCATGCTAGGCCTTCTCGGGCAGTCACTGCCATGGTCCTGTCTCGAACACCCAATGCTGTCTCTTGACAGCACCTAACACCTCGTGAAACCATATTAGTGGTTTGTTGACTTATTTCATTTTAGTCAGATACAGTGTAAGTTCTGTGATAGAAGAACCTTAATTGGTCAGGCAGTAGTGGTACATGCCTTTCATCCCAGCACTCAGCAGGCAGAGGCAGGTGAATCTCTGTGAGTTCGAGGCCAGCCTGGACTATAGAATGAATTCCATGACAGGCTCTAAAGCTACACAGGGAAACCCTGTCTCAAAAAACCAGAAAAAAAACCTTAATTGTATGATTCAGAGGCGTGTGTCCTCAGTGTCTAGCAAGGTACTGACTTATTACATATGCTCAAAAGATGACTTTTGAATAGATGAAGCCTGAACTTCAGTAACCTGCTACCTTTATTTCCCACCCCAACCCTAACCCCCTTCACTGTTTTGAGACGGTCTTGCTATGTAGCCCAGGTGTGCTTAGAACCCAAGACTGTTTCCAACCTGCAGTCCCCTGTCACAGTCTTTTAGGCGTTAGAATTACAGCTCTGTGATGTGCCTTATGCCTGGCTGTCCTGCCTCTTTTTCTGCCTTCAGTCTTATTTGCTGAATCTACCCACCTTTCTTTTTTTTCTTGTTTTGTTGTTGTTGTTGTTGTTGTTGTTTGAGACAGGGTTTCTCTGTATAGCCCTAGCTGTCCTGGAACTAGCTATTATAGACCAGGCTGGCCTCAAACTCACAGAGATCTGCCTGCCTCTGTCCCTCCCCCCCCCAGTGCTGAGACTAAAAGCATGCGCCATCAGTGCTTCGCCACTGGAGTTTTTCTAAAACTTCAGATAGGTCACAGTGCTTCTTTGTAGTGATGAGAGTGAGCAGGTCTGCTTTTTTTGTCCCGCCCTGCTCCTGCATGGCTAGGTTTACACCTGAAATAGCAACACACAAACTGTATTCATTTAAACACTGCCTGGCCCATTAGTTTCAGCCTCTTATTGGCTAACTCTCACATCTTGACTAACCCATATCTAATAATCTGTATGCCACCACAAGATCGTGGCTTACCGGAAAAGATCCAGCATGTCTGACCTGGTGGCTGGCTCCATGGCATCTGACCCAGAGAGGAGAGTCATGGTGACTGGCCTACTTCCCTTCTTCCCAGCATTCTGTTCTGTCTACTCCACCCACCTAAGGGCTGGCCTATCAAATGGGCCAAGGCAGTTTCTTTATTAACCAATGAAATCAACACAAACAGAAGACTCTCCCACATCACTTCTTCTGTGAGTTACTGTCCCCCACGATGACTCACAGAGTGAAGTAAATATGAAGGTCACGGCATATAGACTCTAAATATGACTGCTGTGCATACTCTGCTATTATACTGTTTATTTGCAATGCATTTACAAGTGTGACTATAATACTTTCTTATTCCATTTGGGAGTCTATAATACTCAGGATCATTTATAAATAATAGAAGGTTATTGTTCATATTTCTGGAGGCCAGGATACCCCAAATCAAGGAATCTGTAGATTTGGCATCTTATAAGTCATTGCAAGTTTCTTGAAAGTAATGGTGTTTTGTGTATGCTTACATAGGGAAGGGGACAAATAGGAGACTAAAATAACTTTTCTTATTTTTGTTCTGGGACTCTTCTAAGCCAGGACCTTGTATATGCTAGGCAAGCACTCTGTCACTGGGTTCCCACCTTGGTCCTTGAGTCTCCTTCACAGGGGAAGCGTTTCCAAACAGGAAGCTTCTGCCCTCATGATAGTCATCTCCCAGAAGGTCCTGCCTCTTGCCACCATGGCATTGATGATTCTATTTCAGCAGATGAGTTGGAGTGGGCATCACATTCCAGAGCAAGTTCTCAGCTACCTTTCTGTCCTGTTGGTACAGCCGAGCCTACCCAATACTTAAACAGATGAAAATGTCAGATTTATGTTTGTCTCTGGAGAACCAGGGAGTGAAGGCGTGAACTTCATTCATTATAATAGACAAGAAATATTTATCAAGTTCCAGGCTATAGTGTGTATTAACCACTATATTTTTTTCAGTCACTGAAGATGCAGGAGCAAACCTAGTCATTGTTCTCAGGAAGTTAATATTCTGCTAAGGGAAAATGACCATAAAACAATAAACAACCCATTATATAATGAAAAGGTAAGTAGAGATAAATGCCTTGCATAATATGAAGGAACTCAATTTTTTCCTTCCCTTATATCTGTATGTATGTGTGGTGTGTTGTACATGCGTGTGTTTGTGTTCTTGTGTGTATGGATGCACTTGTGTGTGCCTGGGCATCTTCCTTGATCACTCTCCATAATAAAGCAAGGGCTTCATCTGAACCTGGAGCATAGCAGTTTTGGCTAGTCTGTCTGGTTAGCTTGTTCTGGGGGGGTCTCTGTCTCTTTTTTTAATCTACTGGGATTATATTATGGGTTGGCAGACCCATTCCACTTTTTCCATGGGTGCTGGGAACCCCAACTTGTCCAGATCATACATTGCTAACAGAGAAATCTCCCAGCCCCAGGAACTCAATTTTCAAAGGGAACATTCCTCTATGAAATAATTAAATCCAGAATAAAAAATAGGCCTTTCTGGGTGCTTAGATCTTGAACTGTTGGCAGATATCATGTGCAATATTGTCAACTAACTCACCGCAGAGACAAAAGCCAGGCACCTGGGAAACAATGCCATCATCAGTACCAAGGTGGAACAACTCTGGATGACCAGTAATAAAGAGGCAGTGAGCTCAGACTCTTGGGCCAAACCAAAGGGAACTTGAGTAGTGTTGGGTCAAATACAAGGTTATGAATAAGAGTCAGTGCATGTTATCCATATATCAAACCTAAGGGCCAATCCTATTGGTTATCAGATGAAGAATGCTCCATAAATAAAGCGTGTGAATAAAAAGGAAACACAGTGTTGTAACTAACAAACTCAATCCATGGGCTAGATACAGTGTAGCAACTAACAAACTCAATCCATGGGCTAGATACAGTGTAGCAACTAACAAACTCAATCCATGGGCTAGATACAGTGTAGCAACTAACAAACTCAATCCATGGGCTAGATACAGTGTAGCAACTAACAAACTCAATCAATGGGCTAGATACAGTGTAGCAACTAACAAACTCAATCCTCGGGCTAGATACAGTGTAGCAACTAACAAACTCAATGCACTGGCTAGATACAGAATAGCAACTAACAAACTCAATCCATGGGTAGATTTGAAGATTGTGCAGAGCCCAGTATTAGGGAGATAGAGCCAGGTAGCCCTTTATGAGTTTGAAGCCAACCTGGTCTACATAGTGAGTTCCAAGCTAGTGAAAATTACACAGAAAGATAGTTTTTGAAAAGATAATGGTTAAATTATTTTTCAGATAATAAAAGGTAGGCTTTGTCATGTTTTCCATCAGTCTAAGAAATACTTGAGGTGAACACCTTACAGAAAAGCAAAGATCTATCTTGACCAGTAGTTTTGGAGGTTCTAGTTCATCACCAGTTGGCTCCAGTGCTTTGGGGCTGTGATAAAGCAGTGTGTGATTACAGGAAGCTGGGGTGCAAAACTACTCACCTCCTGGCCAGAAAGCAAAAGAGGAGACCAATGTCCAAACTACAGCACACAGTTACCACAGGCACAGTGGAATCAAAACAGGCCAATTCAGAATTAATGTGTAATTAAACTGCATAACAGCAAGGATGGAAGATTTTAAAAACAGCAAGAGAGCAAAAGATGACTTTAAAGAAATGGCAGGTGAGCACAGACTTCTCAACAGGAGACCCCAAACCGGGATTCAGTAGAATAATATGTGCGTGCGTGCGTGCGTGCGTGTGTGCGTGCGTGCGTGTGTGTGGGTGTGTGTGTGTGTGTGTGTGTGTGTGTATTTAGAGACAGGGTTTCTCTGTGTAACAGTCCTAGCTGTCCTGTGGGTACATGTTGCCAAGTGGGTCAGTATTGTAGACAGTGAAGTTCACAGCAGGGCACGACAGTCATGGATGATATTTCTCCTCCCCAGCAACCTTCATAACCCCATCTGCCACTGGCAAAGTCAGCCAGCAGAGAGAAGACTTCTGTTCCAGCTTTATTTTAATATGTCCCTTGTGTAATGGTCTGCTTTGGCCCTTTAAGAGACAAGCCACGCCCACTCCCTCCCCTGTCCACCCAGGCAAGCTGATCTTCAGCTTCCAGCCTGAGTCCTCCCTTTTGGTCTTTCTCTCTCAGAGGCAGCTTCTGTCTCTCCCTTCTTCCCACTTCTCCCCTTCTCTCCGTTTCTCTCTCTCTCTCTCCTCTTCTCCCCTTCTCCCCCTCCCCCTCCATAACCCACTAAATAAATATCCAACCTCACTCTGCATGGCATGCCTATCCATGTCTCTGTTTCTCACCTCCCCCCCCTCACGTGGCTCCCTGCCCGGGACCAGCCACCTTCAGAGACCTGTGGTGTGGTCTCATGGCATGTCCATCTCTCTGTCTCTCCTCGTAGGACCTGCTGCCCCATCGAGGTCTTTTACCTACCATGTGGCTCCCTACCTGGGATTGCTCTTGGGACCTGCTGCCTGCTGCCACAATGGAGACCTGCAGCATTTTACTTAATCCAGTACACCTTGATCAAATCATGTGGTGTCTTATAGAAGGAATTTTTAATAAATATTTTTTATTTTTATTTTATTTTTCCTTTGCTCTTGTAAACCAGGCTGGCCTTGAACTCACAGAGATCTGCCTGTCTCTGCCTCCCAAGTACTGGGATTAAAGGCATGCACCACACCACCCAGCCAAGGATATTCTTAGATCCAAAAGAAAACTTAAGCTCAAAGAATCACAAATAAAGAAATTAAAAATTAACATGGTAATTCCAAACAAATATTGTTCAGTGAAAAAAATTTTCTAAATTGTAAGGTGTTATTTTTTAAGACAAAATATTGAACGAAAACCAAATCAAGTGGGAAGTGATCAGAATTTAAATGTTCTGAGGTTCTCAAAATTCTCTAAATATTAACATTTTACATGGTCATAGTACAATGACTAGAACTAGGGAATTATTGTTGATGTATTAATTAATTTACACCCCTTATTCAAATGTTACCAACTGTCCTTTTATCTACCTCAGGATTACCCACTGCATGTGTGGGTATAGTAGTTTGCTTGGTGACCTTAAGGGTCTTCTGCACATTGTGGGTCTTAAACAACAGAAACTTATTTTCTCACAGTAACAAAGCCAGGAATTAATCTAAAAGCTGGGGCTCCACATCATAAAAAAGGCACAGGAAATTAACCTTTAATGTCTCTTTCCAAAGACCATATTCTTAATCTTTATATTGTTCTCTAAGGGCCAAAATCTCAGAGTAACTCCTTGCTTTATTGTTTTATTTGAAACGGAGCAGTATTCATTTCTGAGGTGCTATAGAGTCACACTGGATGGGGCCCATTTCTGTCACAGCCTTGGCAGAAGCTCATTCTGGAGCTAGACTCTGGAACTAGGGCCTTCACAGTCATTAGCAGCCATGGGACCGGACCGGACCTCTGTGACAAACACATTAAGAAGAATATTTACTATTGCCTCAAGTGTATGTGTGGTGAGAGGGGGTGGTATTTGTGCCTTTGAGTGTTAAGAGGATAACTTTGTTGATTCAGTTTTCTCCCTTCCATCTTTAGAAGGGTTCTGGGGATCAAACTCAGCCTGCTAAGTTTGTGTCATAGATACCTATACCCACTGAACCCCCTTGTCAGCCCTGTGTATGCAGCATCTTCTTTCACCAGTTCCTTTCCCAAAACCCCGAAGGAGACCCTCTTGTCCGACCTCCTTTCTCTATTTGGATTCTCTACAGGGAACAAGGATGAAATTTTCCTTCCTGTTTGCATTCAGCGTCTCCCTATGCCAGAAGGAGAGAGGCATCATATGTCTGCAAGTCACAATTAAGTGTCCTTGGCCACATTTATCTCAAGGCGATCAATATCATCAAGTCCCTGCCATAAATGAATCTTAGCTAGGTGTGGCACATGGAGGCTTTATGCCACGTTCCATCTCCTCGGGGGGCCTGGAGAGACCAACACACATGTTTGGGCTACCAGAGACAAGATGTTATAACTCAAAGAACTAGGCAAAGCTGACCTCAAAATTGTTTGACACAGGACTAGGGAAACATCTCAGAAATGAAATGATTTTTCAGAAATTGCTTGACGCATATCAATTCTACCAATAAGACTTGTTTAAAAAAGTCTTTAAATATGTTAACATGTTGAAGCTACAGAAATGGAAGATTTTTCTCTCTTGTCCTGCTGGGTCTTCTTTTGGGAGATAAAACTTAGGCTTCTACCATTTTTTATTGTCAAAAACCAATAGGTTTAAAAACAACATGTGGTCTCATCTCCCTGAAATGGCTCAGGTATTCCACCCAGCTGGAAAGAAAGTTCCAAAGGTCAGGAGGGTGCATAGGAGAACTGAGGATGCTGGGAAGGGAAGCAGAGGAAGGCAGAAGAGTCTACAGCTCTCAGAGAAAGGAGGATGGGGAGAAAGAGAAGGCAAGGGACAGAAAAAGAGACAAAAACAGAAAACAAAAAGAATACACTTATCTGGACCAAGAAAATCATAGAGTTGACTGAATTTTGATCTCTGGAGAGAACTTTAAAAACCACAGACAGATAAGAACTCTGAAATATCCACTTTATAGCCAGGTCCCACTGTTGAACCACAGAGGCAAGGGGAGGAACAAAGAGAGGGATTTCAAATACTACTGACCAAGATCCCAAGAATAGGCTTGCAAGCCTGAGGACCCTCAGTTTGACCCCCTGAACCAAGTGAAATGTTGGTACGTAGAGGAAGCATGGGATGCTGAGATGGAGATGGAGATGGGTGACTTCCCTGGGGCTCAGCTGGTCTGTCACCCGGGTACCTTGTCCCTTTAAGAGACGAGCCCCGCCCACTCCCAACCCCCCACTTCCACAGAGGCCAATGGATCTCTGCCTCCTTTCCAGCACTTGCGCACTCTCTCTCTCTCTCTCTCTCTCTCTCTCTCTCTCTCTCTCTCTCTCTCTCTCTCTCTCTCTCTCTCTCTGTGTGTGTGTGTGTGTGTGTGTGTGTGTGTGTGTGTGTGGTAACTACTGCCTCTCCCCCTCTCTGCCTCTTTCTCTTCTTTTCCCCTTTTTTCTTTCCCCTTCTTTCTCCCCCCATAACCGACTAAATAAACTCTATACCCAACTTTCTCTGCATGATGTATCTGTCTGTCTCTCACCCACCTTGGTAACCCACCCACCAAGGGGACCCTCTGAGTTCTTGGGTGGCCCGCTGCTGCCCCTCATGGGACCAGCCTCTGGTCCCCCATGTTTATAAATGATACCACTCACTACCCAACTAGCCTTTTCAACAAGTCCCAGGTCAGTGGGAGAGCTTGTCTCAAGAACCACCAAAAAAAAAAAAAATGTCATGGTTGCCTTGGTACCTGAGGACTAACACCTGGGGTGAACTTTAAGCACCTCACACACACATACATACATACCATACATACATACATACACACACACTCACACACACACACACACACACACATCATCATCATCATCATCATCATCAAGATACAAGTCACTGGCAGCTACAGGAATACCAGAAATCTTTTATTAAATGAACAAGAATTCCAGTGTTTTGTGAATCCGGTTGTAATTTTTCTGAAACATGCCTATGAAATATTAATCTCATCTTGACTAATCTCTCTGTGCTCCCCTCAGCAGGACAAGATATATATCACTGAGAAAGCTAGACTCCCACATTAAACAAAAGTAAAACCAGAGAGTAAATCTTCCTAGCTCTCTAGTAAGTAAACCAATGTGTAGCAGGCTTTCTTGGGCCACTAGCCCCTAAATCATGACACAGAGACTTCTTATTAGTTATGAATGCTCAGCCTGGCTTATGCTCATTTCTAGCTAGCTCTCATAACTTCCTTTAACCTGTTTCTCTTCATCTACATTTTGCCTTGAGGCTTTTTACCTTTCTTTAATTCTGCATATCCTACTTGTCCTGCTTCTGCCCTGTCTGAATGGCTGACGGCTGGCTGGCTAGTCCCAGGTGTCTCCCTCCTTTTCTCCCTAGTTCTCTCCTCTCTCAAGCCTAGATTCTCCTCCAACTTATTCTCTCTGCCTGCCAGCCCCACCTATCCCTCTGCTGCCTAGCTATTGGCTGTTCATATTTTTATTTGTAGACCAATCAGGTGCCTTAGGCAGGCCAGGTAAAACAGCAGCACATCTTCCCACAATTAAACAAATGCAGCATAAACAAGCGCAAGACACCTTCGCACAGTTAAAGTCATATTCTGCAGTATAAACAAGTGCAACACATCTTTATATAGTTAAAGTGATATTCCACAACACCAAAGCTAAGGAAAAGACCTGCTGGTCAGGTTTGTTTGCCAGTGGGCCAGGAGAGAGGTAGGCAGAAGAAGGCACTGGAGGTGAAGTCACTCTAGTTTTGTGCCTCCTTAACTCATTATTCTCATTGGTCTGTGGGTTACTGAAGGAGCTGGCTTTTGAGACGATTGGGAACACACTTTAGAACAAACAGTGCCCACATCTTGAAGAAAATTTAAGAGTCTTACCCCAAGCCTCCAGATGCACCCCTGGAATTTCTGCCCTCCAGAGACTGAGGCAGGAGGATTGCTGTAAGGGTAGCTCCTATCTGGGCTACTTGGCAAAACACTGTCTTCAAAACAGAAACAACTGTGTCTAAAGGCTTGAGTCCTGATTGGGGATTTTCCCCTTCTGCTTCCAAGTATCTGGGCAAGAGCTGTTCTTTCTGAAAATAAGCTCATTTTAAACTGGTTTAGGAGAGGGTAAAGAACGACAATGTATTCTGGGGAACTTGATGCCATCTAGGGGTGCAAGAGCAGGTTAGTTTCCTCAAGCTATCAAAGAGTTAAAAGGAGGGAAAGTTGGAAAAGTCCATCAAAGCCAACGTTTATTCAGAGAGGTCAGTTTTATTAGAGTTTAAAAGAAAAACCAAACAAACAAACACCAGGGCGAGTAAGTGGCAATCTCAGCAGCAGCCAGGAGGAGGAGACTGGGGAAGGGAAGTGTGTGGCTGTGGAGGTGGGGGAGGCACTGAATTAAGCTGGTGTAGAGGCCAGCCCTCTGACAGATGGTAGCCACGTGGTACAGAGGGCTCTCTAGAAGAGAGAAGCTCAAAGAGCTAGGGAAAGAGAGCGTGCCTAGAGAAGACATAGAAGAAAAGGGACAGAGAAGACAGAGAAAATGACAAGTTACAGGGTTTTGAGTCATCCAGAGCATCTGGGAGAATTACACAGCTGCATGGCTACACCGTAGGATTCCCGCCCCAGGAGCGGGAATTCTGGGGGAGGAGAAGCATCTCATTAAAGGAACGGTTATTGCACCTGTTTCTTCAGCAGGGTCCTACGGAAGTGTCAACCTGTGGAGCGTGACCCCACCCAGAAACAATGGAAGCCATGGACATTTACCTTACAAGTTATAACAGCAGCAAAGTTACAGTTATGAAGAAGTAATGAATACGTTTGTGGCTGGGGGTGTCACCACAGCATGAGGGGCTGTATTAATGCATCACAGCATTAGGAAGACTGAGAACCGCTGCCTTAAAGTGAGCCTACCTGTCTCAGAGTGGGCCTTGCTTTTGAAGAGCTGGTCACTAGGCCAGGAAGTTGATTGGCATAACTAGATGAATTTCTAGATTATTTATCTTGGGGGGGGGGAGCTTGAAATGTTAGGTTTGTACCACAGCCAGGAAAGGTCCTGTTCATCCTCTTAACCAGAAGGAACTGGTTTTCCCTAAATAGGCCTTTCCTGTTGCTACGTCAAACTGGTACCCCAAATAAATTGGTCCAACTGGCACATTAAAAAAAAAGTCTACGATATCAATCCCATTTTTTTAAAAAAAAAAAATCAAACAGTACTCCAAAAAACCCTGTTTGACTGCATCTATTAGTACAAAGATAGAGGCCAAGCTGTCCTCCTTGGGCAGAAGTACCTTCGTCTCCAAAGGATGCCCTTGGTGACATCGGATGTAATATCCAGGTAATAAAATTTCCATCCAGTACACATTTTTCTTTATAGGAAGCAGCTCTCTGCTATTTAGGGAATATAGATCTCTGATGGAATTCAAAGATCATTACCTCTTCGCTCTAGCTAAAGGATTCAGAGTCCCCTTATCTGGTAAAGCTCCAATCCTTTCTAATCCTCTGAGGAGGAAGGAAACAAGGCATTCTGAACAGGTGAAATCACTATTATTGCTCTTGGTTTCAATGAGGGAGAATTATGCATTCAGCTCCTCAATGCCGAACTCATTAATACACTGCCTTTCTTTCTTCCTCACCAGCAACAAGACAATAGCTCAAGTCATTCTTCCCCCTCTTTCAGCCAAGGGTTCTTGCTACCCTGGCCTGTTAAATGAACCATGGAATAGCTCCTTGGAAAGAAAGAATGTGTGGCCAAAGTGCAAGCAGTTTCGTGTCTGCTGGCCTCTAAAAGCTCACAGTTGAGTGTATAGTCACTGTTTCAAATGTACCGTCTTCCACTGTAGATTTTCTCCACTGTACTAAGGCACCACTGTTGGTACTTAGCGTTGACGCTCTCCCAGTAAGTTACTTTTAATGTCCTCTAGGCAGATGGGTAAATTTTATTTGCCAGCATGAATTAAACCACTGATGGCAAGTCCTAAATCCACATCATTGAGTTCATGTGGGTTTATTCTAGCCTCCTTATCATTCAAACTAGCATCAGGGGTATCAAGGCCAATTCTAGGGAAGAGCCAGACACCAGTGACTTTTGGCTAGAACAGGTGATCATACCAGAGGGCAGTGCCGGCCACCAAAGTGCCCATTAATAGGAACGAAACAAAAGGGACACAGGCTTCGACATCTACTGCACTCACGCTTCCCCCAGCTTTGTCAGCAAAATAATCTATTATAAACTATTTTCTCTTTCAGCACCTGGTGCTCCCATCTGATGGCGTAACCTTGGTTTCTTCTTCTTACCTAACACAAAAATAGCTATTTCCTCTTTTTGTTTGACAGGAACTGTGTGCACATGCAGGGACACACACACACACACACACACACACACACACACACACTCCTGGAGTTAGAATAAGGAAGGGGCAAGGAAGGCAACCTAAATATGAAAAGGTGAAGTTGCTCTCAAATCTCTATTTCACTGGGAAGTTCTCTAGTTCTCCTTGGGGATCATCAACCAAAATAACATAGGTGGGCGTCACAGTTTCAGATGAAGTTTACCATCTATAATCTATAGCTGGGAGGGGGGGGGGGGGGGGGGGGGGGCAACTGGCGCCCAGAGGCAGTGACAGGAAACAGGAAGTGGGGCTGGCTAGGCTCCTCTTCCTGCTCTTATAATTTATGTTGGAGATTGTCCCACTCTGAACATAAGTGGAATTCAGACACTCCTGTTGTTGATGCAAGAAAACACAAAGCAGAACAGAACCCCACAGTGCTCACCTCACAGGGAATAAGAGTTAGTTTATTCCAGAGCCAACTTTGACCATGCCCGAGGACATGTGAAGTTACATCATCCCAAATTCCGTGTTCCCAGGTTGGAAGCAGTTTTATGAAGCTTTACAGTAGCAGAACAAGGAAAGTCATAAATCAAGGCAATTTAAAAATAGTGCATATGTCATAGTGGTGCTTACAGCAAGATGGGGGAGTCTCTCCTACAGATCCCAGACACTATCTGATGACGTTCTTTGCTTTATAGTTGGTAGAAACTAGAGTTTTGTTCAGTTAATAAAGTCTAACATGTCCTTTCATCTGTTCGTTACAGGATGGTAGTTCCAACACAGGGGTGTGCACGAAATGGCTATCTAGGGAGTTAAAGCTCGCCCAAAGAGATGATAATTGAACCATGAGATCAGCAACATCCCGAACTTTCCACGTTTTTCTGAAGGTTTTATCAGTTGGTCAGCCCACAGTGATAGCATCTTTCCATGCATTAACGTTTACACTGTGGTTTTCGGGTGAATAGTGAGGCGCGTTTTCAGGAAAAGGAAACAATGTCAAATTAGACGGAAAATTCTGGTCGCTACATGGTGTTCTCAGCTCAGCCATTTGATCAGACCCTGGAGACCCACATTCTGGCTGGTGGCTAGGAGAAAGAAATTTAAAGCAAAAGCCAAAAGTTCTTCCACCCAAATTTGGTAAGAGGATGAGCTTCTACAGGGAAAAAGATATCTGGCTCACGGCCCTGTATTACCAGTGTAATGCAGACCCGGGAGCCTCTTGTGATCGGAAGCATCAAGGATAAGTAGCCAGCGGAACACAGGAGGCACACGCCGGCGAGTGGCAACAGGGCACCACAGACCCGCTCTCTCTAGAGACAGAGGGAGGCGTATCCCTTGGCATAGGAGTAGAAACTGATTCTTACAGTAGTCAACAGAGCAGCCTTGTTTAGGAGCACATGGGAGAGATACCATGGGGACCTTTATAAATAAAGGTTTGAGACCTTTATAAATACTTGTGTGTGTTCATTTGGATAGTGGATTGTTTTTCTGAGGCCTCTAGCGATAACGAGAGAGGGCCTGTTTTGATGAGGGCTAGGGCCAAGGAAACCAAAGGATTTGGGTAATTCTCTCTCTAAGTGTGATCTTTCTCTCAGAGAAAGCAAGTGTTCTTAACTGTTTTTCTGTCATAGTTCAGAAGGGGATGGCATTGGTTCCTGGAATCCTTTGGCATATAACTAATAAAGTGTGCCAAGGTTTAAGGGAACTACTACCTGTAGGCAGAATATTTTGTCCCAAATAACTACATGGAGACTTCTTTTTAAAAAAAAATATTTATTTATTTATTTATTTATTATGTATACAATATTCTGTCTGTGTGTATAACTGCAGGCCAGAAGAGGGCACCAGACCCCGTTACAGATGGTTGTGAGCCACCATGTGGTTGACTGGGAATTGAACTCAGGACCTTTGGAAGAGCAGGTAACGCTCTTAACCTCTGAGCTATCTCTCTATCCCCACATGGAGACTTCTTATTAATTATAAATGTTTGACTGATAGCTTAGGCTTATCACTAACTAGCTCTTACAACTTAAATTAATCCATATTTCTTATCTACATTCTACCATGTAGCTTGGTACTTTTTTTTTATCATGGCAAATTCATCTCCTCTTTCTCTGCCTCTCCTGGTGACTCTGCCCTTCCTCTTCCCCACAATCTCTTTGTCCCTGCCCACAAGTTCTGCCTGACCTCTTCCTACCTAGCTATTGGCCATTAATTCTTTAATAAGCCAATGAGAGCAACACATCTTCACAGTGTACAAAAAGACTATTCCATTACAACTACCCACCAAGTTGCTACCAGAAAGGTACCATCAGAGCTCCTGAGAAGTCTCATTCCACTGAAGGAAGTGTGCCAGCTACAAGTTGTGAGGTATTGCAAATTTGGTTCAGTGTTAAATTTCCATATCTTTTTAATCCTATGTATTTTTATTCCTTTGAGACTTAATTCATCCTTTGGTGTTTGGCAAGATGCTCTTTAGGACTCAAAGGAAT
Organism: Arvicola amphibius; assembly: GCF_903992535.2. Classification (NCBI taxonomy): domain Eukaryota; kingdom Metazoa; phylum Chordata; class Mammalia; order Rodentia; family Cricetidae; genus Arvicola; species Arvicola amphibius. The sequence continues at coordinate 24,324,841 of NC_052063.2, forward strand.
TGATTCCCCTTGTTTGTCTTCTCAGACATTCTTGTTTACTTAATTTTTATTACATTTATTTATGTGTATATATGTGTTGCCAGAGGCATGTATGTGGGGGTCAGAGGACAGCTAACAGGAGTTGATTCTTCCCTTCCACTGTGTGGGTCACAGGAATCAAACTCAGGTTGTCAGGTTTGGTCATGTGGCATGTCATATGTCTCAGGTTTGGTAATGTATGTCTTTTCCCACTGAGTCATCTCAGTGGACTTGTATACTTAATCTTATTTTGAAGATTTATCTATTTTTATGCATCAGTGAGAGTATCTACATGAGTGTATACCACATACATGTCTGATATTCTTGCAGATAAGAAGGCTTACATACCCCCACATGGGAGTTACAGACAAAGCTGCCCTGTGGGTGCTGAGAATCTAGCATATTGATCCTCTGCAGGAAAAGCAAGTGCTCTAAGTGGCTGAGCCATCTCCTAGTCCCAGCTCCAGCCCCAGTGTTTATGAAATTTTTTTGTGAGTGTGGGTGTCTCCAGATAGGGTTTCTCTTTATAGATCAGGCATTCCTGGAACTCCCTCTGTAGAGCAGGCTGGCCTCAAACTCACAGAGATCCACCTGCCTCTGCCTCTCAAGTGCTGGGATTAAAGTCATGCACCACCACCGACCAGTTGTTTACTCAATCTTAATCTTAAACTACTTGGTATATCAACATCACCTGTGCCTGGCTTTGCTTTCTTTTCCTTTTTCTCTTTTGATCCACATCCCTAGTCTCTTCTTCCCCCAGGTAGGGATCAGTTCTGGTGGGGTTTTTTTGTTTCATTTGTTTTGGAGATAAAATCAATCTCATTAGTTAGCTCTGGCTGACCTCAAATTCACAGTCATCCTCCTGCCTCAGCCTAACAAGCGCTTGAATAATAGATGTGCATGAGCATGCCGAGCATGGGGTTTAGTCCCAATGTGCACGCACGCGAGCGCGCGCACGCGCACACACACACACACACACACACACACACACACACACACACATATATATATATATATATATAGAGAGAGAGAGAGAGAGAGACCCTTGAACCCAGCACTTACGAAGTATAGACAAAAAGATCAGGAATTTGAGGTCATCCTCAGCTATAGCTAGTTGGAGACACTGTCTGAACAAAACAAAAGCTATAGGAGATATAGGCAGAGATAGACAGAGAGACAGACAGACAGACAGACAGACAGACAGACAGACAGACAGACCTACCTGGCTCTGGTTTGGGGATTTGTTACTTCCAGCACACCGCCGTCATTCGTCTTTGTAAGGATGCCCTTTGATAACATGGCTGCTTAGTTCCTCATTCATTGATTCACCCCTATTCTGTTTATAAGAACTCATCCTAGTGTGTCGGCCATATATACCCTTGGATATCTCTACATCTGTGTGAAAATATGGTATTGCTTTGCATTTGCAATTTACAAATTGTAAGCAAATAATCATGAGAAAGACACTGGCCTGAAAGGACTCAGAGTCCTTTACCCACACGCCCTGGACTCTGCAGTCTCTTTGCTAGGAGTGAACTCATCAAAATGAGGCAGATAGCCTGTGTTTCTGGGTGGGGAGGAGCCTAGAGCTCTGTGCTCTTCTGGAAACATCCTACTCTTTTTCTTTTCCCCCAAAAGTATACTCATGCACCACGATCCGCCTTTGACAGGCCAACAGCGCCGATCCCACATCTCACATCTTACAAGTCATAAGCTCCACTGATCTTCGCCCCAAAAATAGACATCATTTTTACTATCATGTTCTGGAAATGTTATGTGTCCTTTGGCATTTCTGTATTCCAAACAGTTCACTACAGAACATGATTGGATAAGTAGTCCAAAACAGAGCAGTCTGCTTTGCAAGGCTAGTAAAACCCCAAGGTCTTTGGAGGACTCTTTCTATGTCATGGTATCTCTCCTCCTTAAGCACTTGGTGTCTAAAGCCAGGACCATCAGATCACACGTCCTTGTGGAAGTGATCTATAATCTCTAGGTTACATCCTCTCATGTCAGGGGATCTCCAAAAGAGCATAAACGCACTCAGTACCCTTCACCACCCTGGTGTTTTGATTCCATGATCTTCTCCAGTGCTCTTAACCCTTGCCCCCAACTGCTGGTTTAATTGTGAAGTTGTTTGCTGTGATGAGTGACATCACAGAATCTATGATTATAGTCCTCGCTGATTAGGGCTGATGCGGGGGAACGTTATGGATTTTTGTGAGTGGATCTTCTATCTGAGCATTCTTACTAAATTCTCTTACCAGATCTATTGCCTTTCTCATAGACTGTCTCATTTTCCAAAAGAAGTAAAAGAGGGAAGAGAGAAAAGGAAGAAGGAAGAGAGGGGCAAAGTAAAAAAAAAAAAAAGATAGAAACCATACTCTCTCTGAAATTCAAGAGGAGAAGCCAACAATCGTGGTCAGCATATAACAAGAGCCACGGCAAATTGAATCTCCGTAGGGCATATTCTAATAATCCGTTGGTCCATTCTAAGGGCACAGGTAGTCTCTGCTTTGCATTTCAATTATCCGTTTGTTCAATTCTGCCAAATACAACCCTATAATTACCTTTAGTTTTCTTATTCATATGTAGATTCCTTTGCAACAGATAATTAAAATGTTTTTTGGAACGTGCAATGTTACCAAAGAGAGAGGACATGTGACCTTTCACCTCGGCAAGCATGGTGATAACCAGTGTTCTTCAGCATGTTTTATTTATTATTTATTTTGTCAACAGTTGTGCTTCACCTCTCAACATCATCACCAGTATTCACAATGGGAAACTCTCATATTAAGTGGGGGAGGGGAGTGAAGCGCAGAGCTTTCTGGAATGGTGACCTTCTCAAACCTAAGAGCTCAGACTGACCGTTGCTTCTGGACGATCCAGGTTCACTGATAGTGGATGAATTTCATCAAAACACACGCGTCATTTCCTGAACTGAACAAAATGTACAAAATCAAATTATGCTTGCTCAGGGAGATTAAAAAAAAAACCTTGGGAAAGATTTCTCTGTAAACATGTGACTGTGGAAGTTGGGTATGACTCACAACAGTCTTGAGAAATCTAGATGCGTTTAGTGGCGAGTTCTTGAAAATAATCTGTTGAAGGGGGCAGGTGCTGGGGAGGTGGCTCAGTGGCTGGAGCATATGGCTCACTGTCTGGTCAGCCTGGCCTAATTGGTAAGCCCTAGACTTAGTGAGAAACTGTCTCAAAAGGCAAGGCACACATTTCCTGAGACATGAGATCCAAGGTTGGTATGCACATGCTCGAGTGCACACACACACACAAACATATACACACGTGTACTCAGAGAGAAAAACTGGAAGAACAAACAAAGATAGGAAGGACAGGAAGGGAGGGAGGGAGGGAGGGAGGGAGGGAGGGAGGGAGGGAGGGAGGGGGAGGAGGGAGGGCAGGCATTCCTAGGAAACCCAAAATTCACTGAAGCCTTAAGTAATTTCTACCAGAATAGTGGGATGGTACTTGGTGAAATTTAAGCAAACATGCTTTAAACAACTACCAAGCAGATTCTTACATAAGGCTTTTCATAAGCTAAATGGAATTCAGAGATAAACTATACAATGGAAACACAGCAATTAACCCTTTTGAAGGAAACAGAATTCCCTCTGTCCACAGGGAGAAGGGAAAGACCAATTTGGAGGAACGTATCATCTTTACCGCCCACAGAGGAGGTAGCACACTGTATAAAAACAATGGTTTATCCAAAAGAACGAACTTCTAACCATAACACTCACCATGGTGAAGGTAATTCTCTGTCATTATAAGAGGAAAAGGATGGGGCAGAATGGCAATGATTTCAAACCCACTAACACAGTGCTGGTCTACTGTGAAGTTGTTTTTAAGGATAGCAGAGCTGTCCGTGGTATTGCCGATTCACTGGAGACTGTACGTATGTCCAGATCACATGTCGTATGTCCTGTGTCACAGTTATATGTTACCCTATGAGCAACTAACTGTGATGTTATCCCCTCTCCCTCTTTTTGGATTTTTTTTAAATCTATGTGCATTGAGGCACACAGGGATGTAACAGATGTTCAAGCCTAGAGAGGCTTTGTATGTAACTAGGATTTGCAGCTATTGCCAGACATATTTGTCATCCTGGGGGTTGACTGTCTACGACATACGACGTACCCTAATTGAGCCACAGTGCCCTGACCTGCTTCAGTCTAGACCAATTATTCTAAGCCCCAAATTTGACTTTTCACTCTGCCAGATGCCATTTGACAATAGATTCCCTAACACTGGAAATCTTGCCAAGTGCACATCGTGTTGCCATATAATTACGGCTTTCGAGTACTCAGTGTGGTATTATTAGCTCATGTTAGAGCTCATTTAGAGTTCATAATTACAGAGCCCTCAACAGAGAGCACTGGCCGGGTGCGGGGAGGGTAGTACTGCTGTTATTTTTATCTATGTTGGTAGACAGCATATGTAGTTATTACCAGGACTGTAAATTTCAAGAAAGTTTGATATACAAACTATACTTGTGAGTCCCTTCAGGCCAGTGAGCCTCACACTGTAATTTAGAGCTATCATTTCAACTGATGATGACTGCACGTGAATGTTATTTGAACAACAGTTTAATTTTTTGTTTGCTTTTCTTTTCTCTTGAGAGTGCCTGGTTAAAAAAAAATGACAAGGGACAAAAAAGTAGAGAAGTGTAAGGTTTTCAAGAATTGTCCTGCCACGCCGGGCGGTGGTGGCGCACGCCTTTAATCCCAGCACTCGGGAGGCAGAGGCAGGCGGATCTCTGTGAGTTCGAGACCAGCCTGGTCTACAAGAGCTAGTTCCAGGACAGGCTCCAAAGCCACAGAGAAACCCTGTCTCGAAAAACAAAAAAAAAAAAAAAAAAAAAAAAGAATTGTCCTGCCACGATATGATAACTCACGACATTTTTTTATAACACCTAAGGCAGAGTCCTTCTGCAGCAAATCACACTTCTTTGTCATCATTATTACATTTATATATTTCACAGCTTCCAGTGGCCCGAATCACAGGCTTGGGGAAGCAACTGGCAATCCTGGGTGTGTTCTGGAGGACTGGGAATCTCTGCTGGGGCCCAAGGAATAGCCTTAGAGGAACCAGGGTGGATACAAAGACTGAGAACATCCTTTCTACTTACACATCTGGGGTGCGGGGGACACTTTGCTTCTGCATGTAGCTTGTTCTCAGATTTAAACACATTATTGGCTTAACACGAAAGTATGGCACTTAACAGAGACATTCGCTATTAGTAATTAGGGAATTGGAATCTTTCAAAGAAAACGTTTCGAAGGTTGCCATTTTCCATTCCCTTAGAGAAGTGTCGTGAACAGCCAGAGTTAATGCTTTGTCTATATTGTTTTACACTTGTAAAGTTCTGTAAGCAGAAAGAGCTCTCTTGAATTGTACAGCGTATACTCCATTTTACTCCAAAGTACCCAAGGGTTTGATTCGATGAAATGAATTTTTAAGAAAGAAACTTCCATTTTAAGACTACTCATACTTTACATCTAACAATGTAAACTTAAAACCATCTGAAGACAAAAGTCACGTCTTCTTTCCATCTCAAAATACACACGAAAAGAATTTGCATGGATGGGGTTGAAAGTTTAAATGTTAATACGCACGAGAGAATTACTTTAATTCAATAAAAGCCTGGAGAAATATGCCAAATAGATGTTTGCAGGCATAATCAGTTAATAAAGTTATAGAGGGATTTTATTTCATGTGGGCATTTTTTTAGAGACTGGTTTCGTCAATGAAACACACACACACACACACACACACACTTTCTGAATGCTAAGCCTCATGGAAGTAATACCATTATGAAACCTGAGTGGTGGGCTATTCAGGAAAGGTGGGGCCTCTCCTGGTAGGCATCAAGGAAGTACAGGAACACTGGAGTTGTGTGGGACCTCAGAGATGACCTATCCAGAGATGCCATTCACTAGCAAAGACACCAAGTTCAGAGAAACTGATCCAAGGCAATACTACTCAGCCTGTCTCTAAAGGTAAATCATAGCAGCACAGTAATAGAATCACCTGAGAGATTGTCTTGAATAATCTTTTAATTTGGATAAACAAATAACTCATAGCATACAAAAATATTTATCCAGTGTTCACCTAGATACAACACCAAATACTGCCTGTTTAAAAAGCCCGTCATCTTGAGAATACTTGGATTCAACCCATCCATTAAAGTTTATTGGAAATCTCGTACAGGAAACATGTATCATAGATGCTGTAAATGATTTTAAGAACTAACCACAGGAAAGAAGAACAAAGCCTTCCTGTTAACCCCAAACTAGCTGTCATAACACTGTGTAAGCCTCTGTAAGCACTTCTGAATTCTGTCTGTCCCTATCATTTAGTGAGCAGTTCTTTGAGGCAAAGAATAGATGTTTCTTTTCTTGTTTTTTTCTATCTTTGTTTGTTTGTTTGTTTTTCAAGACAAGTTTTCTCTGTATAACAGCCCTGGTTGTCCTGGAACTCGCTCTGTAGACCAGGCTGGCCTCGAACTCACAGAGATCCACCTGCCTCTGCCTCCCAAGTGCTGGGATTAAAGTCATGTGCCATCACCACACAGCTAGAGAATATTTCTTCTTTACTAATTTCCTAGAGTTCCTTCCATGAATGGCATCTGCTTGAGAAATGCTTCTTGTATAATGACTTGTGTCCAGTTAACCTTTGTATGAATAATAAGCATATATGCAAAAACAGAATTTTTGCAAAATTCATATCACTTGAAGGAAAAACACAGAGCAAAAAATTCAATTTTTTTAAATAAAAACGAATATTTTTTATTGTGTATTCAAATTTTTTCTCTGAGTGAGTTAAGTCACAGCCGCCCCAGTGGGATTGAGCAGATGAGCTGGCGATCTCAGTTGAAGAGGAATGGCTTGACTTTGAGAGCTTTTCTTAAGTGGCACTCAGTTGAGAGCTAAGTTTTTGAAAAGGTAAGGAACAGAGAGGGCTCAGCTGAGGTCTCTAGAGACAGAGATCTCCAGCTCTATTGACAGGTATTTATTCTGTTCAGAGGAGAACATCTGGGTTGGATTTAGATGTATGTAGGGAAGCTCTACGGAGCCAGCCAGAAGAAAAGACACAGAAGGGAAAGGCCCAAGGTCTGCTACGCTTGGTGTGGAGACTCGAGTACCATTTGGAATGAGTTCTGAATGGACGGCTTCTGCTTTTTCCTGGGTCTAGGTGCTTCGGACATCTTCCTAACTCCCCGAGTTCCTTCAGCCCAGTGTTTCTCAACCTGTGGGCCGCAAGCCCTTTGGGGTCGAACAACCCTTTCACAAGGGTCACAAGAACAGATACCATGCATATCAGATAATTCCTAGCAGTAGCAAAGTTGCAGTTATGAAGCAGCAACGAAAGTAATTTATGGTTGTGGCTCCCCACAGCACGAGGAACTGCATTAGGTTGCAGCATTAGGAAGGTTGAGAACCACAACCTACTCCACATCTCTCCACCCATTCTGACCACGAAAAAAACATGACAACCATTCACCACACCCAGGATCCAGCTTCCCAGCTAAATGAATTTTCCAACGGCTCCCACCCCTCTGTCTAGGTTGAACTAGGTTAGTTAACCAAATCTTTTCTGGACTTGGGTTTGCTCCACCAAAGCTATTTACTGTGAGGTTAAAAACCAGTAACACACCTAAGTCAAGGAACATACTGCCACGTACGATTTCTACCCCCTTGTGTGGTAGCAGGAACTCCTGTAATGGTGTCAACCACATTCCCATACACTCCCAGGAACCTGGACGATGCTCTTTAAATTCTGTCCGTCTGTCTGTCCGTCCATTTTGTTTGTTTTTGCTGGCCTCCCCTCCCCCACCGGAACTCTGCTACTGGACAGCACAGCTGTGTGAGCATCTGTCTCAGGAGCAGGAGGATCCCATTTACTGTTCCAGCCCCTCCCAAGCCACTGCTTCTTAATGACAAGTTCTAGCTTGAAATAGAATGATAGGGACTTTTCAGTTTGTAAACAGCAGAGCTAAACCCACCTTAAAGTATCTGATGGCCTGGGCCATAAACAAGGAATTTGACAGGGATTCATAAAAGTCTAACGCCATGAAGCCCTTGGGTGAGCAGTGAAGCTGATGGACGCTTTCAGAATAATATGTGAACAGTATCACAGGATTACAAAGAAACCAATACTGTTAAAATACAGCCACTGGAAATATTTTTTAAACAAGATTGTCCCATACCAACATAAAGGGTTTTGTTCTTTAGAGAAAGGGTCTCATGAACCTAACCTTAAATATCAGAAGCCCATGCCATCTTCTTATTCCTTCTTGATGGAGGATTCTTATTGGCTAATAAACAAACTGCCTTGGCTTTTTGATAGGGCAAGATTTAGATAGGTGGAGTAGACAGAACAGGAAGAAGGAAGTGAGGTAGATGGCTCAGACAATTGCCCTGCCTCTACAACCAGATGCGATGAAGACAGCCACCAGGTCAGACATGCTGAATCTTTCCCGGTAAGACACCGCTCGTGGTGTTACACAGATAATTAGATATGGGTTAGTCAAGATGTGAGTAAGAGGCTGAAAATAATGGGCCAGGCAGTGTTTAAAAGAATACAATTTGTGTGTTGTTATTTCGGGTTATAAGCTAGCAAGGCAGCCGAGAGCCGGGCGGCGGGAAGCAGCCTACAGCTCCTCACTACAGAATGGCGCCCAACTAGTTATTTCGGGTGTAAAGCTAGCCATGCCGGAGCCGGGTGGGATAAGAAACAGGCCTGCCCGCAGCTCCACACTACAGAATGGTGCCCACGTGGATAATTGAATCCACAGAAAGCCTGAGAAAGCTGGGAAAGAATAGAGTAAAGCATGTTTTCTTGGTAACAGCATTTCTCGGGTCTGGCTCTGCTTGCTAGAGGCAAGAAGTGCTCTCATCTAGAGAGGCTTCCTGACTCAGCTTCAGCTGCAAAACATTGCAGCTCTTTTAAGAGGTTCGGCTACGAAACACTTAAATGCTGTTGATGAAAATTAACTGCATGCTTTCGGTTTTCAGCCGTAGCAGGAAAAAAGCTGGTGTTGTTTTAAAATGGCCAGCTTTCTGGGCCGTTCTGCCAGGGCAAACTCTGACTCTTTCAAGCAGGCGGTCCTGACTATGGAGCTTTTGAGTGTTATTTAACACTGTTGCAGCTTGCTTGCTGGCAGGGACCTTGAACAGCCAAAGAGTTGTGGTACCTCTGCCATGAGGCTGGAAAGCTAGGGAATGGGCTGGATCTAGCCGCCAAAGTCACGGCTTTAGTCCTACTGATATTGTTTGGTAAAGTAAAGACTCGTGTAGTCAGAAAGAGAGATATACAGTAAAAGAAAAATTCAAAGTTGAAGAAAATGTCTAAGTGGTTTACACTGTGTTAAAAATATATGCAGGCTAAAGGTTAAAGTTCTTAAAAGTAAAAAAAAAGAAAAAGAAAAAAAAGGAAGTAGTTTGTTGTGGCGGTACACACCTTTAATACCAACACTTGGGAGGCAGAGGTAGATTGACCTCTGTGACTTCAAGGTGTGGCAGCACACACCTTTAATCCCAATGCCTGGGAGGCAGAGACAGACAGATCTGTGTGAGTTCTAGGTGTGGTAGCATACACCTTTAATCCCAGCACTTGGGATGCAAAGGCAAGTGGATCTCTGAGAGTTCAAGGACAGCCTGGTCTGCAGAGTTATTCCAGGACAAAGATATACAGAAAACTTGTCAAAAAATAAAAAAATAAAAGTAAAAATAAATGGAATAGAGGTTAAAATAAAGCCGTACAAAGATGGAAAATACACAAAGAATCTTGATGCTGTATACTATTATGCTCTCTTTGAATTGTTTGAATGCTGAGGAAGGAGCAACAGCTGCTAAAAGATATTTGTTTACAAATGCTGCTAAACTATTCCAGAATAGATATTTTGAAAATACCTTGACTTTACAATTTGGATCTAAGGACATGAAAGGAGTTTCTTTTGTTTTTTACAGAAAATGAGACCGTATGGATTGCTTCTATCCCAATATGGTATGATAGATCACGTCCTCCTGAAAGGTTGCTGTGAACACCTTCAGAAAATTACTTACCCAACTGATCACTGAGATGAACCTGGCACACAGGTTACACCATGAAAGATCTGATTAACAGCATCCCCATTCAGCAGGAAGCAGTTTGGAGAGAAATAACTAGGTCCATATTCCCAAACATTGTTTATAAATGTTCTTTACATTTAAAGGGGGATATGATATAGGTATGAATAATTTGCATTGGTATGGATTTTAAGGTCAATTTTGTTATATGTATATGTATTTCTGATACTGATTAATGTATTGTGATTGTGTAGTTCATTTAGAAATGTAATGTATATCGGTTGTTAATGGATAATCATTGATAATAGTTAAGCTTGTAGTCATGTTAGATTTTCTAGATATGTAGAGATATATTTCAGTTAGATAGACATTCTTCATATCTTTCAAAGGCTACAGAATATGGCATTTAAATGTTGTAATAACTTAGAGCTTTTCATGGCAATGAGACACGTCTGCTCCTGGCAGCACCAGCTACTTCAAGAGGAAGATGGGCATCAAAGAGGCTCCTTATGGAGTTTGATAGCCATTTGGGCAAGAAACTGCTCTTGCCTGGACTATTGCATAAGCTGGACACAGAGAACCCTCAGAGAGAGGACTGCTGAACTTGCCTAAAGGTGAGATGATCTTTCGGGGTTCCTGATTCGTAAAAGAGTCTACGAGACATTCTACAGGAAACAGCAGAAAGTGACTGAACTGTCTTTGAAATTTCCTGCTTCATGGAAATGTCTCTGGATACTATGGGCCTGAAGGCTGAAGGTGGATTCCCCAATGGTACAGAGGAACTTTAGGTGACTGTCCAGGCAGCGAGATGTCTCTGTGATTTCTAGAGTTTTATAAGTTGCTTACTTCTCATTTACTTAGATAATAGTATATACTTCTGGAATCTTTGATGGAGTTGAAGAATAGATAGATAGTTATAGTTGTTTTCCTTTGTTATGATAAAAGATAAAATGGATATAAATATTGTAACTGTAATTCTAACTTGATAACTGTTTGTTATATGTAATTTTACTATGTTTAAGTTAAAACCTTTCTTTTTTGTTTAAACAGAAAAAGGGGAAATGATGGAGGATTCTTATTGGCTAATAAACAAACTGCCTTGGCTTTTTGATAGGGCAAGATTTAGATAGGTGGAGTAGACAGAACAGGAAGAAGGAAGTGAGGTAGATGGTTCAGACAATTGCCCTGCCTCTACAACCAGATGCGATGAAGACAGCCACCAGGTCAGACATGCTGAATCTTTCCCGGTAAGACACCGCTCGTGGTGTTACACAGATAATTAGATATGGGTTAGTCAAGATGTGAGTAAGAGGCTGAAAATAATGGGCCAGGCAGTGTTTAAAAGAATACAATTTGTGTGTTGTTATTTCGGGTTATAAGCTAGCAAGGCAGCCGAGAGCCGGGCGATGGGAAGCAACCCGCAGCTCCTCACTACACCTTCTAAAGACCTGCCAGGAGAGATTGAAGAGATGACTCAAAGGTCAGGGGCACTGGCTGCTCTTCCAAAGGTCCTGAGTTCAATTTCCAGCAACCACATGGTAGTGGCTCACAACTATCTGTAATGAGATCTGGTGCCCCCTTCTGGTATGCAGGCTTACATACAGGCAGAACATTGTATACATAATAAATAAATAAATAAATAGATCTGCCAGGAGACTGGAGAGATGGTGCAACAGTTAAGAGCATGTGTTGCTATTGCAGAGGACCTGGGTTCAGTTCCCACCACCCATATGATGACTCACTACCATCCACAACAGTTGGAGGAGATCTGGTGCCTTTTGACCTCCATGGGCACTAGTCATGCACATGGCGCACATACATACATGTAAGCAGAACACACATACACATAAAATATAATTAATAAATCTTTTTCTTTGTTTGTTTGCTTGGTTTGGGGGGGGTTGTTTTGTTTTGTTTTTTTTTTTTGAGACAGAGTTTCTCTGTATAACAGCCTGCCCTAAACTTGCTCTGTAGACCAGGCTAGCCTCAAACTCACAGAGATCTGCCTGCCTCTGCCTCCCAAGTGCTGGAATTAAAGGCATGCACGAACACTGCCTGGCCTGAATAAATCCTTTTTAAGACCTGTTTTTAGGCTCATGTGAGCCATCCTACAGAACTGGACCAACCTCTGTGAGCCTACATAAGGTATCAGCTGGTTTCAGCTCAAGCTACCTATTGTAGGTCTTTCTTTTGGGAGCACAAGCCCCTCTCCCAAATGACATGAAGTTTAATGAAGTAAGTCTTGTTGTTATCATGCCCATTCTGCAGGTGAGAAAACAGGGGCACTAAGAGAGTGACAGAACAGTCAAGGTTATAGCTGCACACTGGACCTGAGCCAGAATGCGGGACTCTGGAGTCCACGCTGGTGACCACAGCCTGCTCTCAGCCGCGCACCCAGTAGTTGGGCTTCTATTGATTGATTGATTGATGTATGGAAGACTTCTCACCTCTACGAGACAGTTACTGCTCAGATGTAAAACTATAACCATCTTGGTTAAAGCAGTGCTTTGGGGGTCGTATCATTCAACCCAGCCTGTAGTTTTATTCCGTCTTCAGTGTCAGGTGGTCTCCATCATCCCTGCCTGCTATTCTGATCCATCCTTACTCCGTGTGTTAATGTCTATGCGAGAAGGGAGCCTCTCACTCCCGAGTCTTCTGTCTTCATTTTCAAGCCTGTTCTGGCTGCTAGATGAGTCACCAGCAACTCTGCCAACTCGGGAAGATTTGGCAGGGCTCCCCTTCCGCCTCTTCCATACCCCCAACCCCTCTCCTCCTCCACCCTCTCCTTTTTTTCTTTGAGGGAGATGAGTAACAGACAGATGAGTTTACCTGGCCTTCCGTACACTAGCCATCATGGTTTAAAGCAGCCGACATCACCCTTTTGCAGCCCCCACTCCGTTTGGTACTTTTCTCTGACTCCTCCCTGAGAGATATGGCAAGATATACTCATCAAAGTGTGAAATTTCCAAAATAATAAAGCCAGAATTTTCAACATCCATATCTGCCAATTTGATTCAAAACCAATTAGTTCTCAAAGCCATTTAAAAAAAAAAAATCACTAATACTATTATTTTACAACCCGGTATCTTTTTTTTTCCTTTGATGTTGGTCACCAACAATGCACTTCAGGGAAGAAACCAAACCACCTGCTCTTGGGGAGGCTTTTAAAACCTCCACTTTGATTATTGTGAACCTGCTCCCCTAGTCCACAGTAGCCTCCAGGGTAGTGATTGACAAGCCAAGATTTGCCACCTGCTGTGCTCAAAGGCACAAACAAAACACGTATTTCTAGAGTTCCTTTTTGTGAAATCACCTGACTCTCCCATCTCTATCTCTTTGTATTTAAAAGGCTGTTTTTGATAATCATATGCCAACCTTCATAAAAAGAAATAGGCTCATGTAACACCCGATTCTGTGTTACCCCCTCGGTACAGTTTGCACGCCACTGTACCTTACGCAAGTCGGACAAGGGCCTGGAGATTGAAAGAACACACAAAGAGACCTGAGTCATTCGGAAGGAGATCAGCCAACTGCCGAATGTTTATTTAGCCTTGGGGAAAATCTTATATACCCCACTCCTGCCCAAGGAATTCCACCCAGGCAGGTGGGAAATTACCATATCTAACTGCTGCACAAGGACTTCCACCTAGGCAGGTGGGAAATTACCATACCAACAATAGAGTCAACAATGCCCTACAGCAAATCACCAGGCGGGGCAGAGGGAACACAGGAACAAACAGAATGCTTAGTCATCTGACCAAAAACTGTCCTCAAAATGAGCCCCAGGAACAAGGGCAGACCCGGGCCCTACAGGCTCACACAGCTACTGAGTTAGATTTGATTAATAAAATGACCACACGTGGCTCATGCCCACGTGCAAGGCACTGGGTTAAACACACACCTCTCACTGTTCCGTAGGAACCTTTTCTAGGTGAGTCCTATATGTGGTCCCCATTGCCCTACAGAGGAATAAAATAAACCCAAGGAGGATTAGGCAATTCACCAGTGGCCTGTCCCTGGTGGGTGGAACTGGAATTCAAATCCTTGTCTGGCAGAATCTAGAATCTAAACTCTTACTTAACCATCTTGGTCAATGATGAACAGCTCTTCTCAGTAAGGCAGCAGACTTCCGGCAAACACAGGCAAAGCACTTGCTTATCGGCTACAGTGAATTGCACACCTCAAGCCACATTTTAGTTCTCTTTAAATTCATTTATCAGATTATCAGATAAATCAACAGACTGCAGCTGTGGCATCTTCACACCTGTGTGTCACACCTACTTTCTTCTTATCCATTGCCCAACCCTGCTGCCCTCCTCCAGGCCCCTCCGTACACAAAGGTAAGGCCATCTCCTTTTTTAGCCTGAGTTTCAGATGTACAATTTCCTGGTCAAAGACAGGACCAAGACTCTGTAAGGAAGCTGACTGCTTCTGCAGGAAGCCTTTTCATAAATGGACCGTGCAGTGACCTGATGGGGGTCCAGAGAAGTCTGTCCACAAGCAGAGCTCCAGACGTGTAAGCTGGACTTTATCAGCATTTCAGTACCGCATGTTTAAGAATAACTAAAAGTCACTAGATTTTTCTGAGGAAATGTTTAACATTAAAGACCAAGAGCAAACAATTTCAGAGGCAACTCTAAGATAATTCTAGGAATACAGAAAAGGCAAAGGTCCAAGAGAAAGAAGGAATAAGATGCTCAGGGCCAGCAAAATGGCTCATCAGGTCAAATGCCAGCCCCACTCCAAGATGGTTCATCAGGTCAAATGCCAGCCCCAATCCAAGATGGCTCGTCAGGTCAAACGCTAGCCCCAATCCAAGATGGCTCATCAGGTCAAATGCCAGCCCCACTCCGAGATGGCTCGTCAGGTCAAATGCTAGCCCCACTTCGAGTTGGCTCGTCAGGTCAAATGCCAGCCCCACTCCAAGATGGCTCATCAGGTCAAATGCCAGCCCCACTTCGAGATGGCTCATCAGGTCAAATGCCAGCCCCATTCCAAGATGGCTCGTCAGGTCAAATGCCAGCCCCACTCCAAGATGGTTCATCAGGTTAAATGCCAGCCCCACTTCAAGATGGCTTGTCAGGTCAAATGCTAGCCCCACTCCAAGATGGCTCGTCAGGTCAAACACTAATCCCACTCACCAATGACCTGGGTTCAATCCCTGGAATCCATATGGTGGAATATAAGAACACACTCTATAAAATTGCCCTTTGACCTCTACAGGTATGCCACTCCAAGATGGCTCGTCAGGTCAAACACTAATCCCACTCACCAATGACCTGGGTTCAATCCCTGGAATCCATATGGTGGAATATAAGAACACACTCTATAAAATTGCCCTTTGACCTCTACAGGTATGCCATGACACACATGCATGTGTGCTATCTTGGTTAGAGTGTCTATTGCTGTGAAGAGACACCATGACACGGCAACTCTTATAAAGGAAGCATTTAATTGGGTGGCTTATGGTTCAGAGGTTCAGTCCATTATTACCATAGTGGAACATGGTGGCCTGCAGGCAGACATGGTGCTGGAGAAGGAGCTGAGAATTCTATATCTTGACATGCAGGCCATAGAAAGTGAACTGAGACACTGGACATATCTTGAGCATAGGAGAAAAGGATGCTCAATCATATCACAAGGACATGTGCTCAACTATGTTCATGGCAGCATTGTTTGTCATAGCTAGAAACTGGAAACAACCTAAATGCCCTTGATCAAAGAATGGATAAGGAAAATGTGGTACATTTACACATGGATTACTACACAGCAGGAAAAAAAAATGACATTTTGATATTTGCAGGTAAATAGATGGATCTAGAAAACATCATGTTAAATGAGGTAACCCAGACCCAGAAAGGCAAGTATCATGTACTCACTCATAAGTGGCTTTTAGACATAACGCAAAAAAAAACAAAAACACAGCCTACAAATCACAGTCCCGGAGAACCTAGACAACAATGAGGACACTAAGAGAGACATACATGGATCTAATCTACATGGGAAGTAGAAAAAGACAATATTTCCTGAGTTAATCAGGAGCATGGACACCATGGGAAAGGGTTGAAAGGGAGGGGAGAGAAAGGAAGGGGAGCAGAGAAAAATGTATAACTCAATAAAATCAATAATAAAAAAAGAAAAAAACAAAAAAAACCAACAACAACAAAAAGGAGAATCTGGGTCACAATGAAAAGTGAGGCCTGCTGAACTGAGAAGGTGGGGAGTCATTAAGACGATGACTATGTCAACCTTGGGCCTCTATGTGCATGCATGCTCACAGGTATGTGTATCCACTCACCTAAACACACACACAGACATGCACAAACACACATGGACACACAGACATATACAGACATATACACAGGCAAATACACAGATATACACACACACACACACACGGGCACACAGACAGACACACACACAGACAGAGACACATAGACACACCCAGACATCCACAAAGACATACACACAGAGGCACATAGACACACACAGAGACACACAGAGACAGACATACACACACAGTCACACACAGAAAAAATAAAATCGCCATGGCTCTTTATAAGCCAAAGATAATCAACCTCTCCTAATATTTATACTGTTGCTGTCTGGATTTTTATTCTCCTGCCTGCTCAGTTGGGGTATTACTAAGAAGCCAGAGTCAGCACACTCCAGATATACCGTTGATGGATTCAGTCCCCACCCAAACACCCTGCAGCTTCATTTTAGGTTCCAACCCAACCCATCCTGTCAACGAGCTTGTCAGGAAGCAGTGCCCCCCCTCCCGCATTGGATATAAATAAACACGGTACTGGAAATCGCCTGAAAAGTGGATTTAGATATGGCTCATAAAGTCAGTGAACATAATGTTGGAAAATTACTGAGTCACAGAAAACTGTTGACAGGCGAACCCTAGACCTGAGAGACAAGGAGGGCACTTCAAAGAAGAATAATTGAATGACCAAAGATGAAAGAAGGCTTGGAAAATGATGGCGCTCCGATCCTTGTTACAGAAGCTAGGGCACGGGACGGATGCTGAAGGGCCAAGGATATTGGATCTTATGCGGTTTTTTTTTTTTTTTTTTGGTTTTTCGAGACAGGGTTTCCCTGTAGTTTCTAGAGCCTGTCCTGGAACTAGCTCTTGTAGACCAGGCTGGTCTCGAATTCAGAGATCCACCTATCTCTGCCTCCAGAGTGCTGGGATTAAAGGCGTGCGCCACCACCGCCCAGCCACAATTAGCGTTTTGAAAATGAATTCTACAGCAAGTGTCTTCCAAGCTGTTTTCTGTATCAAGTCTGTCAAGTGCTGCCTTGCATGGGGATCACCTTGTCATGAAGCTCGTTCAGATTCCATACGTCAGGGTGTGGACCCTTGGTTCTGAACTTCTTTTTTTTCTTTTAAGTTTTTAATTTATTTATTATGTATACAGTGTTCTGCCTGCCTGTATCCCTGCAAGCCAGAAGAGGGCCCCAGATCTCATTATAGACGGTTGTTGAGACACCATTTGATTGCTGGGAATTGAACTCAGGACCCCTGGAAGAGCAGCCAGTGCTCTTAGCCTCTGTGCCATCTCTCCAGCCCCTCAATTCTAAATTTCTAACAAACTCCTGGAAAGACAATCCTGTTGGTCTCAGGACCTGACTGAGTTGTGAACCTATATTATGGTCCTGAGAAGAACACTTTAAATATCCTTTATACTAATCACTATTTTAGTATTAAGAAACAGATACCTTCAGTCCTAATTATTTCTACTCAACCTCTCCAGTCCTGAGCAATATTCAGTTCTCAAGTGTGTGTGTGTGTGTGTGTGTGTGTGTGTATTAGTGTATTGCTTGGAATTAAACCTATGGCCTCATCCAAATGAAGCAAAACCTCTGCCACTGAGCTATATCCCTAGGCCCAACATGTGGTTCCCAGAAAAACAAACAAACAAAATAAAACAACACTCAAGTCACCTAGAGAGTTTATTTCCACGTGGACTGAACAGCACCACCTCCCGAACTTCCTGCTAGGGGAGGCGGTCCAAAACTGCCTTTCCAGGTGGCACTCAGTGTTCTTACAGCGTGAATGGCCCAGCATCTTCAATGGACTGAACTGTAAAAAAGGTACAGGTCATAGGAACAAGCAGGAAATATTTAAGAATCTGAATATTCGGTATTTACCAAACTCAGAGATGCAGCCCCCTCCCCAGGGGCTCAGCCCTGCTTTGTATATGGCACTGACAGTCTCCAATGTTTTGACTGGAAAATTATTACTACTTTAAAAATATTTATATGTGTATGAGCACTTTCCTCCATATATCTCTGTGTACCACATGTGAGCCTGGTACCCATGGAGGCTACAAGAGGGCATGCCCCTAAAACTGGAGTTACAGATTGTTCTGAACTGTCATATAGGGGATCCGAACCTGGGGCCCTAGGAGAGTCAAGGGCTGGAATGTAGGAATCACTGAACCATTTCTCAGTTCCTAGAAAATTATTTTTATTGATTTTTTCACAGCATTAGAGAGAGCAATGGCACAACATGGTGAGACCAGCTGGGATTATTGGTGGCTTTTTTGGGGTCAGGATCTCACTCACTATGCAGTCCTAACTGGTCTGGAACTCACAGCCATCCAACTGCCTCTGGGACTAAAACTGTACTGCTTTGAGGGTCTGCCTCTTGCCCAGATGCCATATTTCAGGTCTCGGTGGAGAACGTGATGATGGATGCAGCTCTGGATCCCTGCGGAGAGCCTCTGAGATGGATGTCCTCCAATAATGCAGGCCACTCTCAATGTGGAGATCCAACAGGAACCTGGAATATTGCTGTCTTGAGAACTTTTTTGTTGTTGTTGTTGTTGTTGTTGTTGTTTTTCGAGACAGGATTTCTCTGTAGCTTTGGAGGCTGTCCTGGAACTAGCTCTTGTAGACCAAACTGGCCTCGAGCTCACAGAGATCTGCCTGCAAGAAATTTTTTAAAGCCTTTTTTTATTTAATATTTTCTTTTATTATGTGAAAATTCCAGCCAGGCAGTGGTGATGCATACCTTTAATGCCAGCACTCTGGAGGCAGAGCCAGGTGAATCTCTATGAGTTCAAGGCCAGCCTGGTCTATAGAGTGATTTTAGGACAGCCAGGACTACACAGAGAAACCTTGTCTCAGAAAAGGAGGAGGAGGAGGAGGAGGAGGAGGAGGAGGAGGAGGAGGAGGAGGAGGAGGAAAAGAAGGAGGAGGAGGAAGAGGAAGAGGAGGAGGAGGAGAAGGAGGAGGAGGAGGAAGGAGGAGGAGGAGGAGGAGGAGGAGAAGAGGAATAGAAGGAGGAGGAGGAGGAGGAAGGGAGGAGGAGAGGAGGAGGAGAAGGAGGAAGAAGAGAAGGAGGAGGAGGAGGAGGAGGAAAAGAGGAGGAGAAGGAGGAGAAGGAGGAGGAGAAGGAGGAGAAGGAGGAGGAAGAGGAAGAAAGAAATAAAAGGAGACTTCCAACATGTCTTTATAAAGGCTGGAGTAGAGAGTTAATATTCCTAAAATATTCCTTTTTGTTTGTTTTGATTTTTCAAGACAGGATTTTGTGTGTATCCCTTGCTGTCCTGGAACTCACTCTGTAGACCAGGCTGGCCTCAAACTCAGAGATCTGACTGCCTCTGCCTCCCAGTGCTGGGATTACAGGCATGCACCACCACCATCCAACAAGACTACTAATTTTTTTTTTTGGTTTTTCGAGACGGGGTTTCCCTGTAGTTTCTAGAGCCTGTCCTGAAACTAGCTCTTGTAGACCAGGCTGGCCTCGAACTCAGAGATCCGCCTGCCTCTGCCTCCCAAGTACTGGGATTAAAGGTGTGCGCCACCACCACCCGGCTAAAACTACTAATTTTTATGTTAGTTTTCTATTCTGCCACTTTGCTGAACGTGTTTAATAGCTGTAGGAGTTTTCGGGTGGAGTCTTTGGGGGTCTTTTATGTGTAGGATCACATGAAATCTGCAAACAAAGATATTTTGATGACTTCCTTTACTATTTCTATCTCTTTCTAGTGTCATATTGCTCTAGCTAAGACTTAAGGCCCTGTGCTAACTAGAGTGGAAAGAGTGAACCTCTTTTGCCTTGTTATGATTTTAGTGGAAGGATTTTCAGACTGTCTCCATTTAAGATGATGTGAGGAAGGGCATGTTGTTTATGGTTTTTATTATGTTGATGTAAGCCCACTGTATTCCAATATTCTCAAGTACTTTAACCATCAAGGGATGGTGGATTTTGTCAAAGGCCTTTTCTGTATTTAATGAAATGGTCATGGTTTCTGTCCTTGAGTCTATTAATGTGGTGAATTAACATTTATTGATTTGCATATATTGATCATTCCACTGTCACTGGGATGAAAGGCACCTTGATCATGGTGGATGACCTTCTGGTGGGTTCTTGAATTAGGTTTGCAAATATTTTATTGAGGTTTTGTGGTTTTTGTAGTCATCTCTCCCCTGCCACCTTCACCGCCTCCTATGTATTATATAACAGTTTACTCTGAGATTCAAACATTCCATTCTGCAGGGGAAATTCTTTAAACAGGAAGGCAAACAACTCAAATAGCTCCAGGAAGTTCCTAAAGCTGACCAGATTCAATAGGCCCCTCCCTCCCAGAGTAAACAATGCAAGTTGAGAGTCCCTCTCAGAGGGAAGAAGCTGAGTAGCAAAGATCAGCGGCCTGGCAAAAGCAGAAACCAGACTAGCCTCCTGGAAGAGGTTTAGACCAGCTGAGTCACATGAAAAGGGCCCTATGCAGCCTGTTGTCCTTCAGGGATGTGCAGTGTGCTCCAGGTTCCTGACTTTTGATACCTGTGCAGAGGTGGGCCTTGGTGGCACAGCTGTCTTTGAGTCATTTCTGTTCCTGAAAGTAACCCCTCACTTGTGAATCATCTTAATAAAATTAGTTGATTCACCAGTTGGTCTTCAGTGGCGTCCATACTCTGGTCTGTCATGGGATCTTTTTTGGGGTGAGTGGATGTGTGTGTTGCGTCTTTTCAGGAAATTTTTTGTCACACAACTGTGTTCATCAGAGAGATTGTTTATAATTTTCATTTTTGTGTGCACATGTCTTTATCTGATTTATTTTATTTTCGGTTTTATGAGTCAGGCTCTCATGTAACGTAGACTATCTTTGAAATCACAATGTAGCTAAGGATGGTCCTGGACTCCTGATCCTCCTATCTATACCTTCCAAGTTCAGGGATTATTCACAGTAATACTACACTCACAAGATAGGGAATTGGTATGTACCACAGGCTGGCCCATGATTTACTTCCTGGTCATGAACTACTAGAACTAATGAGGTGGATCCCTCATGGCCACACCCTCTCCATCTGCCCCTACTTGGCTGTGCTTTCTCCTGCTTTGTATGTTCATGTGTATCTCCTACTTGGACCCGGTTGATATTTTTGTGCCCACAGATAAGGTTTCTGTGTAGTCACTTGACACTGCCTACCCCCAGCCACTTCCACCAGTGTCCAGTGTCTCAGTGGTGTGCCCACCCTAAAGCATCCTGGAGATATAGAGTGTAAAATCCCCTCCTACTCTTGAGGCTGCTACCTCCAATGCAGCTTCTGAATGTTTTCCCTGGTTAGTGAAGTTGGCCGAAGGGCCACTGCCATCTTTACTTTGAGCTCCTGGAAAACCCTGGCTTTCTACAACTTTCCCCTATGCTCTTGAAGATGGCGCCTGCTGGTTTTGCGCACCTCCTCAGAAACACTGCTCCCTTCGTCGGTTCTGTCTTCCTTCCACTACAGCGTCACTTTTCCCTTCTCTCTCCACTGTATCATTCCAATGTTCACATCTCTCCTGCTTCCACGGGGAGGGGGGCTGGAGCTCAGCTTTAGAGCTACAACTAGCCTACACAGTTCCATGAGTTAGATCCCCAGACCAAACAGCCAGCCAGCCAAGAATGGTAACATCCATCTAGAGTCTTCGAGGCTGAGACAGGAGGATAATGAATTGGAGGACACATACAAACTTTCTCTTGCTGCAACTAGTTAGCTATGTAACTGCCTTATTTTATTTCAAAACACACAGAAGCTGTTATTTTAATTCTGTATTGTCAATTTCCAGATTCTTTTCTTTTCATCCATTCTTTCTTCTTTTCTTTTCTGTTTTAAGTCCCAGTCTGGATTCTGCCCTTGGCTTTCTGTAGTGCCTCATGCACTGTGGGCAAATACTCTACTAACTGACCTACACCCTGAATCTGTTGGTTAGGTCTTAAGTGGGCACTGGTAGGGCTTTTCCACTGGTCTGCCGCTCAAACCGCTCACATGGAAGCATCTTTGTGTAACTACGCTCTAGGCCAGTTCTTACACGTACTCGTGTTCTCTCTGTCTGTTGTTGATCCATGGCTGTCCATGAAATCTCACTCCATCTGAATGACCCCACCTCCCTGCCTACAGCTTCGCAGAAGCCAGTCTCGCTGGCTTTGTGGTATTGCCTGTATCATTCACCAGCTCACACTCAAAACCCTAAATAAGCCTACCTGGGGTAGGCCCTTAGTAGGTGTGTGTTCACTAAATCATCTCTAGTTCTTTCCATTAGTACTTCAATTTTTCCTTCACAGAATTGTTCCTTCTCTTTCACGCTTGTGGTTCAGTGAGTGCTTCCTTTCCCTCCTTCACTTCATCAGGGGTATTCCTGCATGTTCTTGCTCTGGGTCCTTACCCAGCTCACTTAATTGGTGTAGGGATGGGTGCCTAACACACATGTGAAATCCCAGACTTAATCCAATAGTTGAAACTGTTGGGCAAAGAGTTTTTCTCTTTCTAACGACATTGCTGACACAGCAGGCTAGAAACACTGAGATGCTGGAGATTACCTGGCCACCCAGTGAGAGCAAATAATTCCCCCTAAATAGGGAACTACTGAGTTCTGGCAACTTCACTTGTAAACCTGGATCCAGCTGTGCCTTACTCAATTATTATTCTAATTCCTGCCAATTGCCACTAAGAGAATACTCAGGAGACCAGACTCTGCTCCCAGTGTCTAGCATAACACCGCTAGGCTTCCTTGGGACCTTCTGTTTATTACTAACTAGCTCTTATAACGTAAATTAACCCATAATTCTTGTCTATGTTTAGCCATGTGGCTTCGTACCTTTTATCAGTGAGGCATTCTCATCTTGTTTCCTCTGTATCTGGCTGGTGATTGTTCTCTGCCTTTCCTCTTCCCAGAATTCTCTTAGTCTGATTGCCCCACTTATACTTCCTGCCTGACTACTGGCCAATCAGTGTTTTATTAAACTAACACAGTGACAAATCTTTACAATGTACAAAAGCATTATCCCACAGCAAGCCACCAAGGTCTTTTTCCTTATTTGGCCACTTCTTCCTCCTGAGATTGACTATCAAGGTCCAACTATCAAAATATTAGAGTCTAGTAATCAAAAGCCCCCTTTGGCTTATCTAATTAACAAACCCAATTAAAGTTAAACACCTCGTCCTAACACAGGATTTCTCCTTTGACCTTTTATAGACAACTATTTTCCTATGAGCCACATCTGTCTCCTCTCTCTCCAGAGGCAGTCCTTTGTTCCCCTCTGGAACAAATATCCCTGCCCCCTTTCCCTTGTTCTGTAGTGTGAAGCAGCGGGGCTGTGTCCCGCCACCCGGCCGCCGGCTAGCTTTACACCCGAAATAATTACACGGAAACTGTATTCTTTTAAACACTACCTGGCCCATAGTTTCAGCCTCTTATTGGTTAATTCTCACATCTTCCTTTAACCCATATTTAGTAATCTGGGTAGCACCACGAGGTGTGGCTTACCAGGAGAGATCTTAACCTGCATCCATCCCGGAGAGGAGAAGCATGGAGACTCACTATGGCGACTGCCTGAAGCGTCTCCCCCACTCTACTTCCTTGTTCCCACAATTCTGTTCTGTCTACTCCACCTACCTAATTTTCTGTCTCTTAAAGGGCCAAGGCAGTTTTCTTTATTAATTAACCAATGAAAGAAACATAGACAGATAACTCTCCTCCATCATTTCCCCTTTTTCTGTTTAAACAAAAAAGGAAGGCTTCAACTTTAACATAGCAAAATTACATATAACAAAACAGTTATCAAGCAAGTATTACAGTTACAATATTTAAATCTATTTTATCTTTTATCATAACTAAGGAAATCTATAACTATCTATTTATTCTTCAACTCCATCAAAGACTCCAGAAGGATATAATATTACCTAAGTAAACAAGTCATTTGTAACTTTCAAACTCTAGAAATGACAGAGATAACTCACTGCCTAGACAGTCACCCAAAGTTCCTCTGTACCGTTGGGGCATCCATCTTCAGCCTTCAGGCCCGTAGTGTCCAGCAGACTTTTTCATGAAGCAGGAAATTCCAAAGACAGTTTAGTCACTTTCTGCTGTGTCCTGCAGAACATCTCGCAGACTCTTTCATGAATCAGGAACCCCGAAAGACCATCTCACCTTTAGGCAAGTTCAGCAGTCCTCTCTCTGCGGGTTTTTTGTGTCCAGTTTATGGAACAGTCCAGCCAAGAGCAGTTTCTTGCCCAAATGGCTAACAAACTCCATAAGTAGCCTCTTCGATGCCCATCTTCCTCTTGAAGTAGATTGGTGCTGCCAGGTGCAGACGTGTACTGTCTGCCGGCGGTCGGAGGGGTTAGGAAATAACCAAGATAGTCCTTTTATAATAAATCAGTTTTAATAAAAGGGGAAATAAGGGAACTTACAGAACCTAGGGTCCAGCGGAGCAGAAGGTACGCAGGGGAGAGCAAAACGGGGCTCCTCCCGGCGCCCCGATCCTATTTAAGGGGTATCCTAGTCCGCTGGGGCAGCCACGCCCCTGAACGCAGGGATTGGGCCAGCTGCCCCAACATCTCCCCCTTTTGTCTAAATAAGACAGATTCAGAAACCAAATACAACTATATACAATGGGAACAGATCATATAAAATTACAAGAAGTAAACAATATCAGGCGAGGAGTATATAACAAAAAATTTTTCTAATCACTCTACTTTGGGAAGTCTAAATAATCTAGAAGGTAGCTACCATTATCTAATCTTCAACCCCATCAAAGATCCGAGAAGGAGAGTAAAATTACCAAAGCAACCAGGAAGCACAAATGAGAAACTTCCAAAATGTGCAACAGAAGACAGAGACAATTGACTACCTGGGCAACCACATGAAGTCTTGATAGCAATGTTGAGGCAACCAACTTTGGCTGAGGCCTGAAAAAACCTGACATACCATTATACAACGGCAAGGAACCTTTAGTAGAACAACCCTATCCTGTCTTGGCAAGATAAGACAATTCTGTTTTATCCACTTATGGATATTTCGTAGTTTAGTCAGTAATGGAGGTATGGGCTTTTCTTTGCCCAAAGGCCAGTTCTGCCAAGTAGAAGACAAACTCCCAGTGGAGTGTCTTTGATGCTCAACGTTCTCTCGGGAGTAGAGCATTGTTGCCAGGAGTGATTGTGTCTCATAAATACAAAACTCTAGGTTAGATTAAAGGCCATGTTCTACAGCTCTTCAAAGAGGTTGAAGATTATGCTATCTATACTAAATACAACCTCTATGTGTCTAAAAAACCTGATTGTCCTAAATATGAATATGACCAACATATAATTCTCAACACTTATGTAACTGTATGACTAATAGAATAGACAACTGTGCAATAAATGAAGACAATGATTTCCAAATGTAAACAGGGTCATTACATAAATAATATCTGAGGTAGAAATGTACATTGCAATATAGTAAACAATGTCATTACATAAATAGTATCAGAGGTAGAGATGTACATTGCAATATAGTAAACAATGTCAATATAACAATTGTTTCAAACAGAGGTAGTATCATACTCTCATACAATGTTCAATATATCAATATACAAGAATCAACACTCATATAGTTTTTTTAAAAAACAATAACTCACAAAAATCAATTATTCCTTCAGATCACCAGTTAATCCCTCCCTCCCTTATATATATATATATATATATATATATATATATATAAATATTATATATATATATATATACATAATTTATACCCCTGAGTCCATATAAAGCCTTCCACAACCCGACCACCCTATACCAGCCACCAATTAGTGTCCCTAAACCTGAGGGTAAACTTTGTTGGGAGGGGGGGCGTCGTCATCCAAGATTGCTTCCAGCTGACATAGGGGCGACTTTTCTTCCCAGGGGTTCCTGTGAAAGCAAATGATGGTAGAATACCCAGGGTAACATTTCATCTAGGAAAAATGTGTCCAGCCTCTGAATTTTTTTAGAAAATGAGGCCAGAATGTTGTCAAAAATGTGCACCATTCAAAAGTGTTCTGTGCAATTGGTACCAAAAAACAGGCCAAATATTAGCGCTACAAAAACATGACGTCATAATAACCAGTTGGAGTTGATGTCGTGGGGCCCCGTCTTCATCCTGGAAACTGCAAAGATTACTGAAGAAAAATTTTTGTCGTTTGTTGCGAGAGAGATAAGCATTATCTACAAAGACACATACAGACGTATACGTGCATATCTTCAATGAAAGGTGCATTAAAGACAACCATAGATGTGAATGAAGGCAAAGAAGGCAAATATATTGGTACCATTATCAACATTATTGTTATTAATATTCTGTCTCATAATTTGACTCCTAACCTGAGACAGAAACTCTGAGAAATCTCTTATAAACAAGCTTGGAATTGGAGAGGGACTGGGCCAGAGTCCAACTCCAAGAAACCAGCTCTAAATATCTATAAAGAAATGCATATTGACACACATTCAAAAATTGTTTTTTATACTCACAGAGCTTACCCAATGTTAATGCTGATCCTTGTTGGGTTGCAATTGGTTCCAATTCATCAATATTCAAGGTATCCAGGGTCCCTCAGGTCCTTTGAAGGTGAGCGTCTTCCTGTGGGGATAAGAAAAGAACCCTGCCCCCGAACTATAGGTCTCTTACCATCAGTATGTTCACCATCCTTGTGCATGAATTGTTATTTTTCTTTTCCAAGGGGCTTCTCCTCTTCGAACCGAACCTTTATTAACTTTGATGGTATCCACGATTTTTCTTCTCCTGTGGAGACAAGAGCAAAACCCCTTCCCCAACGCAGCACATCCCCTGGCTTCCATTGTGAGGTTAGCACATCCTTGAAATAAACTGGTTGATTTAATTCAACAGACTTTTCCATTATCCAATGTCTTTCTGCAGCCGTTGTCCCCTTCTCATTAGCATTGAGAAAATTCAAAGTTAGTAAAGCATTATGTAATCTATTTCTGGGGGTATTCTCCACCCCCTTTTGCTTGTTTAACATATCCTTTATAGTCCTATTTGATCTTTCAATGACTGCTTGACCTGTAGGATTGTAGGGTATGCCTGTAACATGCTTAATATTGTAATAGGCAAAAAAACATTTCATTTTTCTAGAGACATAAGCTGGACCATTATCCGTCTTTATTTGTGCAGGTATACCCATGATGGCCATGACTTCTAATAAGTGAGTGATTACTGAATCGGCCTTTTCTGAGCTTAAAGCAGTTGCCCATTGGAATCCTGAATAAGTGTCAATGGTATGGTGTACATATTTTAATTTTCCGAATTCTGCAAAATGGAACACATCCATCTGCCAGATTTCATTCCTTTTGGTGCCCTTTGGATTAGCCCCTGCAGGCAGTGGTGCTTGGTTATAGAAAGAGCAAGTAGGGCATTTCTTTACAATCTCCTTAGCTTGTTGCCATGTAATAGAAAACTCTTTCTTCAAGCCTTTACTATTGACATGATGCTTTTCATGAAATTCGGAAGCCTGCAGCACACTACCAATCAATAACTAATCAATATCTGCATTGCCACGTGCTAAAGGACCTGGCAGACCCGTATGGGATCGGATGTGTGTTATATACATAGCGCAAAGTCGTTCCTGATCATTTCTTGTACCTGGATAAACAATGAGGTTAGTTCAGTATCATCAGGTATGAATTCAGCAGTTTCAATATGTAAGATAACTCTTTCTGCATATTGTGAGTCAGTAATAATGTTAAGAGGTTCCTTAAAATCCCTTAGCACCATAAGAATGGCAAATAACTCTGCCTTTTGGACAGAATCGTAAGGACTTTGTTCCACCTTGCTCAAGTCTTCTGATTTGTAGCCTGCCTTCCCTGATTTATTAGCATCAGTATAAAACGTGCAGGCTCCAGTTATTGGAGCATCACGGACAATTCGAGGAAGAATCCAAGAAGTTCTCTTTATAAAGTTAAGCCTTTTGCTTTTTGGATAGTTGTTATTAATTTCTCCTAAAAAGTTAGCACAAGCTCTTTGCCATGGTTCATTATCTTCCCACAATTTTCGTATCTCATCAGCGGTGAAAGGCACTATGATTTCTGCTGGGTCTATGCCTGCTAGTTGAAGAAGTCTCAATTTGCCTTTTATGATTAGTTCAGAAACCTTTTCCACATAGGTTTTTAATTTCTTACTTGGCTTATGAGGTAGAAAGATCCACTCTAAGATAATATCATCTCTTTGCATTAAAATTCCTGTAGGAGAAATTTTTGAAGGCAATATAACGAGAATACAACTGAGTTCTGGATTCACCCTATCCACATGTGCTTCTTGCAATCTTTTTTCAACCATTGTCAGTTCTTTTTCTGCTTCAGCTGTTAATTCTCTGGGATTGTTTAGGTCTCTTTCCCCATCTAAGGTTTTGTTTAAGTGAATTATCATATCAGGTGTTATCCCAACAGCCGGTCGAAGGCTGGAAATGTCTCCCAACAACCTTTGAAAGTCATTAAGAGTTTGCAGTTGATCTCTTCTAATTTGTGCCTTTTGTGTCTTAATTTTTTGTAAACCTATTCTATAACCTAGATAATCAACAGAATCTCCTCTCTGAATTTTTTCGGGAGCAATCTGTAATCCCCATTTAGGTAGAACTATTTTTACCTCTTCAAACAGTCTCTCTAAGGTATCCATGTTTGAATCAGACAATAAGATGTCATCTACATAATGATAAACAATGGATTTGGGAAACATCTTGCGTATTATTGTAATGGTTGATTCACAAAGTATTGGCACAGGGTAGGAAAGTTCAACATGCCCTGTGGGAGGACGGTCCACTGGTATCTCTTGGTAGGTTGAGAGTTATTATAAGTAGGCACTGTGAAGGAAACTTTTCTTTATCTTTTTCTTGTAAAGGTATGGTGAAGAAACAGTCCTTCAAATCAATAACTATGAGAGGCCATCCTTTTGGTAATAAAGAAGGCAAAGGAAGTCCAGATTGCAGAGAGCCCATAGGTTGAATAATCCTGTTTATAGCTCTGAGATCCGTCACCATTCTCCATTTACCAGATTTTTTCTTAACCACAAATACAGGAGAATTCCAAGGGCTGGTAGATTCTTCTATATGTTGAGCATCCAATTGCTCTTGTACTAGCTGTTCTAAAGCTTGCAACTTTTCCTCAGATAAAGGCCATTGTTTTGTCCATATCGGTTTCTCAGTCAACCATTTTAGAGGTAGGGCCGTTGGTGATTCTGGAGGGGCATCCATTGGTTTGTGTTCTTGTACAGCCCGAATGGCTGGTTTTCGCCATCTGTAATACCTTTTGATGTTTTCCTCAGCAATATATGCTCTAGAGGCAGCAGGAATGTTAATTTGAGTATTCCATTGCTGCAATAGGTCACGACCCCATAAATTTACTGCAATATTAGCTACATATGGCCTTAATTTTCCTATCTGTCCCTCAGGACCGATGCATTCGACCCATCTCGTGCTTTGCCTTACTCGAGATAGGGTCCCAATTCCCAAAAGTCGAACATTTACATCCTGTAGTGGCCAATACGGATGCCAAGATTCTGAAGTAATGATACTAACATCTGCTCCTGTGTCCAGCAGGCCAGTAATGAAAATGCCATTTACACACACTCTTCACTTTGGTCTTTGATCACTTATAGAAGTTTGCCAAAATACACGTAATTCATCTTTTGGGCTATTTTTGCTTCCAACAGCAGACATGGGGATTTCTAATTGTCCTGACAAGGCATGTTCTCCGTTGTAACGGGAAATGACTGGACCACATTCGCCATGGGGGCCTGCGAGAGGCCCCCCATGGCGTTTCCCGCCTGCAGCGGATTTCCTTGCCTATCTCTTGATGATCTGCATTCACTGTCCCAATGTCTACCTTTCCCACATCTCCTACATAACCCTGAAGGCTGAGGCCTTCTATTCCTGTTATTCCTGGAAAAGGCATTATTATTATTATTATTTCTGTAAGTCCTTTGTCTGCAATTCCATTTCATATGTCCCATTCTGCCACAATTAAATCATTTGGTATTTTGATATCTCCTTCTACCGTTGGCAATGGCTTCTTCTACCCACGTATCGGCGTGAAGCTCATTCGATTCAATATTCATTGTATGTAAGACCCATTCCTCCAGGGGTGCTGATCTGATCTTTAGAGGCGTCAAAACCCTTTTGCACTCTACATTGGCATTCTCATAAGCCAAGGACTCAATTATTACCTGCCTTGCTTCTGGGTCAGATATCCCTATTTGTACAGCTTTAGTTAGTCTATGTAAAAAGTCAACAAATGGTTCTCTTGGACCTTGTTTAACTCTGATATATGATTCCGTTCTCTGTCTTGGGTCTTGAACCCTGTCCCAAGCCTTCAAGGCTGCGGTAGTACATATGGATAGAGTGTGTTCATCATAATTAGCTTGTTCTAGAGGATCAGAATAAAGTCCTTCACCCATAATTTGATCTAGGGTGATGTCAACTCCCTTTGATCTTTCCTGCTGTCCTAAAAGCCTAGCCTCTTGTCTAAACATGCACCTCCAGCTCAACTGATGTCCGTTCTCTAAAACAGCTGAGACTAGGTCCAACCAGTCCCTAGGGGTGGGGTTAATTGTAAGGGACCAAGACTTTAGCATCTCCTTAACAAAGGAGCTATGCATCCCAAAATTCATAACAGCTTGTTTAATTTCTTTCAGATCATTCATACGGATGGGTTCCCATGTATATTCCTTGGTGATCTTAGGGTTTTTAGAACCAGTCACCTTTTCTGTAGTTATCACTGGGAAAATAGGTAGAGTTCTATTGAAGCTATCCCAGAGAGTTCTATTTATCGATGGGGCTGGGACTTTCTTTTGTACTATTTGCTCCTGTTCATGAGAGTCCATAATTTCCTCGATCTTTTCAAATCTATTTACCATTGCCTTCTGCAATGCCTCAATCTCTTGCCCAGTATTATGTTCCAAGGCTTTCATAGAGGATTCAAGGGTATGAAGTTTGTCCAACACCGATAACATCTCATCCTTGGACAGAATTTTTATGGCATGAATGGTGCCATCTTGTATTGAAATTCTGTCCAGCAATCTTTCATAGCTCTTTGATAAAGTCTTGTTAATACATTCAACGGTTCGAATCTTCTCAGATAATGTTTCAGTTTCTACCGACAGGAATTGTAACTTATGATTCAGATCCGTTGTTCCTGCCTCCATACCTTGCATTTTCCTCTCAAGTGATAAAGCCATCTCAGAGAGAGATCTGTTATTCCTTTCCTCATGAAATTCAAACTTCTCCTCGAAAGTTCCAAATTTCTCAAGTAACAAAGCCATCTCAAAGGAAAGTCTATTATTCCTTTCCTCGAGAGCTGCAACCGTCTTTTCAAGCTGTTTATTAGTGTTTTCCAAACCAGTTATGTCCTTGTTTAGTTTTTTAGCTCCTGCCTGTAAGGACTCTATCTCTTTTTTATCTTCCAACCATGCTGTAATGAAACAAACAAAAATAAAGAAGATACCAAGCCCTGTAAATATCCAGCCAAAGGAAACCACATCTGTATCGCTCAAAAATTCAGTCATCGTGTAATTAAACAAGTTATAGAATCCTTTAATAGTGATATTATCAGACATTTTCAATCTAAATGATTGATTTCAATCAAATGAAA
Source organism: Arvicola amphibius (assembly GCF_903992535.2). NCBI lineage: Eukaryota > Metazoa > Chordata > Mammalia > Rodentia > Cricetidae > Arvicola > Arvicola amphibius. The sequence continues at coordinate 24,356,841 of NC_052063.2, forward strand.
AATTACCTGTAATTACCGTTGTCTGCCACTAGATGATGCAGTGCACTGAGTTTCACGTGTTTTGGGAAACCAAAGATGGCGTCCCGCGCAGAGCACAGTAGCTGGGGAAGCGGCGGCGATGTTCCGGTAGCTTAAAATCAACGGTGAACCTCTGCAAAAGCTGCACAAACAGCTGGCGGGCGAGCGGGTAGCAATCCGCTAGCTTAATATCAACGTTGAGTATCTACAAGAGCTTCACAAACAATTTGGCGGGCGACCCGGCGCCCTGAGGTGGGGGGAGGGGGGAGGCGGCTCTCAACAGCCGGTGGCTGGACCTGGCTACGGGGATGCACGCAGAGCTCAGGAGCGAGCCGCGGTTTTGTCTGGTCCCGCGGAGCGGCCCGTGAGGCCGGGCAAACAGCTCCTGGGCGGAGCAAAGCAGCAGGCCTGGCACAGTAAAGGATACTGCGTTGCTCCGAATGGAGACGTGGGAAAAATGCGTGCTCCAGCTCAATCAGCTGAATTAAAGTTGAGCCGGCTCTGCCCGCCTGTGAATTTTGAGCAGGAATCTGCCGACCGCAGCAGACTGTGGGGTACGGGTGGTTTCAGGTGGCTTGGCTGCCCGGGGTTTTGCCCCACGTTGGGCGCCAAATGTACCGTCTGCCGGCGGTCAGAGGGGTTAGGAAATAACCAAGATAGTCCTTTTATAATAAATCAGTTTTAATAAAAGGGGAAATAAGGGAACTTACAGAACCTAGGGTCCAGCGGAGCAGAAGGTACGCAGGGGAGAGCAAAACAGGGCTCCTCCCGGCGCCCCGATCCTATTTAAGGGGTATCCTAGTCCGCTGGGGCAGCCACGCCCCTGAACGCAGGGATTGGGCCAGCTGCCCCAACATTGTTCCCTTCTCCTTCTCCCTCTTCCTCTACCTCCTGTCTTTGTCTCTTATTCCCTGCCCTCTGTCCGTCTGAGGCAAATAAACCTACTTTGTGCTGAGAGCTTGGTCTTGGGGCTCCTGAGCCAACACCAATCCTTTTATCATTGATATGGACTTGTTAATTATTGCCATATGGAAATATGGATCCAGATCCCTGCATTTACCAACTTTCCACAAGTTAGAGATTCTGGTGGAAATTTCTTAATTTTTAAATTATATCAACTCAACTCTGAGTTAACTTAAGTGACTTTGAATAAAACATTGAAGGGGGTGGGAAACCCTGTATAGGCCAATATAAAGAAGAACTAAGGAAAGCTTCTGAAGCTCCCCCTCCGCTGGCCTGGGGGGGGGGGTAGATTCCAGAAGGATTCCTACCATCCTCAGCCTTTCTTCTGGGTGTCTAAGGTTTGGGGATTTGTAGGTGTCTGGCTGAGGTTGCCTACATTTGCAAGTCCCCAATTAAACTCAGGACATGAAGGTCTCTAATGAGCTTCCTGGTTGTTGGCATTTCACAAATGCTGTCATGATTCATCAGTGGGGCAACTGAGCACATCCTGTGTGGCTTATGGGGGGGATCTTTGGAGATCTGCACCTGGTTTTCCCTTGTACCTGGTCCCATGTGCCTCTTCCCTCGCTGGATTGTGCTCTATGTCCTTTTACCATAAACATTCTTACTATAACCTTGAGTCCTGCCACACACTGAGTCCTGAGTCCTGCCACACACCTCATTCTGGGTACTACCACACACCTATTTCTTGCTTGGTACTACCATACATGGAGTCTTAGATACTGTTATATCTAGTCCTGAGTACTGCCACACCTAGTCCTGAGTACTGTCACCCTAGTCCTGAGTGTTATGGTAAAAATAAAACTCTGTGGGTCCCTGAGTGGTGGCAGTAGGCCACTGTGGGTGGTTTAGGGCAGCAGATGGTGGGAGACCATGGTGGACCATGAGGGCAGCCGGTCCCACCACCTGAGGCCTCCCTGGATCCCAAGCAGGTGGGAGACGGAGGATGAGAGACAGAGACCTAGTAGGCATGCCGTGCAGAGAAAGTGGGTATTATTTAGTGGGTTATGGAGGGGAAAGGAAAAGGGGGGAAGTGGAGAAGGGGGAAGAGCAGAGAGAGGCAGAGAGAGAGAGAGGGAGAGAGAGAGAGAGAGAGAGAGAGAGAGAGAGAGAGAGCGAAGGGGAAAAGTGGGGGAAAGGGGAGAGAGGCAGAAGGAACTCAGGCTGGAAGCAGAAGGAAGATCTGCTTGCCTCAGCAGATGGGGGGAAATGGGCAGGGTTTATCTCTTAAAGGGACAGGACAGACCATTACACTGAGTACTACCACATGTGGAGTCCTGCAGTCCCTCAAGGGATTGACCCAGACTAGGGTAGTCATAGGAACTCCTCCAAACAAAGCTGGACAAAATTATGTCTTTGAACCCAGTCCCACCCACAGAGCATGACTTCTCCGTCTTTAACCGGAATCAGCCATGACAAGATGGCTACCCTCCCATTAAGAAAACACCTTTGCATTCATTGTCTTCTTTATCCCTCACCACAGCCCTGCAGGATGTCTGCTGTTTGTAGAGTTTTTGTTTGTTTCATTTTGTTCTGGGATTGGGTCTCTATCCCAGGCTGTCCTCCAGCTCCCCATGTAGCCAAGGATGACTTTAATTCCTGACCCTCCTGCCCCCAACTCGCAAGTGCTGGGATTACAGGTATGTGTCCCACATCTGGTTACACAATGTTAGGGAGAGAATTCAGGGCCCCATGCATGCAAACTCTGTCAACTGAGCTACATCCCAGGCCATTAGTTTTTGGTGTGTGTGTGTGCAATATAGACATTTTTATGAGCATATTGTATAGTTAGGAAGCAGAGAGCTTAAGCTTGAATAAATTAGATGCCCTGTTAGTAGAGGAGATGCAGCTAAACCCCAATTTTATTTTCATATTGCCTCTCCATGAAATTCTATTTCCTCCCTCACTTTAGAACTTCGGAATCACCTTATTTTTCCCTTTTCCTACATAGAGCATTCATCTCTCTGGGGTAAAAGCATTCTTATCTCCCCCTTTTTCTTTTACCATTTGTATTTCTCTAATTCCATTTCTGTCTGCCCTTCCTATAGACCATGAAGGAGATTTTTCTGAACTAGCAGAGAAAGGAAAGAAGAAGGTTGAGCCACACAATGTAAAGGAAACACAGTGCAGTCCCTAGCCTGACCCTTTGGGGGAAACTCAGCAGGACCAATAACAGACCAGAAGTGATGTAAGAGATGTGTCAAGCTGGACTGGGACCATGTCTGACAGGCTATGTGACAGTTATTGTCCCTGTGCCCATGGTAGTGTTAGCACTTAGAGAATAATCATTCCAGGAAAACCCATGTGGTTTAAAATAGGATCCTATCCAACGTTTGAGGATCAGTGCTGTGTCGGGGACCAGCCTTGACAAAAACCTCTTACCAGGGTGGAGGTGTGGGGATTTAGAAATATTAGTAAAGAATATGAAGACACAGGAAAACATAGAATAGTACTGGGAGGGAGTTCCAGCGAATACTGAAAATCTCCTGCGTCTAATTTCTAATTGCTTAAGATACCCAGACCCCAAGAGGTAGGAGAAAAAAAACTGTATTAACAAGATACAAGGAAATGAATAGACCAGTTGAAGGTCATGGACTACATTCATAGTTAAACATTTTGTTGCTAGAACAAAACAAGTCCCACTCACACCCTAGACCAAAACATTCGGTAGGCAAACCACTCCCTGGAGCCTTAGTTGGATCCTTAGACTTTGAGGTAGAAACATACCTACTTCTCTATTCCTGAAAAATGAGGTCTGGGTATTAGCCACACTGTTGACAATAACCTTGAGAACTCTCCGACCTAAATCTAGGTGGGACCTTTGTTTGAGGTAGAAACACAGGAATATAGATAACTTCCAACTCTCTGACCTTTGGTCAAGGTGGAAATAGAGTCATATTTTTGGGCCTCTACAGTACTATGGTTCAATAGCAGGAAAAGACATTTAAAAAGTAGCAAGTAGGGGCTGGAGAGATGGCTCAGAGGTTAAGAGCACTGACTATTCTTCCAGAGGTCCTGAGTTCAATTCCCAGCAACCACATGGTGGCTCACAACCATCTGTAATGAGATCTGGTGCCCTTTTCTAGTCTGTAGACCCACATGCAGACTGAACACTATATACATAATAAATAAATAAATCTTTTTTAAAAAAAGTAGCAAGTAGTTGAAGCCCGGGTTGGGGTTAGGATCAGCTGCATTCTCAGGGAAAACTGTCATGTAAACCTCAATGCAAGTTAGAAGTTTAAGATCTGAGAGTCTGCCAGGTGGTGGCAGCACTGCTTTCAATCCCAGCACTCAGGAAACAGGCAGGCGGATCACTGAGTTCTAGGCCAGCCTGGTCTGTATAGCAAGTTTCACGACAGCCAGAGATGCATGTTGAGACCCTGTCTCAAAACAAACAAAAGAGCGTGCATGCACATACACGCATAATGGAGTGTCAAAAGGCTTATATTATCACATCCCCCCAGGTTTACAGAGACAAGTAGGAAGGATAAGTCAGCTGGATCACTGAACAGGTACCCAGGTTTCCTCTCTGGCTTACAAAAGATGAAGCTCATAGGTTTAGAGCAGCAGAGACTCCCAGCTCCATTTTCTCACATCCAAGCATCTTAAACCAGTGACCTTCCAGCTCAGTGGTTCTCAGCCTTCCTAATGTTGAGTCCCTTCAACACAGGTCTTTGTGTTGTGGTAAACCCTCCCACAACCATAAAATTATATCCGTTGCCACTTTGTAACTGTAATTTTGCTACTGTTATGTACCATAAGGTAAATATCTGTGTTTTCTGATGGTCTTAGGTGACCCCTGTGAAAGGGTCATATCAACCTCTAAAGGGGTCCTGACCCACAGGTTGAGAACCACTATTCTAGGTTATGGTAAAACTGTGCTCACAAATTTGAAAGGTTTTTGGTTTTGTTTTTGTTTTAATCTGTATTGGAACAGGGCTGAAGTCACTGAGACTGACATTTCTTAGCAAAAGAAAATAAATAGGTTTGCATTTCTATGAATTCTTGAGGTTATATACTTATTTAAAAATTTACCACACTGCCAGAAGGGTGTGCTGGTGACAGGAGGATCAAGATGGCAGCCTTAGCAACAAAATAAGTGAGCTTGAGGCCATTTTAGGTTGCACGAGAGACTAATTAAAAAATAAAAATAAAGTCACATTACCAATGTAAAGGATTGTTTTTGTGTTGGTCTTTCTTATGGGCATTTTGATACACAGTAAGCTCTGAATTACAAACACTAGGTTTGTAAACATCCCATTCATTTCTGCATTCACTTTCGTTCATTTCCTGCTACATGTACCTCAGCCTCATTGTGTAGCGTGAAAATGACTGACATTGGTTGGCCACTTGCTCAGTACCCACTGCGTTTCCGTGTTTGTAGCAATCTAAGTACACGTTATTTTTATATCCGTTCTTAGGAAGCAACCCAAAGCACAGGAAAGCTCCACTCAGCTGTTACTTGTGCCTAAAGTGTCCCTCACTTCAAGCGGTGGGCAATTTAGGAAGACAAATGAGGCATACTCAAAAACAAACATGCTGTTGGGTTGCCTGGTTTTCAACAAAAGGCTGTTAGGATTTAACTGGGTTTTGGTTCCTCCTTTTGTTTGGTTTGGCTTCGAAGCTGCTCTAGTGCCACCTACTGGCCATAATGGGTAACTGACTTTCCCTGGGATTATTTTAGCAAGATTTTTGCCCTATTACCTCATTTAACTCTAGTTTTTAAATGTCCCTCTAATCCCATAAAACACGTGACATGTATTATTTATAACTCAGAGAAGATCTTAATATTTATCTATGGTAGAAATCTTCAATTTGTAGTTCAATTTTTAAAAACTTTCTTTTTTTTATTCTTTGTGTCTTTCACATCATATGTCTTGATCCCATTCATCTCCCCGGTTTTTCATATCCACCTTCTGCCCTTGCAACACCCTCCCCACCCCACCCACGCGCCAAAATAAAATAAAATTTAAGAGAAGGAAAAATAGTCTCGTCATGGAAGCTGTAGTGTGCCGTAGTGAGTCACACCATATATCCTTTTTGTCCATGTATTACTTGCAAGTGTTCATTGCAGGGGGTCATTGTTTGGCTCGAAGCCTCTGGTTTCTGCTACACTATCAACGCTGGACCCTCACTGGGACTCCTCTTGGATCTCCTATTGTTGTTCTGTGTAGTGGCGATCCTACAGCTTTGAGTCTGTAAGTACCGCCTCTTCCTGTGCTCCAGCAGACCACAGATGGGGTAGAAATTGGGGTGGGCTAAATCATAAACGTAGTTCTTGGTCTGGGTAGTTGCAGAGTTGGTCAAACCGCCAGCTCTCCCGGCAGTACCATCCCAGCAGGTTCACCACGGTGTAGCAATGAGCAAGGTGCAGGCCGGTTGTCCCACTTTCATGGCCTCGGGGTTGGCTTTCCCACACCTACGCCATCAGGGCCAGATCTATTGTGTGGCAGAGGTGAGGTGCAAGGGCCACTCCCGAGTTCTGAAGCTGATGAGGGACATAGCTAACTCTCCCATTCTAATGACCTCAGGGCCAGGTCTCCCAACTGCCGCAGGCAGCGCGGAGCAGGGATGGGGGTGGTGTCTCTCCCTTGTCCGTACCACCATATGGCAGATGATGGGTGTGGCCGGATCCTCCAAGTTCACCCGCTGCTTCACCAGCCCTGCTGTCAACAGGGTCAACTCTACTGTGCAGCTAAGCCGAGGGCAAGGCGTCTTTCCTGAGTGCTGCAGCTGCTAAGGGGGAGGGCCGTTCTCTCCCTCACCCATGGTGCCTCATGGCAAATAAAGTAGCGGGGCTAGTTCTCCCAGGCTCATGCCTTTGGGACTGGCTCAACTGCGCCCCCACCAACAGGGTCGGCTCTACTGTGCCACCCTGGTCAGTTGAAGACCTGCTGCTGCTGCTGCTGCAGCTGGTGCGGGGCAGGGGCAACTCTCCTGCTCTTAATACCTCAGGGTCAACTCTCCCACCAGCCTCGAGCAGCAGCGACAGGCTGCGAGAGTGGGAGAGCATCTCTCCCTTGTCCCTGCCACCATATAGCAGATAAGGGGCGGAGGCAGATCTCCCACAACTCAAATTCTCAGGACCAGCTCACCTGCATCCCCATGTCCACAGTCCCCACGCACCATAGAATTTTATTTGATACAGCATTTCTCTGTGCAACAGTCCTGGCTGTCCTGGAACTTGCTCTGTATGTAGCCCAGGCTGCCCTCGAACTCCCAGAGATCCACCTGCCTCTGTCTGCCAAAAGTGTGTGTCACCACCACCAGGCTTTTGTCTCTCATTTTTAAAGACATGGTTTTCGAACTCAGACTGGCCTCAAACTCACTGCGTTATTTGAGGACGGACGACCTTGAACCCCCGATCCTTCTGCTTCCAGCTCCCCAGTGCTGGGATTATTGTCATGTGTCACTGTACCCAGGTTCTATACTACTGGGGAGCAAACCCAGGGCCTTATACATGCTAGGCAAGCACTCTGCCAACTGAGCCCACCCCTACCCCACATTTTCAATGGACTGTTTTTTTTTTTTGTTGTTGTTGATGTTCAAGAGGCAGGATCTAGCTATGCAGTTCTGGGTGGCCTAGAACTTACTATGTACACCAAGCTGGCCTCCTAGCTGGAATTTCTCAGTGAATTCCAGCAGAAACGACTCCAACAGGGCTCCTCTATTTTGGCCAAAGGTCCCAACAAGGTTTTTCTGGGTCAGAGAAAGTAGAGAATTTTCTCCCTCTTCTTCCACCTGCTTGGTTCCAGGCTCTGCAGCACCAATCCTCAAGCAATGTTGTGATAACAAAGACAGCCAAGTTGGGGACTAAAAACCCCAAGGGAATTATTACAATGTTGGGACCATTTGGAGTCCTGGCCTCCAGCTGCTCTTCCCTGCTAGAGATCTTTACTTTCCTTCTGATTTGAGTTACTGAAAGCTGTGTCAAAGTTGTTTACCAGCTCTACTTCACGAGCACGTGTTGCCTTGGCCTTGAGGATCAGAGGATAAGGTTTTCACCTGTCGGCCCACCTGACTGTTGGGTATATAGGCCTCCGTGGTGCTATTTAATAAAGGGCTTCTTACCAGTGACTAGAGGTCCATGTCTCTGTCTCTCTGTCTCTGTGTGTCTCTGTATGTCTCTGTATGTTTCAACCTCCAGCCCCTTGCCCGAAGCTCGCAAACTGTATGGTAGCGCATAGAGTGCAGACAGGCATTGTTCGCTGCATTACAGCACGAAGGGGTTGTGGTCCCAGCGGTACATAGGAATCCCTATTGCTACACCACACACACACACACACACACACACACGCACACACACACACATGCACGCACACACACACACACACAACACACACAGAAGAGAGAGAGAGAGAGAGAGAGAAAGTTAAAATGTAATTTTAGATTATTTGTTTGATATGTTTGAGGTTTGAGTGTTGTGCTTACAAGTACGTGTGTGCACCATGTGTGTGCCTTGTATTGGAGATCATCAGAAGAGTATTCCCTGGAATTATAGCTGGGGCTGGGCAGTGGTAGTGCGTGCCTTTAATCCCAGCACTTGGAGGTAGAGACAGGCAGATATCTAAGTTTGAAGTCAGCCTGGACTGTAGAGTGAGTTCCAGGACAGCCAGGGCTGTTACACAGAGAAACCCTGTCTTAAAATCAGAGAGAGAGAGAGAGAGTGTGTGCAGGGAGCCGATTTGCCAGCCACCATCACAAGATGGCGCTGAGCCCCTGCAGCGCCGAGTAAACAACTCCATATTAGGCAAGGCTCTAGACAGAACCTCCCGCAGGCATGACCCGTGTCCACTCTCCCTATATAAGCGGCTGCCGTTTAGTGCTCCGGGCCCTTCGCTTTCAGCTCTCCCTTAACCAAGAGGCTCCAATAAAGCGTGATTTGAGAAGAATCCTCGACTCGGTGGTTGTTCTTCCCTGCTGGCCAGGGGGGTTCGCCGCAAGTGTGTGTGTGAGAGAGAGAAAAACAGAAAGGGAGAGAGAGAGAGAGAGAGAGAGAGAGAGAGAGAGAGAGAGAGAGAGAGAGAGAGAATGTTAGAATATTGGTGTGTAGAAAGGGGGAGAAGGATCTGAGGAGGGGGTGGGAGGGAAAAATATAATCAAAACGTATTGCATAAAATTCTGAACAAGCAAATAAAAACATTAATTGGAGTAGGGAGAATGCCAGCCCAGGCTGGACTTAAACTCACGACCCTCCTGCTTTAGCATACAGAAGGCTGAGAGTACCAGCACGGGCCTCCATGTCTGGCTCTCTCAAGGGATTTTTATAACCTTTGACATAAGATTTTTAAAAATATTTGTTTTATGTATTTATGTGAATGCCAAGTGTATGTATTTTAAGAACCACATGTGTGTAGTGCCCAAAGAGACCGAAAGAGGGCATCCAATCTCTGGTGTGAGGTGCTACAGGCGGTCTGGGAACCAAACCTGGGTCTGGAATGGTAGTTAATGCTTTTAACTGCTGAGCTGATTCTCCATACCAAAGATATGCTTTTGATGTCCCTAAGAAAGGTGGTGAATTTTAAATTTTTATTTATTTATTTTTATTTCTTGTGCATTTGGTGTTTTGCCTGCATGCATATCTGTGTGAGGGTGTCAGAAGCCCTGGAACTGGAGTTACATACAGTTGTGAGTGGCCATGTGGGTGCTGGGAACTGAGCCTGGGTCCTCCGAAAGAGCAGCCAGTGCTTTTAACCACTGAGCCATCTCTCCAGTTCCACAGCAGTGGATTTCTTATGTGGGGAGGTTGGTGGTAAACGGCATGCCAATTGTGAGCCAGAGAACGCTAAACCCACACTTAATTTCTGGTGAGAATCTCTTCCTGGCTTCAGTTGACCCATTGGAGACAGCCTTCTTCTGTTTATACCGAATACCCCATTCTAAAATCTGGTACCATAAATAAAATGTTAAGGAAGTTCAATAAAAGATTTTCCTCAAGATGTCAGAAATGTCTTAGACTCAGTGTTCCATATACGGTTTAATTTTAGAAATTGGTTTTAAGATCAATAGAAAGGCTTTGAATTTGTTTCAGTTACTAGGCCAGATGCTCAGTATGTCTGAGGAACCAATATGTCAGTGACTAATCTGAGTATTACAGTAAGGGTGGTGGGCGTCAGAAGAGGTGAGGTTGTTCAGGTGCAGAAACCACTTTAGAGATGCTGAATCTTTGAGCGCAGTGGTCCTCAACCTTCCCAAGGCTGCAACCCTTTAATACAGTCCCTCATGTCATGGGGACCCCCAACCACAACATTATTATCATTGCTACGTCCTAACTGTAACTTTGCTACCATTATGAACTATAATGTAAATATCTGTGTTTTCTGATGGTCTCGGGCGACCCCTGTGAAAGATGATTCTACCCACAAAGGGTGGCGACCCAGAGGCTGAGAAGGCTGCTCTAGAAGAACAGGAGATCATTGGAGCATTTACACGGGGAGAAAAATGTAGCGGATTTGTGTGTTTACAATAATGCTGACTACAGGGTCGAGGACACAGTATAGTCAACATGCTGTCATCACGGGGCAATCCTATGGCTAAGAGGCGTTGGGATTTGAGAATGGGTTAAAATGTGGGCAGTGAGGAAAGAGAGCTACCAATGATGGCTTTCCAGTTTCTGGATGAACAGCTAAGAGGCTGGAAGATAAACAGACCAGAGGAGAAAAGACAGATCAGAGATTTAGATTAGTTTTCACATTTCACTGTCTCAACTAGGTGTGGTGGCACATGCCTTTAATCCCAGTACTCAGAAGGCAGATCTCTGTGTTTCTGTGAGTTTGAGGCCAGCCTGGTCTACAAAGAGAGTTCCAGGACAGCCAGGGCTGTTACACAAAGAAGCTCTGTCTCAAAAAAAAAAAAAAAAAAAAAAAGTGTTTCCATAAATGAAAACATCAAAGAGAACAGCAGGATAGGATAGAAGAACCCTTGAGACCCCATTGAAAAATGTGTGCTGGAAAGGAAAAAGAACTAGACGTTGCTACCCAGCCTCCCATCCCCTGTGTGTGTGTGTTTAACCATCTTCAAGTTCAGCACGGCACAAATAAAGGGGATTTTACTTACTTCTGAGGTTGCCACGAAAGCTGTGCCACCTGGTGGACAGTTGTGGAAAAAAACCGTAAGTCTGTCATTGCAGGAACAGAAACATCTGGGCCAAACTAAACCACATGAATCTTTTCAGTATCTTTAATTTACATTTAAATCACATCAAAGCATCCAGGTTTTAAAGTATTTTCCAGGGTCAGAGAGATGTGTGGGTAAAAAGCCTGACAACCTGACCCCCGGAACTCACGTCAAAAGCTAGGTGTAGGATACAATGCACCTGTAATCCCAGCATTTCGATGATGAGATGGGGGCGGAGTCAGAAGAACCACATGGGAGCTCCCAGGCCAGCTAGCCAGAAATACACAGTACAGCAACAGAAACAAGAGAGACCTTGCCTCAAAATAAATGTGGAAGACAAGAAGCAATTCCTAAAACTTGTCCTCCAACCAAGTCCCCATGTGCACCATGGCATGCATATACTCTCTCTCTCTGTCTCTCTGTCTCTGTCTCTCTGTCTCTCTGTCTCTCTCTCTCTCACACACACACACACACACACACGTACACACTACATACACTAAACATATAAACACAAACACAGGCTGGGGACCGTGTTTGTGTTGCTTTCCTGGCATGCTTGAAGTCCTGGGCTCTGTACCCAGCACTCATAAACCAGAGAACATAGAACTACACACCTATAATCCCAAGTAGAGGCAAGATGATCAGAAGTTTAAGGTTATCTTTGCTTATATCATTAGTTTTAGGCCAGTCGGAGATACATGAGCCTTGCCCAAGCCTCCCTTCAATCCCCTCCTCTCTCTTCTACCTCATCTGCCCCTGCACTGCCCTCTTATGTTGGTTACTGCTGTGAGTCAGGATCTCATTCTGTAGCCATGGCTGGTCTAGCGCTTACTGTGTAGACTAGACCAGCTTCAAACTCGCGGAGATGCACCTGCCTCTGCCCCCAGGGGCTCTTTTCCTAAGTGCACTATCTCTTTTCTCCCTGCCAATTAAAGAAAAAGAAAAGGAATAACAATATAGAAAACTCAATTCATTTTATTTAAGGGCATATTTCCAAATTTAGAGAACAAAGGAACCATTTAAGAAATACTATTTGGGTATATTTTTTCATTTCTTTTAGTTGGAGGATCCCAGAGGAAAAAAAATCAACATCATTCATGACTAAAAACATTACATAAGAACAAGATTTCAGGCTCGTGAGGTGGACCAGCACGTGAAGGCATTTTCTACCAAGCCTAACAAGCTGAGTTTGCTACTTAATATCGACATGAGGGAAGGAGAGATTTGGCACCCAGATACCCTTCACACACGCACTGAGACAAGCATGTGTGACCCCTCTACAAACATTAAAAGGTAATATGATTTCTCATGTTTGCAGGGTTGCAGGAGAGTGCTAGCAGTTTTAGCATCCATGTTTCTGGTGACAGAGGGTGTCAGCTTGGAGGCACAATGAAAATACAGTATATTACCCACATTAGACCCAAAGTTCTGAAAATTCTGTATATATTTAATGGAGAGATGGGCACCCTAAGACCCAGCTTGTCCGCAGGAATTTCTACTGTGCCCATCAGGCCGCTCAGAAAAAGCCTTTCTAATGCTTTTGAGGGCAGTACACTCAGCGCATCCCTGTGCTTGGTTTCATCTCCTCAACGGGACCTAAGCTATAAACCTGAGAGAATTCATCTTTCAAAAATCCAGAGCTTTGATTAACACCAAAGGAGACACGCAAAGCCTCCCACTATTGAATAGAGTCTTTGTGTTGCATTCTCCGCTGTATCATCTTCAGAGAGACAGGCTTTTCAGACCTCATGGGTCCCATGAACTCTCTGGCCAGAGAAAATACAGCACTTCTCTTTCTAAAACAGGAATGGAAAGGGCCTGTTCTGTGTCTACCGAGGTGCCTGACAGAGAAAGCTGTCTCAGCAAAGACTCTAAAGGTCCCTTTATTGCCTTCTCTGGCCACAGTAATAATGGTCTATAATTGTGCTAATGGAATGAAGGGATTAGGGATTATGGCATGCTGCTAGAAATGGAATTTGGAGGCAGGGGAGACAATATTGGACATGGGTAATACTGGACATGGCGTGGTGGCTCACACCTGTAATCCCAGAACGCAGGAGCCACAGATTTGAGTACAGCCTGGTCAACACAGTGAGTTCCAGGTCAGTAAGGGTTGCTGAAAGATGACTGTTCAGTGCTTGAACTGGTACAGCGCTTGCCTAACATACATGTTGCCCTGTTGGAATCCCTAGGTCTTTATGAGCGGGGCATGACACATTTGTGATTCCAGGATTCTGAAGGAGGAGGCAAAGGTTCAGAACTTCTAGGTCATCCTCACCATATAGGTAGTTCAAGGCTAATCTGGGCTACATGAGACTCATGTAAAAAAAAAAAACTTACTAAGAGAAAAATGCATTAAATCTTATATTATTAAATGTTAATCCCTCATCCAGGGATTGTAAATTCAGGAATTGTGTCTTTTTTGTGAAGACTGTAACTTGTATCTAGTATATAATAGTGACATCATAAACATTTGTTAAGTAAACAAATAGAATGTGGATATAAAGTATGATGTATATGTATTATATCTAATACGGGCATTTGATTCCAGACATCCTCGAATACTCAAATGCAATCTTGGGTTTTTGTTGTTGTTTGGGTTTGTTTGCTTGTTTTTTGAGATGGGATCTCACGAGGTCCAGGCTGAATTCAAACTTGCCATGTCACTGAAGCTGGCACTGAACTTCTGATCTTCCTGCCACACTCCCCTGTGCTGATCTTGTGGGAGCGCACTGGGCTTCCCTAGTATTTTTAAAGGGAATTGTATGATGGCAATTAGAAAAGTTTATTCTATTACCTTATGATAACATGTGCACTGAATACTCTTTGCCACCCAATTCATACACTAAAATTGTAACCCCCAAGGTGATGGTATTTGAAGAAGGGACTTTGGGGAAACAGAGTTGTATGGAAAGCTGTCAGGATGTGACTAATGATTTTATACACACACACATATAAACACATATATATTTACACACATATGTGCATGATGTAGGTGGGTCATTTGTCTATGTGTTACCTTCATAGGTTAATAAAGAAACTGCCTTGGCCTTTTAATAGGGCAGAAAATTAGGTGAGTGGAGTAGACAGAACAGAATGCTGGGAAGAAGGCAATGAGTTAGGTGCCATGCTTCTCTTACTCAAGATGGACGCAGGTTAGGATCTTTCCCAGTAAGCCACCACCTCGTGGTGCTACACAGATTACTAAATATGGGTTAAAGCAAGATGTGAGAATTAGCAAATAAGAGGCTGAAACTAATGGGTCAGGCAGTGTTTAAATGAATACAGTTTCCATGTTATTATTTCCGGGGCTAAGCTAGCCGTGTGAGAGACAGGCAGGATGAAAAGCAGGCCTGCTCGCCTCATTACTACATGTGCATACATTTACATATGCATATTTTACATATATATTTTACAAATATATGGAGCCTAGATCAAAAGGTTAGTGCTCTCTCTCTCTCTCTCTCTCTCTCTCTCTCTCTCTCTCTCTCTCTCTCTCTCTCTCTCTCACACACACACACACACACACAATGCACTGTGAGCACACAGGTCAAAGAAGGCATCTACAATCCCAGGGGAGAAACCCTTCACCAGAAACCAACCATACCGGCATCATGATCTCAGATTTCTGCTCTCTGGGACAGTGAGAAATTTCTCTGTCATTTGAGCCACGTAATCTGTTGTAATTTTTTATGGTTCACTTACCATCCTCACAACATTCTTCTATGTAAGAGACTGAACTCAGTGCAGCAAGGCACTTTTCCTGTTTCTGAGGATTCTTACCCAGCACTAGATGAGGGGAAAACAGTTTGCCTGCACTGTTTTGGAGACTACCTGTGCTTCTCCTCTTTAGGGACTGTTTGCCTGGCATTGCTTCTGAGGAGTTACTCCTCCTTCCACAGAACGAGGGTCCAGAAATAAAGACATGGGTATGCCAAAGATAATGTAAATTTACTCATAAATAATCTTTCATCTGAAAAACCACGTGTTGGCTCATTGGGTGAAGCATTTGTCTTATAGGTGTTAAGGACCAGAGCTTAGATCCCTGGATCCCATGTAATAGCCATGTGGCCATGGCAGTTTGCCTGTATTACCAGAGTATGAGAAATAAATACGGAGTATTCCAGAGAAAGCTTTCTTGACAGGTTATTCCAAACACTGAGCTCTGGGTTCGTTGAGAGATCCTGTATAAAACCACATGCACACATGTGGGGGGCCCATAGAAGTGGGTCCACTCTACCTTGACTGAAGGTCAGAGAACTCGAGCTTACTCTTGCTCTTTCAAAGTTATTGAGAAGAACTCTGACTTAAGGAGTGGCTACAAACAAGAGATCCTGACCTCTTAAGGATGTGGCTACTTGGTGGTCTGGATATTAAGATAGCCCATAGAGGTGGATCTGCTCCACCTTGAAAAAAGATCAGAGAATTCAAGCCTATTCCTGCTCCTTCATTTGAAGACAGGAGGTTTGACCCAGGTAGTGACTGCCTACAGGATACTTGGTCTAAGGTGCATTTTCTGCATATCCTGCCTAAAACATCAGAATGCTTAACTCAGGAACGAGCCGCTTGATGTCTCAAGTACTGAAGCAAGTAATTGTTCTGTTTGTGCTGTAGAAAGTCTTACAGCCAGTGGTTGCCTGCCCACTGGGGCGTGGCCTCTTATACTATATAAGCCAATGTAGAACACGTGTCCACTCTCTTTCTAGTTTCAGTTTCTCTTCTCCATTCAAGCAGAGGATTCTGATTTGTGAGTTTACCCCTAAATAAACAACCATCTATTTATTAATTCTGAGCTAGTGTGGGATTTCTTTTAACCATCCTTCCACATGTTTGTCCTTTGTGTCATGTTAAAGCAGTCTTGCCTTCTTCCCCCATTTTGGATTGGGGTATATAAGCTTTCAGCATCCACTGGATAGCCTTTCTGTTTCTATCCTATATCTCTGACTTTCTTTTGTATCTCTGTTCCTCCTACCTAATTTTTCTAATCCACATGCCCCTACTCTGGAACGTTTTAACTCTGTCGAGGCTGGACCCTGACAGATATCACCCCAACATGTGACTACAAAATGCACACAGACAGGAGAACATGCATACCATAAACAAACATATGCAAAAAAATCCCAGATGTTATTTTGCATACATCATAGCCAACATGTATAATAACCTTGTAAGTTAACATCACCAATCATGTACCTCTGCAGATCTAGCTAACCTGATTTTCTATTTCCCTTTCTGCTGTTGCCATGTTAGTCTTTATTGTGAAACACCACCACACTGTTGATTTCTGTATTTTGTATTTTTTTAAGGCAAGCTCCCACATAGCCTAGGTTTGTCTCAAATCACTATATAGCTGAGTATGACCTTGATCTTCTGATCCCTCTGCCCCTGCTTCCTGAGTGCTAGGATTACAGGTGTGTGCCACCCGTGTTCAGTTTCGCCTGGTAGTGGTGACTTCACTTTGTGCACACGAGACAACGGCTCTCCAGCTGAGCTTATCCCCAGGCCGTTGTGCTTTTCTTTCCATCTGGCAAGCCATCAGAGTTTTTCTGACTTACACAAATCCTGCCAGTGCTTAAAGCTCCCCTCACGTCTGAGACTTTCCCTGATGCTTCCTTTGGTAACTGTGAAATTACACAGCTCATATATCTCCGCCGTGCAATATGTCACACGTGCAGTTCTAAACATAAAGGCTTTAACGGTATCACCCGTTGCTACTGCACAAGGGACATGTACGCACCTTACCCAGAAAGTGTTCTCAGTCCAGGAAGATGCTCCGTCCTACCTCCTCCGATTATCACAGCTCAGTGGTCGAAGAAGAAATAAGCAATTCTGAAGGGAAGATGGTCAAACGGGGACACCCAGGTCAGAGGAACCAAGCCACAGAATTATCCCACCGTTCCCAGCTTCAAGCAGTGGGACCAGGTACTCCTACCACAGGGAAGGCAGTTTATTCCCCAGGGGATCCTGTTTTACATACAGAGTTGAGGGGGATGTGGGAGAGCATCCTGTGAGTGATAAAGAGGTAAGGCCCGGAACTCATGCAGCAGGTTCCAGGACCTGCATGTGGCTCTGGCTCACTGCCCCTCGCTGTTTTGGAGTCTCTACCCGTATCATTCACCTCCAAGATTCTTTATCCTCCCTCTTCCTTTCATTTATTTATTTATGTATTTATTTATTTATTTATTTATTTATTTATTATGTATACAATATTCTGTCTGTGTATATGCCTGCAGGCCAGAAGAGGGCACCGGATCTCATTACAGATGGTTGTGAGCCACCATGTGGTTGCTGGGAATTGAACTCAGGACCTTTGGAAGAGCAAGCAATGCTCTTAACCGCTGAGCCGTCTCGCCAGCCCCCTCCCTCTTCCTTTCTGACAAAGTGATTGGACTTTATTGGTCAGACTTGCTGTGAAGGTGTTTATTGCTGTTCACCTAATTTCTTTCTTTCTTTTTTTTAGATTTATTTATTTATTATGTATACAGTGTTCTGTCTGTCTATATGTTTGCTGCCCCAAAGAGGGTGCCAGATCTCATTACAGATGGTTGTGAGCCACCGTGTGGTTGCTGGGAATTGAACTCAGGACCTCAGGAAGAGCAGTCAGTGCTCTTAACCTCTGAGCCCTCTCTCCAGCCCCACCTAATTTCTTTTTCACATCCCAGTTCTCATCTGTCTAAATTTATGGTGACTTCAAGGAACTTTGACTAGCTTTCTGTTACTTTATTTATTACTATTGACTTCTATATTGTTTTTACTATTATTTTGAGACACGGTCTCTAGATCAAGTTGGCCTCGAAACCAAAAATGACCTTGAATTCTTGACCTTCCTGCCTCTGCTTCCCATTGCTGACATTGCATTAGCAGTGGTCATTTTATGCATTGCTGAGGATCAAACCCAGGGCTTCACGCATAGTAGACAAGTACTATACATACTGAGTTACCTCCCTCATTCTAGTATGCTATCAATCTTTTCCCCCACCACACCCCCCCCCCCTTTTTTTTTTTCCTTTTTGGTTTTTTGAGACAGGGTTTCTCTGTAAAACAGTCCTGGCTGTCCTGGAACTCACTCTGTAGAACAGCCTGGCCTCGAACTCACAGAGATCTGCCTCCCTCTGTCTCCCGAGTGCTGGGATTAAAAGCATGGGCCACCAGTGTCAGGCCCTTTTTCTTTTATGTTTTGAGACTGGGCTAGCCCTTTTTTTATGTTTTGAGAGTGGGCTAGTCTGGAACTCACTCTGTAAGTTAGGCTGGGCTCAAACCCACCTCTGGAGACCTCTGGAGACCCAGGTGCTGGGATTAAAGTTGTGCAGCATGGCTACGTCTGTGTTTTCTAAAGGGTGGCGTTTCATTGGCGTTTATTTTCTTAGTTAATAACTCTCTTAGTCGCCGGGCGGTGGTGGCGCACGCCTTTAATCCCAGCACTCGGGAGGCAGAGGCAGGCGGATCTCTGTGAGTTCGAGACCAGCCAGGTCTACAAGAGCTAGTTCCAGGATAGGCTTCAAAGCTACAGAGAAACCCTGTCTCGAAAAACCAAAAAAAAAAAAAAAATAACTCTCTTAGTCTTAGAGAAATAGAGGAATTATCAGTCACAGGGAAAGTTAGTTCCTTTGAGTGGGTAACAAAGGAGTCCCTCGGCATAATCACATAACTAATACCAAGTATTGTGTCAACAGACTTTCTTTCTTTTTCATTCTATGGAAAAGATAGGGTGAGAAGGTAAATAAATAGCGATAAAGATGGAAAGATAGCACCTTAAAACCTTGCGGGAAGAACCTGGTTCAAATCTCATTCCTGATTGATCCTAGGGAAGCTTAGTAGCCTCTTTCTTTTTTTTTTCTTTTTTTTTTTTTCTTTTTTTTTTTTTTTTTGGTTTTTCGAGACAGGGTTTCCCTGTAGTTTCTAGAGCCTGTCCTGGAACTAGCTCTTGTAGACCAGGCTGGCCTCGAACTCAGAGATCCGCCTGCCTCTGCCTCCCGAGTGCTGGGATTAAAGGCGTGCGCCACCACCGCCCGGCTGTAGCCTCTTTCTTTACCCCATCTTAGGGTTACTTTTGCAGGGATGAAACTCTATAATCAAAAGCCACTTGGAGATAAAGGGCTTATTTGGCTTACCTAGCCTGAATCATAGTTCAATGAGGGAAGCCAAGAAAGGAACCTGGAGGCAGGAGCTGATGCAGAGGCCATGGAGGAGTGCCGTTCCCAGCCTGTTTCCCATGACTTGTTCAGCTTCCTCTCTTAAAGCATTCAAGACCGGCAGCCCACAGTGGAATCGCCCACTACAGGCTAGGTCCTCCCACACCAACCACTAATTAAGAAAATGCCCCCAAGGCTTGCCTACAGCCCGATCTTGTGGAGGAAATTTCTCAATTGAGGTTCCCTCCTCTGAGATGACTCCAGCTTGTGTCAGACTGACATAAAACCAGCCAGCGCACACCCCCACTTTGTGGAGGGCAGCTTGTTAACAAGAGGTCAGAAGATGGAGTCAAACCCCGTTAGGAATTTTTACAAACACGGCCCAGGAATCCAAAACTGTTTTTGGAGGAATGCTGTCCCCCGATGCCATAACTGCAGCAAAACACGCACTGTTCTGACCCTTTTGACCAGGACCCAACTTTGATTGAACAGGAACATCCTTATTTGGACGGCTCTGATTTGCATGGCCCCTCTTTGCATGCTAAAGATTGCCCAACCGGAAAGTATGCCTGCAATAACTGGAGCTCACCTCCCAGAAGTGCACACCAAGCCATTTGGCCTGGCTTTGCATGTCCTTTCTATGCCAGGAAGAAAGGTGCCCGAGCTGGGAAAGTACTTCTCTCCGGTGGAGAGTCCCTGCTCCTCGCCTAGCCCTCAGTGGTGGAAGCTGTGCTCTAGTTAGCCTGGGTTGTTCCCGTCTTTGAGCTGTGTTTAAAACCTCCTCTTCCTCTGGCAATAAAGCTTTTTAATGGTGTCTTGTCACTAATGAGGAAGGGATTGGAGGGGTGTGTCAGGTCCAAAGGAAACGCCAATTTCACAGATTCCAAAGGGCAGTCCTAAAATTCTGAAATGAGCTCAACCTGGACTATGGAGGATACCTGGTGATTAGACAAAAGCCAACATGGCAATATCAAGTTCGGGGCCTCATCCTAGTCCCCGACATCCATCTTCGGAAGCCCCCTCCCCTGGGAGTCGCCTTGGTCCAGGCTCCACCTCCAGGAAAAGCCGCCAAACAGTGGACCACTCCCACAGGCTATTTTAGGCTGCCGCCCAGAAAAGGAACAGATCTCCCCTGCTCTCTCTCTCTCTCACACCATGCTTTCCCGGCCACCCGGGAGCGCTGCATTAAACGTGGGTATCTTTTATTTCGTCTAATTTGGTCTGATTGAAATTATTTGCTTGGTGGAGAGGCTCCTCTCAAGAAATATACCTAACAAACATTCCTCAGGAATTTGTGAAGCCTGGCTACCAAAAGGAGTCATTTCCCCTCGTGGCAAAAGGGGCACAAGGCTCTCCAATTTAAATTATAACTATGGCGCCTATTAGCACATCAAGGTCCATGCAAGCTTCAATCTTCCCTCAATCCCTACTCACAAGTACTTGTCACATATTTCAAAACCCCCATGCCAGTCTCCTGGCTCCTCCCTGCCCCCAGCTCCTCACCCTCCTTATAACCCTTGCTATTCTCGCTATGCTCTCTGTTCTCTATGCCCCGCTGCTTTCTCCTCTCTCACAGCCGGCTCTGGCCCTTTCCAGTCTACTTCTCTCTCCGCTCTTGGCTCTTCCAGGTGTCTCTGGCTGTTCTCTCATTTCTACAACAAAAGCCTTCCCCACACCTAAACTATCACATAGTCATTGAAAGGTTTCCATTCCCCGGTATTAAGTCTTTCCGCCTACGCAATAAATCAGATCAGGCCGAATTAATAGTCCAGGTTTAAAGCGCAAAGCATTCCCGGGTGGTCCCAGAGGAAGAACAGTAACCATGACAGAGAACCACAAGGGGGAGGGAGAAGGATGATGGTGAGGAGGAGGAGGAGGAGGAGGAGGAGGAGGAGGAGGAGGAGGAGGAGGAGGAGCACGCCTTAAATAGTCTGTAGGCGTGGCCTTGAGCGTCTCAGGGGAGGAGCGGCCAAGGGTGGGCTTTCTGAGACTGGGCAGGGTTCGGAGTGGGGATGGGGGGCGGAACTCCACCCAAACAGTCTTATCTTCCTTTCATTCAGGTGGCAAGTGAGTTCACCCTTTAGACTACAGGAGGAGGAAGACTTGCTGAGCCAGTATCAGTTGTGCACATTTTCAGTTGTGTGTGGGGGTCACCTACATTTCCTGGCAAGTCGTTCAGGATTCTATGCTTGGGAAAATTCCCACTGGGGACTAAAGACTGCTTTTTCTAGTCTCTTTAATGGGCTTCCATCCACCAGTTTCTCTCATGAAAATATCTGAGGTGCTAAGAAGATTAATTAACATAAAATATATGAAATGGAGCACAAATGACACCATCATGCAAATAAATATTTACCACTTTGTAAGAGCTGTCTTCGTGGTAGATATGGATCGCTGCTAAATTTGTATACAGAGAAACTACAGAGAAAATACAAAGCTGAGTGGTGGTTTTTAATCTCTTTGACATTTATATTGCAAATAAACATTTTTTTTTTCGTTTTGTTCCTTCTCCTTCTTGTTCTTGTTGTTCTTGTTGTTGTTGTTGTTGTTGTTGTTCTTCTTCTTCTTCTTCTTCTTCTTCTTCTTCTTCTTCTTCTTCTTCTTCTTCTTCTTCTTCTTCTTCTTCTTCTTCTTCTTCTTCTTCTTCCTCTTCTTCTTGACAGTGTCTCCTGTTGCCCAGATTGCTATGGATTTAAGCAAAGGGTGATTTTGAACTCCTGATCTGTCTCTACCTTCCCAGTGCTGGGACAAACAAGTCTGAACCTTCATGCCTGGTTTATGTGGTATTAGAGATACAACCCAGCCAGAGGGGCTCTTCATGCATGCTAGGCAGATCCTCTGTCCACTGACTACATCCACTGCCTTATAAGGCAAATCTTCTGTTGTCTGTGAGGATATAGTTCTCATAAATACTATAAAAATATTATACGGTTCCTCCTTCAATATAACCACTTAAATGTCCCCAGGCGGAGAACTGAATTCACGAACTTCCTTGTCTGGCTTCCTGATTTCTGTTAGTGGTAGAACCAGCTCCCAGAAACTCGTGTTTGACACAGTGATTATTTCTGACCTACAACTTCCGTCTTATCATCTACTGGTCTTCAACCTTGTTTTCAAAACTTGCCCCACCCATCGCCATTTCTACCGCTACCACCCTAGTTCAGGACTCCAACTTGGTTTTCTTGCTTTAGCTTCCTCCCCACTCCCGCCCCCCCCCCCATCAAATTTTATCCATGATGCAGTCGCTGACTAAATCCAAGCAAAAACATTTTAGCATGTTCCACCATGTCACCCCTGTACTCACTCAGACATCCGTGGAGTGCCCACTGCTTGTCAAAGACTATTCAATGCCCCCTTGAGACGTCAGCTGGAAAGGAAGACAGTCAGGGAAAACAGCGACTTAAGACAGTACACATGTTTACAGGGGGCAGCTCTGCAGAGGGCTCTCTGTTGCAATCATAATCTGTTTACTTAGCTAGGGTACTTACCGGGCAGAAATGGGGGCAGGAAAGAAGGTTAAATTTTTCCTATTTTGGCTGAAGTTTGGTGGTTTCTGGGAGTAGCTGGCGTGAAGTCAGTTAAAGAATGTTAGGTGATCCACAAACGTCTTTCCTGGCTGGCCATTATTTGGGGTCCATGGGGAATTCCAGCATTTAGAGAAACAAGTTAATTTATTTCCAGAAATTAAACCACTGTAGTTACTGGAATTGTCACAATGCTACCAGAATGAGATTTTACAAAATAGTGTGGTTCTAGCTAACACTTCTACGAGATACAGCCTTACACAATCCCCCACACCACACCCCGGGGCTTTCTGAATGGGTATCATTTTATAACTAGCCAAGGCTGGCCTCAAACGTGAGCTTCTCCGAGCCTCATAATATTCTTATGTATTTTTTAAAAGAAAAATTTAAAAAAGGAAAACATACCAACCCCAGTCCCCACATCCTCCCCTCCTCCCATCCCCTCCACCTCCCCCGCCCCACCTCACCCCCAATCCACTCCTCAGAGAGGGTAAGTGTAAAGGTTTTTTTGCAGCCCAACAAACTTCTCCACCGACGCAATAATCCAAATCAGACCAAATCAAACTGAATTAGGAAAAGTCCAGGTTTAATGGATTCCTGTGCTCCCTGTGATCTTCCAGGTAAGGAAGATGGGGAAACCACGGAGAGGGGAAAGGATAACTGGGAAGACCATGTGTTTGTTCTGGGGGGGGGGACATTTTAAATAGCCTGTGGGAGTGGTCTTGACCCTCTCTGGGGAGGGGTCACCATTTGGCAGACTCTCACAGAGGTGGAGTCTGGGCTGAGGCAACTCCCTGGGGGGCTTGAATGGAGCTTTCCACCCAAACGTTCCAAAATGGATGCCAGAGGTTGGGGTGAAGCCCCACCCAAACATTCCAGACTCTGGATATAGGAGTGTCAGTGGCTGGGGTGACAGTTCCAACCAGAGTAAGGCACATTGCTTTGAGGAAGGACTACTATATCTAGGCTCCTCCCTACTATATCTAGGCTGAGCCAGTGCAAGCAGTAGGGATAAATCCTGGTGCTACTGCCGGTAGCCCCACAGTCTGCCCCAGCCACACAACTGTCACCCCCATCAGAGGGTCTAGCTTGGTCCTATGCTTGTTCCTTCCCTGTCTGGCTGGAGTTGGTGAGCTCCCATTAGCTCAGGTAAACTGATTCAGTGGGTCCCCATCATGGTCTTGATCTTTTTGCTCATATTCTCACTTCTCCCACTCTTCAACTGGACTTTGGGAGCTCAGCCCAGTTCTCCGATGTGGGTATCTGCCTGATTCCATCCATTGCTGAATTCTATGGTGACACTTACGATAGCCATCAATCTGACTACAGGGCAAGACCAGTTAGGGCACCTTCTCTCTATTGCTTAGGGTCTTAGCTGGGGTCATCCTTGTGGATTCCTGGAAGTTTCTCTAATGCTAGTTTTTTGCTAGCCCCATAATGCCCCCTCAATCAAAATATCTCTTTCCTTGCTCTCCATCTCTGTCCTTTCCCCATCTCGACTATCCCATTCCTTCAAGTTATACCCCGTCTCCCCTCCTCCTCCCTTTCAACCCTCTCTTCTCCCCGTCCCCCATGCTCCCAATTTTATTAGGAAATCTTCTCTATTTCCCCTTCCTTAGTCTTTAAGTTATACAAGTATTAAATATTAGGTCAATAGTTATTCATGTTTGCTATACATACAGTCAGATTAATTAGGTTCTTTAGATACACAGATATTATATTTTGTCTAGATAGGTAATCTTCAACCACTTCAAGGATCGGTAGAACACAGCATTTAAAGAGCTTAGGGTACTGTTGACCTGAGACATGATTGCTCCTGACAGCACTAATCATTTCCTGAGAGAATGATTGAGCACTGAAGACACTCCACTCGCAGTTTGTTTTCTTGGCACATTTGGCCTTTGGGCAAGGAACTGCCCATGCCTCAACCACTGACAAAGTACATGGTATCTGGAAATGGATAAGCAGGACACAAGGAAAAAGACTGTCAAATCTTGCCAAGACAGGGTAAGATGGTTCTGAAAATTTTCCTGCCTCTGAAAATGGTCTGTCAGTTACGCTAGGCCTTAGCCAAAGGAGATTGCTTCAGCATTGCAAATGGGACTTTGGGTGATTGCTCAGGTAGCTAATTGTCTCTGTCATATATTGCTAGCTTTGGAAGCTGCTTGATTGCACTTCCTGCCTGCTCAAGTAATATTACCTCCATCTCAGGCCTTCAATGCTATTGAAGATTAGATAATCATAGCTACATTCCCCTTATGATCTAGCCAAGCTTATTTCCAATACAAGATTTAGAACTCACTCTGTAGAACAGGCTGGCTTTAAATTCACAGAGACCCACCTGCCTCTGTCTCCCAAGTGCTGGGATTAAAGGTGTGCACCACCATGCTCAGCCATAAAAATATATACATATATATATGTATATATATATAATATAATACATACATATAAACAAACATATATATATTTTTTAAGGGAAGAAAGATTTATTTTTGTTGTTGAGGGTTTATAATGTATCAGGGTGGATGAAGGCAGAGAGGCAGATGTCTCCCTCCATACTAACAAGAATGTGCAGCATGGATTATTTAACTTTTCATGTTTCAAAATAAAAATAAGCAGATAAAGGCAATCTAGGCATGGTGGCTTATGTCTATAATTCTAGCACTGTGGAGGCTGAAGCTGGGGGGTTGCTATGAGTTCATGACTAGACTGGTTTGCAGAGTAAGATTCTGTCTCAAAGAAACAAACAAAAACAAAAACAGCACATAAAAATAGACTTGTAGAGATGGGACTTCCAGGTAGGGAGAGTACATGGGAAAAGGAAAAGAGACACCTGGGGCCAGACAGACAGACATGGAAGCAGCCAGAAAGTAGGACAGACAGAATGAAAGAAAGGTAAAAAGCCCCGAGGCAAAACAGAGATGAATAGGAACAGGTTAAATTAAGTTAAAAGAGCTAGTGGAACAAGCCTAAGCTAAGGGTGAGCATTAATCAGTTTCTGTGTCTTTATTTGGGAGCTGGTTGTTGGCCAAAAGCAAATTCCAACTACAAATGGTGCCCAATGTGGGACCCAGATGTCCACACAGGGCCTGAGAAAGCTGAAAACAAAAGAAAACAGACACGGTTCCTTTAAGAGGCGCTGCTGTGTGGCAGAGCACTGAGCAGCTGGCTCACTAAGTAAAAACAACAGCTAAGTAAAAAACGCCTGCCACAGTGTGGGCACCAACTTCCTAGTGCTGGGGCAGTTAAAGGCAGCTCTCAGTTAAACGCAGCTTCCTGTTAAATGCAGCTCAGGAGCTGGCAGAGTCAACCTCCAGAGCTGTACAGCTTAGGATCTTGCTCCCACTTAGCAATTTGAGGTTTGACTCACACAGTCAGACAACAGTCAGGTGCACAGTAAAACAGAACCAGACCAGGGGGAAAAAGAGAGAGAAACAAACTTTAAACAGGTTCCAGTGTGCATAGATGTTTAAGGAAGAAAAGAAAACAGCTACAGGTAGTCAGAAAGTAAATAGTTTAAAAGTAATTTAAAGAAATAATTTAAAGTCTTTAAAGAAAGGGTAGAGTAATATAAATAGAATAAGCAACATAAAGATGGGAACTACACAGGGAGTCTGGTCCTGTACGGTGTTTAGCTGACTTTGGACTCTTTTGAATGCTAATGAGTGGACAACCGTTGCCCAGAGACATGGAACTGTAAAAGGAATTACTGAATTAAACTAACCTAGATACTTTAGATATGTCTTAACTTTAAGATATAATTTAGAAAATGTATTGTGTGGGTGTGGGTGGGGAGAGGTTATGCTTTTGTTTCCACAGGAAGTGAAAGGCTGTGGATTCTTTCAAAATTAATAGAGATCAGATTTGATTGGGGGAGAAATCTTGGCTACCGACGTTGAAAAAGCAAACCTAGAAAAACTACAAGACAGGAGACATATACACTGACCCCTTGTCATGGGAGCAGCTCTGAGACCGGATGAGACATGATAAATACTATTGGTTACAGGGTCCTCGTGACTTATTATTACACGTCATCCTTTTATATGGCATGAATAGAGGGTTGGTTATATAGTCCAAACAAGCCTATAAAGTTGATAGATGTCTTTTACTTGCTCAAACATAAAACAACAAAAGCAACAAAACAGCTTTGGCTGGCTTGTGTACAATGCACACTCCATACTTGTGTTAATACATATATGTATGTTGGCTTTGAAAGTTTGTGTGTTTTCAGAGCAAGGGAACCAGACACCAATGAAAATGGGTGGCCCAGGTGATCCACCCTTTCAGAGTGCCTCTGTTGCTGTTTCCTCAGAGTTCTGAATTCAGAGCAACTTCAAGGCTGCTGGCTGAGATGGTCCAGCCTCACAGACTCCTCCAGCCAGGATTTCGGATAAGCCTTGCACTTTCCAATCGCCCAGAGACTGGACAACAAATGTTATAGCTAGTTTTCCTGGGAATTGACCATTATCTCAAATGTCTCAGGGTCCACTGGGGATGTTGTCACCTCCAGACAACAGGTAGTAGTCTAGAGAACATAATACCCTCATTCCCAAAAGGTGAGGTGGGTGGGTTTTGGTCATTTTGTGGGTTATGGATGTTTGTCATCATCTAATGGGGATATAAGAATATAGGACAAAATGACAACTATTCATCTCAAATGTTTTATATTGCTATGAATTTTTGTAGATTGATACAAATTTAAGGTTATTTTTGTTATACCATAATATATGACATAACTATATATATTTATATATATACACACACACACAGTCATATATATATATATATATGTGTGTGTGTGTGTGTGTACTCTTGTTTAAGGTACCGTACCAAAGCATTTTAAAATGTAATATAATGTTCTACTCCTTGAAAACTATTATTACAAACTGTTTAGGATAATAAATAAATGCATGTTAGTCTTCTATAACAATCAAACTTGTAATCCTGTCAGGTATGTTTTCAAGGTTAAACAGACATATTTTAGATAGATGTTTAATAACCTAAGGCTTTTTATGATCTGCTCCTGGCAATAGCAATCTACTTCATTAAAGGATGATGCGCACTGAAGAACCTCTGTATGGAAGTTCAGTTTCACTATGACAATGCTAGCCATTTGGGCAAGAAACAGCTCTTACCTTGACTGTTGTGCGTATGCATGCAGTATGCTGTATAAACTGAACAGGCAGGACACAAAAGAAAAAAACTGCTGAACTTTGCCAAGACAAGGTGGTCCTTCAAAATTCACAGAAAAAAATGTATCAGATATTCCAGGCCTATAGGCCAAAGATGGATGCCCCAACATTACAGAGGAACCTAGGGTAACTGGACAGGCAGCCAGATGTTTCTGTCATTTCTATAGTTTTGGAAGTCGCTTGCTCTGCACTTCCTGTTTACTCAGGTAATATTATACCCCTTTGGGTGTCTGATGGAGTTGAAGTTGAGAGAGTTATAGTTTTCCTTCTTTCCAAATTCAGAAAAAAAAAACTTACATAAGAGATGTAAAATTTATAAGGTTGAGAAACATAAATGCTTAGCTTATCATCTAAAAAATGTTTTAAGGTCTACAAAGATAATACAAGTTACAATACAAAGCAAATTAGGTACACAACCTGGATTCACCAATATAGGATAGATAATAGAGTATTTTCTCTGAATTTGCCAATTGCAAATGAACTGGATATTGTAAATGTAGTTCTTACTTGATAATTATTCTTATTGAATATAGTCTTATCACGTTAAAGCTAAAACCTTTTTATTTAGGCAAAAGGGGGAAATGTTGTGGAATATTTGTTTAACTATACAAAGATGTGTTTCTGTTTTACCTTGCCTGTCTAAGGCACCTTCTTGGTCTAATAAAATGTTGAATGCCTCATAGTGAGGAAGAAAGTATATGTGGGACTTCCAGGCAAGGAGAGTAAGTAGGAGAAGGAATTTAAGTTTAAAAGGAAGAAAGAAAACAGGGGGACACCAGGTGTTAGCCAGACAAACATGGAGGAAGCAGGAAAGTAGGTCATACAGAATGAAAGAAAGGTAAAAACCCCCAAGGCAAAATGTAGATGAATAGAAACAGGTTAAAATAAGTTAAAAGAGGTAGTAGGAGAAGTCTAAGCTAAGGTTAAGCATTTGTAATTATTAATAAATCTCTGTGTCTTTATTTGGAAGCTGGTTTGTGACCAAAGGAAAATCCCAACTACAGGCTCACTTATATTTGTGTAAGAAGTCAATAACAGTTTCAGTGTTTGGAGGTTGACCTGAGCTTCTAGAAGCTGAATCCCTTTACAGGTGGTCATCTCCACAGGCAGGCCACAGCACATGTATGTGTTCAGGTGTGCATAACCTGTTCGTGCACATGTGAGGGTCATAGTTTGACATCAGGTGTCTTCATCTTTAAACAGGGGTCTCACTGAACATAGGGCTCACTGACTGGCTAAACTGACCAGCCAGAAAGGCCTTGGATCCTCCTGTGTCTGCCCCTCCTGTGTCTGGGATTGCAGACACACACCACAGCTCCTGTCCTTTTACTTGGATTCTGGGGATCTGAACTTAGGTCCTCACACTTGCACAGAAAGCACTCATCTGCTGATCCAGCTCTCCAGACAGTTTGTATCTCTACGTACTCACCCGACCTAGGTTGGCAGGCCGAGCCCAAGAACTTTATACTGTAGGGAGAGAACTTGACCCAGTGTGAATTTGGCAGCTCGTGGCAGTTCAAAAGAGAACTGCAATAGTAGTGAATATAAAAGAGAAAACTAGTCAAGAGTGTTTATAACAAACCACAGATGCTTATAATCTCAGCACATGGGAAGTCTTTGCTACATAGTGAGTTCAATGCCAGTCGGGGCTATATGAGACTATGTCTCGAAAAAGAGCGACAACAAAAAGAATATTACCGTAAAAAGTATGTTACCTCAGTTTTCTATTGTGCTGGCTAGTTTTATGTCAACTTGACAGAAGCTAAAGTCATCAGAGAGGAGGAAGCCTTGGTTGACAAAATGTCTTCATAAGATCCAGTTGTAAGTCATTTTCTTTCTTTTTATTTATTTATTTTTAATTTATTATGCTCCTTGGACATACCAACCAAAGGTCCTCTCCCCTCCACTCCAAGGCATTTTCTTCTTTTTTTTATTTTTATTAAAAATTTCTACCTCCTCCCTGCCTCCCATTTACCTCCCTCCCCCTTCACTTCCCCTCCCTCTCCTGTCCAGAGAGCAGTAAGGGTTCCCTGCCTTGTGGGAAGTCCAAGTTCCTCCCCCCTCCATCCAGGTCCAGGAAGGTGAGCATCCAAACAGGCCAGGTCTCCCCCACCCCCCAAAGCCAGTATGCATAGTAGGATCCAAATCCAGTGTCATTGTCCTTGGGCATTTTCTTAATTAGTGATTGATATGGGAGGGCCCAGCCCCAGCCCATTGTGGGTGGTTCCAACACTGGATAGGTGGTCCTGGGTTCTATAAAAAAGCAGGCTCCTCATGAGTAAGTCATGAGAAGCAAGCCAGTAAGCAGCTCCCATTCATGGTCTCTGCATCAGCTCCTGCCTCCAGGTTCCTAACCTGTCCTCGCCACTTTAGACGATAAACTATTATATGGAAGTGTGAGCAAAATAAACCCCTTCCTCCCCAAGTTGCTTTTGGGTGAGGAGTTTCACGACATCTACAGAAAACTTATCTAAGACATCTGTGTTTCCAAGATTCCCGCCCCCTCAAGTGTTTGAGTAACCGTGACTGTCTCTCTTTTGTCAGAGCAGAAAGGTGAGATGGAATGACTCTAAGGTCCTAAATTTAGAGTTGGGATTACGAAGAAACAGATAGCATGACCCTTGGCAAAGGGTTGTGGGAAAGAAAATCTAGTGGGGTGCTTAAGAAAAGGACCTGAGTCAGCTGGACACCATGTCAGACAGATGGGTGCCACTGAGGGTTCAGAAATGTTCCCTTGAGCTTAACACTGGCTTCCTAGCCAGAGCTCTCGTTTTCCTTCCTTAGAACGGACTCGGTGCTCTTCAAAACGACTGAAGACAGGTGCTGACGGCCAGTCAAGTGACCGGGCCAGGCTTAACCAAGCACTCGCATGCCGTTTCACAACGTCGTCATGAGATTAGATGCTATTATTAGTTTTCCGAAGCACGGGGCAACCATCAGGCTCAGCTAGGATGTTGAGTAACTTGCCCGAAGTCACACAGCTAGTCAATGACAGAGCTGAGATTCAGGCTTATGGCCGCTGACTCAGAAGCCCGAGCTTTTAACCACAGCTTTGTGCTACCGCCTGGGGGGTCACGCTGGGGAAACAGGATTGCTGTTATAGACATACATAAAATATACATTATATGTATAGATGCGTGTGTACTGAAAAGCATTTCGATGAACTTTTGTGTTTCATTCACTCTGAAGCCCAGGCTGGACTTAAATCTGTGATCCTTCTGCCTCAGTTTCCCCAGTAGCTGGGGTTATAGGCCCATGCCCATATCTCATCTTACTCTCAAACTACTGAATTAAACATCATTTTTTTAACTAGAAAACTCAATCCTGTCAGCAGAGACAGACAGGTAGGAACCTGAGAGTGGGAGAGGCCTGAAAGACAAAGCGGCAGAAAGACACCTAGGGTACCAATGAATGTGCTCGTCATATGTCAGGAGGATTTTACAGTGCGTGTCAGGGCTGTCAAGTCATGAACGTTAGGTATATGCAGTTTCTTCAGTGCAGGTTCTATGTCATCTTTAGAGAAGGAAGTGTCAGGTATCGAGAGAAACTCGGGGACCCAGCAATGCGCATGGTGCACATGTGTACACACAGGCAAACACGCATACAGGTAAAAGAGAAAGTTAAGACTCTTGTCCAAGATTAGCTAGAGAGATGCAAGAAGACACAGAATAATAATCTGTTGTTGTTATTTTTATTTTGCTTTGTTTTCATTTTGTTTTTTGTTTTCTTGACAGTGTCCTGACACTAGCTATATAGATCAGGCTGGCCTCAAAACTCACAGAGATCCACCTGCCTCTTCCTCCTGGGTGCTAGGATTAAGGACACGCTCCACCACACCACCCACACGGCAACACGTCTTCTAAGACTATTGAGTAAAGTCACGTGTGTCCATCTCTCTTGTAATCCTGTTCAGGAGGCTGAGACAGGAGGATTACTGTGAATTTGACACTAGCTTAGGTTACTTAGTAAGTTCCTGGCTGGCTTGGGCTACAGAGTATGGCTCTGTCTCAAAACAAAACGAATAAAGATTAAAAAAAATATTTCTAGGCTGGATAGGGTATGCCTATAATCTTCCGATTTGGAAGGAGGATCAGAAGTTCAATCAAGGTCATCCTCTGTCTGCTACACAGCCAGTTTTGAGGGCAACTTGATAATATGTGGGACTCCGTCTCTAAACCACAGACACACACAGACACACAGACACACACACACACACACACACATTTTTAAGCTTAGGGAAAGGGAAACCCTTGTCCACTGCTGGTGAAGCACAGACTATACAGTCATTATAGAAATCAATTTGGAGGTTCTTCAAAACACAAAAACAGAACTGCCATATGGCCCAGCTGTTCTGCTCCTGGCATACTGCTCGGAGAGCTCCATATCTCACCATAGACACACTTGCATAGCCGTCTTGTCGGCTGCTCTATTTACTACAGCAAAGAAATGGAACCAAAGTCGATGTCTTTCAACAGATGAATGTATAATGAAAATATGGTGTGTGTGTGTGTGTGTGTGTGTGTGTGTGTGTGTGTGTGTGTGGTGTTACTCAGCTCTAAAGAAAAATGAAGTCACATAGTCTTCAGGAAAATCAATGAACCTAGAATATATGGAAATAAGTGAGGTCACCCAATCTCAGAAAAAGAAAAGAAACACGTTCTCTCTAAAGCATGGATCTTAGCTTATTGTGTGTGTGTGTGTTTGTGTGTGTGTGTGTGTGTGTGTGTGTGTCAATGCCTGTAAGTTTGGATATAGTATAACATTTAGAAAGAAGACCAAGAAGGGAAAATAATCATAAAAGAGGACTTAAAGCTATGTTTTATTCTCTTTCTTTTGTGGTGGATAAGTATGTAAATTGTAACTGAGCTGATCATGAAAGCGTAAAACCCAAAGTAAACCTCCCAGCTTCAGAATGTCCATTCTAACTGTACGAAAGTTCCCTGAGCTACATAGAGGTTAGCCTGGACAAGTGTTTGAGTAGCTGCCTTGATCTAGCCGTGTGATATTTCTATTTGTGAATTCATTACGACGAAGTGAATTTTATTATAAAAATAAGGAGCGCTTCACAAAATTTGCATGTTTTCTTTGTACAGGGACCATGCAAATCTCTGTATTGTTCCAATTTTGTCATATGTGATGTCAAAGTGAGGGTCCAACAGCGTTTCTGTTTATTTGTTTGGTTTCTTTAAACATATATTTTCATTTTATGTGCAGGTATTTGGCCTGCATGTTTGTCTGTGCACCATGAGCTTGCCTGGTGTTCATGGAGGCCAGAAGAGGGCATCAGATCTGGAGTTACAGATGGTTGTGAGCCATCACGTGGGTTCTGGGAATTGAACTCAGTCTTCCGGAAGAGCAGCCAGTGCTCTTAACCACTGATCCATCTTTCCAGCCCCGCAACGTATTTTTAAAAGGCAAATACATCTCTTCAGAAGTCTATCTTTATTAAATATGATCAATCTACTGGGAACTTTAAAAAAGAAATTCTGTACTTATATGGCCAGCAGGGGGCAACTAAATACTTGGAAAAAAATCACCCTCTGTAAGGAAAAAAGTTAAAATTAGGATTGTCTGTTCACATTGTGCTGTGCGAGACAGCTGAATGCTTTTTAAAATGGTAATTAACACCTAGGCACACGTTCACACTTGGAATTTGTGAAAATAATTGAGCACTCTTAAGCAGACAGATTATAAAACCACATGCTAAGGCCTGTCTGTGCTACACTGTTTGGGGTTTCAGTATTCAAGTGTGTATACCTTGCTTTTATATTTTATTATAACACATTTGAGAATTTAGAAAGAAATAATGACTAGAAGACAAATCAGAACCATGGTGAGTTATTAAATACAAAAATTCTGAAAGTAGAATATCATCCGGTGTGAGACGCATCTTAGCGCTGTCCATGTGCACACAGCCATGCACACAGCCATGCACACACAGGCACACTGGGCTCTGCCTCTCTCCCAGACTGGCTTCTCTGCCCACATCCGAGCCTGCTGGAGCTCCCTTTCTGATAATTCTGCATGGTTCAGGACACTGAGACATGGGAAGAAAGCGGCCCCAAGTGTACCTCCACCATGCACCTGTCCTGCCAAGGCTCCTATTGCCACGCTATGGGGAACTTCTGTAGCTAATTTCCAACTACACAAGAAGGAAACTTGTCTAGTTATTCTTTCTCTTTCTTTCTTTTTTCTTTCTTTCTTTCTTTTTTTAAAGTCAATTTGCATTTGCCTATCCCCCTTATTTGAACATAAACTCTAAAAATGGCCTAGGAACCAAATCATGTTTTGATACCGTTAAGATCATTACACAATGCCGCCCAGTCTTCAAATGCCACAGAAGGGGACAGCTTCTGCAACAAGATGGGGGTGGTTCACATTCAACTCTTTGCTGTCTGACCACCATGCAGTCATACTATCTGTATGTCATTTGACCATACAGCCAGAGCTGGAATGCAGCCGTTGGCTTCTCTTCCTCCTTGCGAAACCAGTCGTCTCCTATCGTCTACCTTATGCCTTTTGGTCCAGCATGCTGAAGGTGACAGCCCTTTCCAACAAAAGGCGTCAAGTTATTTCTCTCGTGCTGTGACCCTGGCCCTCAGGTGACTCTCCCATCTCTGGGAGCCGAGTCCTCTGCCATCAGAGAGGGGCGCCTCCTGCACTTGAAGAGCCAGTAGAGACCTTGGGGAGCTGGCCTAGTCACACATTCATTCACACGCTGAATCTGTGAAGATATTTGAAACACTCTTCTAAGAAAACAGACTGTAAAAACCACATTCTAAGGTCCATTTGGGCTAGAGTTTGGGGGTGGGACTTTCAGTATTCCACTCTTCTAAGAAAACAGATTATAAAACCACATTCCAAGGTCTCTCCGGGCTAGAGCTTTGGGGTTGGACTTTCAGTATTTTATGTCTTTATAACTAACTGATTGCTTTTTAACTTCCTGTATTACAGAAAGAATAGTAAAGATCACCTTGTTTCCATAGGGTGTTCTAGGACTGTCCTGCGTTTCACTAGATAGTTTAGGGTTAAAGGAAATGGGGGTGCTCTTGCTGCGCAGAGTGCCTTACTTAAAACGATTCAACTTAATGATTTTATACTTCTCGCGGGTGGGATAGGGACATTCATTCAGTAGGAACCATACTTAACTAGCATGTGGGAAGCTCTGGCCTGAATCCCTCAGCACCACAGAAACAAACCTGTGCCTCAGGTTTTGAATTTGGACTTCTTCCTGGGCTCGTGATAGATAGCGCAGTTCTGGCCCGTGTTACACAGCAGTTGTGGGGTACATAACAAAAACTCTCCGTACACTGCTAAGTAATAATGACCAGAAGGTTAGGTACGTTAAATGTACTTTCAACTTAAGATATTTCCAACTTATTTCCACCTGGAAACAACCCTATTGTATCATACCTGAAAAGATGGCTCCATGGTTAACAACACTTGGCGTTTTTGGAAAAGACCCAAGTTCAGTTGCCAGCCCCCACGTTGGGGATGGGGGGGACTCCCAACTGCTTGCAAACAAAAATCTTTGAATAAAAAGGAAAGTATCTGAATCGTTTTCTAGCCTTCTTTGAGGAGGTTAATTTTATGTCCTTATTAACATATCACATGCAATGAGCTTCGTCATATTTCCTTACATGTCCATAATGCACTTTGATTATATTCACCCCATTAACCCCCCTCCCACTTATCTCCATCCTCTGCTCAGCTTGTTGCCTTTGAACTTCCATGTCCCTGTCCCCCAGCCCCGGTGAGTTGCTTTAAGTGTTGCTCCCAGGAGCATGGGTAAGGGCATGCTTCCAATGATACGGACACCTGCCCGGTGAGAACACCACAGAAAAAAAAAAATTTCTGTCTTAGCAACCATTAACTATGGATCCCCCGGTGGCGGGTAGGATGCTGTAAACCCTCTTCTCTCATGACAGACTCAGTCATGTGCGGTCTTAGGTGATTGTGAGCCCAAGAGTGAAACAACCACGCCACTACCTGGAAGACAGTCTTCCACAGCGCCACCTCACCCTTTGGCTTGTACCAGACAGAGACTGGTTTTTAAGCCTTTCCACAGAAACCAAACCAATAAAATGTATACATGTTGTCGCTTAGGGATGAATATTTATTTTATAGAATTGGCACACATGGCTGGGGTGACCTATTAGGGTTTCAGTTTGAGGCAAAAGATCCTCACGGTATTCCTTCCTGCTCTGGGAAGGTCAGTCTTTGGTGTAATAAGACTGTCGGCCAATTTGGATGTGGTTCGGTTACATTATGAAGCGCAATCTCTGCTTTACCCAAAGTCCACCTATTTAAATGCTAATCTCTTCCCAAAACACCATCACAGAAACATCCTGAGTAATGTTTAACCAAGTATCTATCTGGGCATCATGACCCAGCCAACTTGGTATACAAAATTAATCACCACTGTTGTCTCACTTGTTTATGTCACAGTCAAAAACCTGGAAACACTCCTCCATGGTCAGAACATCCAAGCCCCATCCAGGCTGAATTACAATACCAGAACAAAGACCGTCCAGCAAGTGTAGGCTGACTTTCAAACCATATGTGAGGCTGGCAAGACGGCTCCCTAGGTAAATGTGATTGCTCTTAAGCCTTATAACCTGAATTTCATTCCTGGGACATGCATGGTGGGAGGAGAGGCTGCAAGTTGTCTTCTGACTTTCACGTGTGCACTGTGGCATGCTGCTCGCTCTCTTGCTCTCCCTCTCTGCACTGTGGCATTCATGCTCTCTCTCTCTCTCTCCCCCCTGCACTGTGATATTCATATATTCATATTCTCTCTCTCTCTCTCTCTCTCTCTCTCTTTCTCTCTCTCTCTCTCTCTCTCTCACACACACACACACACACACACACACACACACACACACAGAGTATGAACTGAATTTATATGATTGAATTAAGTATCCCTGGAGGTTTCTGGGTTCTGCCAGCCTTCTGGTGTGGTGCTGGTGGACAAGGGAAGATAAGGATGAAGGGAAAGTTCTGGTTGGATCGTGCAGCGTCACCTCCTGGCTCCCCAGCTAAGCCTCTGTGCAGTTTGGATGAGTTATTTGTCTTGGATGTAACGCTCCATTTCCTCACCTGTACAGAGAACGATTATTACTCGTGGTGCGCTTTGCTTTGTTAAGCAGCAATCACGGCTCTTCGCAGTGTGCATGCAGTGGGCTGGCATCGTTCAGTGCTCCTGCAAGCTGAAAGCTGTGGGACTCAATCTTATGGGTGAAATGTTGCAGAACCGACTTGTATCAGTCGGGTATGGTATCCATACCAGTGCTCCCCGCACTTAGGAGGTCGGAGGCAGGAGGATCAAGAGTTCAAGAGTTCAAGATCATCCTTCTCGGCTTCATGGGCTTTCCAGGTCATGTACTACATGGGATGCTGTTTCAAAACAAACAAACAAACAAACCAGAAACAAAAACAAATATTCCCCCCCAAAGAACAACCAAAAAAAAAAGAAATGACATGTGTCGCTTTCAGGCTGAGCTAGTGAAAGGCCAATATGAGTTCCCAGGGGCTTTCTTCCTGGCTTTTCTTCCCTTGAAAAATGATTCATGTAAAGACAGCAGCATTAGCTGGGCATGATGGCTCATCCTTTGAATCCCAGCGTATTCAAGGCAAATGTAGGTGGATCGCTGTGACTTCCAGGCTGGCCTGGTTTACATATAGAGTTCCAGGACAAACTAGC
This sequence comes from Arvicola amphibius, assembly GCF_903992535.2. Taxonomy (NCBI): domain Eukaryota; kingdom Metazoa; phylum Chordata; class Mammalia; order Rodentia; family Cricetidae; genus Arvicola; species Arvicola amphibius. The sequence continues at coordinate 24,394,492 of NC_052063.2, forward strand.
ACTACATAGTGAGACCCACTGAGTGTGTGTGTGTGTGTGTATGTTTGTGTGTGTGTGTGTGTGTGTTTAAAGCTTTAGTAGGGGCTGGTGAGATGGCTCAGTCGATAAATGTACTTGTTGGACAAGCCTGATAACCTGAGTTCAATTTCCAAAGCCCAAGAAAAGGTAGGAAGCGAGAACTAAGTTCACAAAGTTGTCCCCTGACCTCATATATGCACTGTGGCCCAAATGTCCCATATGTATTATGCACACACATAATAATCATAGAACATCCATCAATAAATTAATTAATTGAATTGAAAAATATAGAGGCCAGGCATGAAGGTGCATGCTTGCAATACCATCTATCTGGGGGGCTGAGGCAAGAGGATTGCCACATTCAAGGCCAGTCTAGGCAACTTGGCAAGATCCGGTTTCTGAATAAGATACAAAGAAATGAGGAAGGTCTAGAGATGTTATCTAAGAGATAGTGTGCTTACTCAACATGTAGAAAGCCTTGGGTTTAATTCTCAGTATAGGGAAAATATTTCCACAGATCGTAGGAGGCTGGGGTGATGACTCAATGGAAAATCTCGTTTCAAACAATGGGGATGGAACCCACAAGGTGGCTCCGCACTTGCTGTGCAAGCCTGAGAACCCAAATTCAATTCCCAAACCCAGGTAAAGGTAGAAAGGGAGCAACCAAGCCACAGCATTGTCCTCTGACCTCCACACAAGCGCTATGGCACCTGTGGGCTCACACATGTATATCACACACACACACACACACACACACACACACACAAATGAGAGTAATAGCTGTTGTCATGTATCTTAACTGTAATCCGAGTTCAAATAGGAAGGTACAGAGAAAGTAGGAAAGAAGGAAAAAGAGGAGGAGGAAGAGGATGAAATGGAAAACATTGGTCTGGGGCTATAGCCCAGTGGCAAAGCCTAGCGTATGTGGGACCCTGCTGATCAATCCATAGGAGCATCCCCACCACAAAAGAAAAAAAAATCATAAAAACAAAACTCAAACTACAACAGAAAAACTTGCTGCTCTTACTGACAAAGCTGCTTCACCAACACGACTCCCATGTACAACTACAACCATTCAAAAATTAATAATTCTCCTTAAGAACTAATGGGAGCTGTGTGTAATGCTGCAAGCCTTTGGTCCTAGCATGCAGGCAGCGGAAGCAGGAGGATTACTGTGAGTTCCAGGCCAGCTTAGTTTACATAGAAAAAGTGAAATTCAGGGAAAAAAGAAAAAAAGAAGAAAGGAATGAAGGAAGATAGGAGAAATGGGAGGTGATTGATCAACTCAGATAGCAGACTTGTGTAGGGCCAACTTGTTTTACAGTTGGGTGCAACAAGAGAAAGAATGGGAGTTAGATCTCATTCTTTAGTAATGAACCAGCCTGCCTCCCTCTTGGGCTTGAAAGTCATCTTACAGTAAAGACAAACTAGGTTCATCTCTGTTCGTGGTTAAATCTCTGTTTCTCGAGGATTGGGCTATGCCCCACCTGTAACCTTAACTACAAATGGTTCTGTACTGCCTGTTCCAGGAAAGAGCAACTGTGCCTTTGTTTCAAAAAGTTGCTACCATCACTTTGTAACCCTACCTTTGCTTCAGGAGGTTGTTATGACCTCCTTGTTATGACCACTTTGTTACAGAAGCAGACTTCTGTAACCCCGCCTATATCCCTGCTAAGTCCCCCAATTGGAAACCCTCTACCCCTGGCCTCAAACCCACAGAGATCTGCCTGCCTCTGCCTCTCGAGTGCTGGGATTAAAGGTGTGCACCACCACTGCCTATTGGGGAAGGGGCTGACCCTTTGGTTTTACATTTGAGAAAGGATGCGTGAGGTGACATAACTAGCAAGTGGTAGAGGGCAGGATTAGAACTAAGATCTGATTAACTTTTGTCTGGGAATTCAACTCCTTTACAATATAGCATGCCAATCAATCAATTAAATATGTATGTGTGTGTGTGTGTGTGTGTGTGTGTGTGTGTGTGTGTGTGTGTGTGTGGTGGCACATACCTATAGTCACAGTCCTCATCTGGGATGCTGAGGAAGGAAGCTGGAAAATATGAGGCCCTCATCGGCTACATAGTGAAACGCTATCTATCTATCTATCTGTCTGTCTGTCTGTCTGTCTGTCTGTCTGTCTTAATGAACTTCATGACATCAAAAGGTTTTGAAAAAAGATTTTCATTGGACCTAATAACATTAACTCCCAACAGCTTCTGAGTTAGCATTTTTTTCACTTAACCCAACAGGGACATCCATGCATAAAATCAAAGTGCAACCAAAGTGCAGTTCTTGTCAAACATTAGCACTGGAAAAATAAAACATTAACTGAACATTTTTTTCATCTTCAAATGACAGTAACCATTCAAGAAGAAGCCTAAACTTGCACTTGATGGTTTTTGCTACTTTTTAAGAATTTGACAGCTGTGCATTTGGAACCTGTTTAAATTCTATTTGTGGCCGAATCACAGGGACAAAAGAGTCTCTACATCTGTTTCTTCACATCTCTAGAGCAATTTGTGTTTGTAGATTGCCTGGTATACGTTAGAACATGTTAGTGTGTTCAGTTACCATAGTTCTTCTGCAATGTTTGCACTCTTTATTTTTTTAAATAGATATGATGAAGAGGCAATGCTTTTTATAACTATATTTGGTTAAGGATAAAAAATAATATAATTATAGTGTATCCTTCATGTGACTGACCTCCATGTACAGAAAATAAATGATGTACCTCCTCCCCAAGTAAGGAACCCAAGAAACCACACACACACACACACACACACACACACACACACACACTCCACGTATGAAGCTGGAGATGTATCTTAGTTGGCTAACATGCACGAGGCCCTAGCACTGTTTAGGGCAGATATGGTAACAAGAGCTTGTAAAGCCAGCACTTGGGAGATGGAGGCAGGAGGATCAGGAGTTCAAGGTCATCTTTTGCCACTTAGTAAGCTTGAGGCCACCCTGGGCGACATGAGACCCTTCTCAACAAACAAACATGCAGTCATGTATGATCACCACATGTAGTTCCTTGACATCATCCAATTCCTAGACAGTATTAAAACTTCCCTGATTATTTTGGTGTCTTTCTATTTCCCCTGCTTTTCACTGTTATTTTGAGACAGTGACTGCTGTGGCCCAGACTGCTCTCAAACTCACTGAGTGGCGGAGGATAGCTCTGAACTCTTGGTCATTCTGCCTCCACCTCTGCAGTGCTGGAATTACAGAAGGGCACCAGCACAGTTGGCCCTCGATGCCTTCTTATACTTGTTTTTGTTTGTTTTATTTTTCTTTCTCTTTTTTTCCTGAAATAACACTTTAATCTGTAGTCTAAGCTGTTTTAAAACTCCCTGTGTAGCTCAGGCCAATCTCAAGCTCCAGGTCATCCTCCTGTCTCACTCTTCTAAGTGTTAACATTCTAGGTTTGGGTGCCATTCACGACGGAAAAGCAGTCTGTTTGAATCGGGACCTGATAAAAGTCTATACTCTGCATTTAGCTGACAGGTCCGATGAATCTATTTCAACCGCACTAATCGTACTTTTTGTCCTACCTCTACCTCTCAACTGCTGGAATTATAGGTGTGTAGCACCCTCCTGGTGTAGGTGCTGGGATCCCAGGTGTGTAACACCCTCTTGGTATAGGTGCTGGGATCCCAGGGGTGTAGCACCCTCCTGGTGTAGGTGCTGGGATCACACACTTGCATTTTATGCAAGTACTCTACCAACTGAGTTATGGCTTGAGCCCTATAGTGTTTTTTGTCTTTTCCCATTTTTCCCCAGTAAAGTCTCATTATGTAGCATAGGCTGGCCCAGAATTTGCTATGTAGACAAGGATGGACTCAAACTTACAGTGATCTTTCTGCTTTTATCTTCCAAGTGCTGGTCATAGAGATGTATATGCACCTGTCGTGTTTTTAACTAATAAAGGTCATTTTGCTCTAGAGTTTTCTCTACCCTCAGTTTAGATATAGCCAAATCGTATACCTTAGCAATTTAAGAAAGTAAAGGTAGCTGTTTAGATGTAAATAATGTTTGGTCAAAGATTTGGCTAATTGCAAAGTGAAGTTAGTAACATTGCAAGATCGCTAAACGTCTATGGAGTGGTGATCTCTAGAAAGGAGTTGATATTCAAAGGTAGTTTGAGGTGGAGATGGTGGCCCACATCTGTAATCCAGAAGTTGGAAAGCAGGGGCAAGAACATCAGGAATTCAAGGTCGCCTTCAGCCACACAGTGAGTCTGAAGCCATCCTGAGCTCCATGAGACAAGTCTCAAAAACAAAACAAAGCAAAAAACAGGGGCTGGAGAGATAGATGGCTCATCTGTTCAGTGTATTTACTGCCCTTGAATGAGATTCAGTTCCCAGATCAGTACCCGGTGACCCACAATGGCCTGTAACTCCAGTTCCAATAGACAGTCAACTCTCTGACCTCTGATGGCACCACCTCTTCAAGGTGCCCATGAACTCAAGCAGGGATACACACATCCACGTTAAAACAAAACGAAGCAAAAAACACCAGAGGAGAACAGAAGAAGGATGAAGTTCTAAGTGGGGTGGTTATTAACCACGGTCTATTTTCCATAGAGTTATTTTGTAGGCCTGGGGTTGGGAATCGAATTAAAGCCATGCACGTGAGACTAACAGGCAAAAGAAAGGACTTCTCTAGAGAGCCACCGAAAACAGAGGCGAGAGACTGTCGGCAGAGTCCAGAGAAGGATGAGCCCTGAAGACATTCATTAAAGGGGTTTTATTGGAACATAAAGTGTCTTTCTCAGGCCAATGAGACGGCTCAGTGAGCCAAGGTGCTTGCCTCTAAACGCAACAAGCTAATGCGATCCCTGGTGCCCACAGGTTGGAAAAAAAGAACCCACTCCTTCAAGTTTTCCCCAGATTTCACCTGGGTTTGGGAGGGTAAAAAGACACCTGGCAGATCTGGTAGAAGGCATGGAGGGTTGTCATTGCAAGAGGCGAAGAGATGTCAGCTTCTTGGTAATTTTGCAAGCCTGCATGGCACGTTCGCTCTCGGAGAACAATGCAAATGAACCTTGAAACGCTGATCCATTACAGTTTTCAGGGCTACGGCTTCTTGCTCGCTTTGCATTTATTTCAGAACAAAGGTAGAAGAACATACAAATGTTTGATGATTGTATGTGACTAGGATGAGTCTAGGACTCAGTAAAAACTACAGCTTACTAAGTTGGAGGAATTATATCCAACATAGCTTATAAAATCGAGACTTCTCAGTAGCTAATAGGTTTGTATAAATACAGATGGGAAAAAACTAACTGACACAGTCTAATATTTTTGGGCACAAACTAGGATATAAGTAATATGTACATTTTATTTATATTGAAGGATAGAAGGGCTAGAGAGACGGCTCAGTTAGTAGATTGTTTGCTTAGTATGCACAAAGGCTTGAGCATGATCATCAGCCCTGAATAAACTGTCTTTACTGACACGTGTCAATAGCCTTAGCTCTCAGGAAAAATGTAGCCATGAGGATCAGAAGTTCAATGTCACGGTTGACTGCATATTGGATACGAGGCCTTTCTGGGCTACTTGAGATGCTTGCCTCAAAAACCCAAACTAAACCGAGAGAGAGAGAGAGAGAGAGAGAGAGAGAGAGAGAGAGAGAGAGAGAGAGAGAGAGAGAGGGAGGGAGGGAGGGAGGGAGGGGGTCATTTGGGCATTCTACAGAGAAATTATAGATCTGGTTTTATCAATAATGTATTAAGTAGGCAAAGTTTGAAAATTCTAGTGTTATATAGGCAAAAGAAGTAGGGCTTTGATTTAGAAAAAAATGCAAGGTGGGGCTGGAGAAATGGCTCAGCAATTACAAACACTGGGCTGTTCTTCCAGAGGACCTGGGTTTGAGTCCCAGCACCCATATGATGTAATATAACTAACCTGTAACTCTAGTTCCAGGGGCTCCCATTCTTTTTTCTAGTTTCCACAAACATTGCACATATGTGGTGCCCAGACATACATTCAGGCAAAAGATCTGCACACATAAAACAAAAAGAAAATCAGGCTGGGCGGTGGTGGCACACCCCTTTAATCCCAGCACTCGGGAAGCAGAGGCAGGTGGATCTCTGTGAGCTCGAGGCCAGCCTGGTCTACAAGAGCTAGTTCCAGGACAGGCTCCAAAGCTGCAGAGAAACTATGTCTCGAAAAAACAAAAACAAAACAAAACAAAAATCTGAAAATATACGAAGTGCCTAGTGTGGTGGTACACACCTTTGATCTTAGCAGTTGAGAGGCAGAGGCAGGTGGATGGATCTCTGCTAGTTTGAGGACAGCCTAGTCTACCCTAGTGAGTTCAGACCAGTCTCATAGTGAGAGCTTAAAAAAAAGAAAGAAAGAAAGAAGAAAGAAAGAAAGAAAGAAAGAAAGGAAGGAAGAAAGAAAGAAAGAAAGCAGAAAACCCTCTAAGTACAATTTATTTGCACTGGTCAATTGCAACTTCATTATTATGTTATGCTTATCCCGCGTTTATATCTTTTTGAGATGTTCCAATGTGTAGTTGCATTTGGGATAAGCTGTTTTTTATCTGCCCTCCTAGAACTGAAAGAAAAACACATTTGCAGCAGAGAATGTCTGTCATCTACGTAATCATCTGAAAAAATATGAATTCTTAGTCTTTTCGTTTATTTTATTCGTTTGAGATGGACTCTAACTTGTAGCCTTGGGTGGCCTGGAACTTGTTCTGTGGACTGGGCTGACCTTGAACATTAGGTGACTTTTCTGCACCTGTTTCTAGAGAGCTGGGGTTAGAGACAGGAACAACCATCCTCGGCTTTGTATTCTTTTTAGAGTTCAGGACGTCTTATAAGTTGAATTAAAACTCAGGAGTCAATCTTTATATTTTGATCCTAAATTTCTAGCTATTTTGGGGCAAGCCGCTAAAACTTAGCATACCTAATTTCAAATAGGTAATGTGGGCGGAAAGAGTAGGCGGAGCTTTTCAATAAGCCTTAATTGTTCTTAAGCTGTGAATGCATAATTATGTAATTTGTTATGATGAATTTTCCTTTTTAGACTTCTGCGGTCGGAATCATTAATGCGTACGTGAAAATCATATAATTCTGATTTCTATGGCTTTATATCATCAGCTCCTAAATATATACTAATTACTGACTGTATAATAAATCTTCTTCACTGGTACACTGGGCAAATTTGAAATGAGGATATCATTATGAAGAAAAACACTTAAAATGTCAGAGAGTAGCACAGTTATTTCCAAAGAGAACACAGAGAGAATACTAATATAATTTTGCCTATGTGGATGAGAGAGAAGAGAAAGCAAGGGGTAGTGTGTGGCATTTTTACTTTTTAAGTCATATGCCAGATAGAAAAATATAGAAAAACATACTTGGATGAGGTTTATTTAACAATAGGTGGAGAATGAGAATCTGGTTAGATCTATTTCTGATAACAGACTTTTCTTAGTATTATTTTATACTTTTGAAATTATTGCTAGACCAATTTTTAAAAATATTATGATTTTTGTACAGTGAACATTTTTAGAGTTTTACAAATATTGGGGTGGGATTTAGACTTACTGACACATTGCTTGCTCATTGAGTATGCAGCTTTGGGTTCAATCCTTAGCATTCCAGAAGTGTCTGTAATAGTAGCACTCAGGAGACCGGAGGATCAGAAGTTCAAGGTCTTTCTCAGCTGTATAGTGAGTTCAAGGCCAGCATGAACACCTAAGACTCTGTCTCAAAAGAATTAAAAAAAAGAAACTGAGAGGTGTGTGGAGACACATACAGAGGCAGGTGGATCACTGTGAGTTCAAAGCCAGCCTGTTCCAGATAGAGTTCCAGGCCAGCTAGGGCTACACAATGAGACCCCCCACCCCCGTCTCAAAATACTAAAACAAACAAACAAAACAAAAAACAACAAAAAGACTTTTTAAGACTTATTTTTGAGAAACTCTGTCTTGAACCCCCCCGCCCCCCCAAAAAAAGACTTATTTTTATTTATATGTATGAATGTTTTGCCTGAGTGTAATTTTGGGTGCCATGACTGTCTGGTGTCCTTGGAGGCCAAAGGAAGATGTGTAATCTCCTGGGGCTGGATTTACAGACAGCTGTAAACCATCACGTGGGTGGATGCTGGGAATGGAAACCGGGTCCTCTGGAAGGGCAGCTATTGCAGTTAACCACTGAGCCATCTCTTCAGCCTTGACTGTCAAAAATATTTGTCACTTCCAATGCTCTTTATTCTCAACTCTCAGGCCTTTCATTTTGGATCTTTTTTTCCCTAACTAAACAAATTAATTTCTTTAGGTTTTCCTTTATTGACCATGTTTGCAACTTTGCTGTAATTTATGCCTTTGCTTTTTCTAAGATGCTTTTTTATTTTTGCAATATTAGAGTTTTTGTTTTGTTTTGTTTTCAGTGTTAGGGGTGGAAAACTAGGGCTTTGCTACCTTGAGTCAACTGTTCTACTGCTAGCTACATCCACAGCACTGTGTATTTATGAAACAGGCTCTCACCAAGTTGCCCAGGCTGACCTTGAACTCACTGTGTGGCCGAGGCAGGCCTTGAATTTATTATCCTCCTGCTTCAGTCTCCCAAATCACTGGAATTACAGGTTTCTACCACCACACCCAGCTAGCCTGCTTCTTGAAAGAGCTTTTCAAGGTGTCTTAGAATTAAGGCTGACAGGTTTTTGTTTTGTTTTGGGAGGTCTCATTAAATCCCAGCAGGCCCCAAACTCACTAGGTAGCCCAGGCTGGCCTCCACCTTGTGAGCCCTCCTGCCTCGGTGCCTCTGTCACTGAATACTGGGAAAGTGGACATGGTTCACTACACCCAACGAGTCATTTTCTTTTAGCCAATTGAACATATCCCACAATCTTCTGGTTTCTATTGCTGCTGATAAAACAGACTTTTCTTTCTCACACTGAAGGTTTTCCCTTTGGTTTTAGTATTCCGCAGCTTCACTGTGGTGTCTCTAAGTGTGGATTTATTGTTCTTCAAATCGCTTAGGATTTGGAGAGCTTCCTAAGTCTGTGCGTTGGAGTCTATCATCATTTCTGAAAGTTCTCAACCATTATCTTGTCAAACATTGCTTCTGCTTATTGTCTTTTTGCTTTTCTTCCAAAACCATAATTAGATTTATTTTAAATCTCACAATGTCTTCAATTGTCACTTAGATTCTCTTTCATGTGCATTTCCTACACAGTTACAAGGACATCTTTTTGTTTTTGTTTTTAATTTAAAATTAAAAAACTTCTCTTTCTCCCTTTCCCTACCTCTGTGTGTGTGTGTGTGTGTGTGTGTGTGTGTGTGTGTGTGTGGTGTGTGCACATGAGTGCCGGTGCCCTCAGAAGCTAGGCTTGATGGGAATGAATTCAGGTCTTCAGCAAGAACAATGCACACTCTGAACTGCCAAGGAGTTCCTCTCTCCCTAGTCTTTTTGGTTTTGTATAAGTTCTCAGGTATCTCAAAGTGGCTTTTAATTCACTGTGTAGCTGAGAATGGCCTTGAACTCTTGATCCTCCTGCCTTCCCCTCTTGAGTGCTGGTTTCATAGACACATGCTACCACTGCAAATCTTTTTAAAATGTCACCTTTCCTGCGGCATTGGGATACTTCTTTATTTCTGTCTTCCATCCTCTATGTTCTGTTTTACCCGTGTTAAATAAATTATTACACCTCTTCATTGATTTTTAAGATATTGTTTATGTTTTAGTTCCTTAAATTCTACTTAGCAGTCTTTGAAGATAGCTGAGCCTGGGAAGTTCTTGTCCTGCTAGCATGAGTGTTAGGAATAAGTGTTAGGAGTCTCTCAGCCGATGCAAATAATTCCAATCAGATCAAATTAGACCGAATAAAAGATGCCCACGTTAAATTCAGCACTTCTGGATGGCCGGGAGCATGGCGAGGGGAGGAGAGAGAAGGGAGACCATGCAAAACTTGAGACAACGGGTTTCTTTCTCAGCCTAAATAGCCTGTAGGAGTGGTACTGACCCACCCTGGGGAGGGGTCAGCGCTTGGCAGGGTTTCCCGGAGGTGGAGTCCGGACCAAGGCAACTCCCAGGGGAGGGGCTTCCAAAGATGGAGGCTGAGTATTACAACGCGGACTCGAATTCAATCCCCAGGACCCACATAAAAAATATGCTCAAACAGAGAAACCCTGTCTCGAAAAACCAAAAAAAAAAAAAAAAAAAAAATATGCTGAATTGTAATACCAGTGCTGAGGAAGCAGAGACAAACAGATCCCTGGGACTTGCTGGTCAGTCAGTGTAGACCAGTTTAGACAAACTATTGAGCCTCAGGCCACTGAGAGACCCTATCTCAAAAAACAAAGTGGGTGGCTCCTGAGGAATTACTCCTGAGGCTGTTCTCTGATCTCTTTATGCACATGCATCCATATGCGCCTTGTGGTAGCTTGAATGTAATTGAGCCCCATAATTGCTGTAGGAATTCCTACTGCCAGTAGTCTTTAAGTTACCACCCACTTGGGCATGGCCTCTTATACTATTTATGCGTAAAGCGTTGTCTGGCCTCTTTTTTGGCTGCGGGATTTGGTTGCTGTTCTTCGTTATGGCAGAGGATTGTGACTTGTGAGTCTACCCCTAAATAAATAACCCTCTATTATTCTCAATTTTGAGTTAGTGTGGGATTTCTTTTAAGTGTCCTTCTTCATCTGGTGCCACACGTGGATTTGTACTCCACACCTACCGGGTGGATGGCCTGAGGGCGTCCTTCTTCACATAATCTCATAGGGAGTGGCACTATTAGGAGGTGTGGCTTCACTGGAGTGGGTGTGGCCTTGTTGGAGAAAGTGAGTCACTGTGGGGGTGGGCTTTGAGGTTTCTTGTGCTCATGATATGGCCCAGTGTCTCAGTCAACTTCCTGTTGCCTGCAAGATGTAGGACTCTCAGCTCCACCTCCAGCACCCTGTCTGCCTGCACACCACTATGATGATAATGGACTGAACCTTTGGAACTGCAAGGGAGCCATCACAGTTAAATGTTTTCTTTATAAGAGTTACGGTGGTCATGGTGTGTTTTCACAGCAACAGAAACCCTAAGACATGCATGTACAGCATACACACATGTTCACACACACAGGAAGAAAATCTTTCTTTCCTAAATATCCTCACTCATTACTAGAGTTTATTGTTTTCTTCACATAATGCCACCTTTTTTTTGAGACAGGGTCTCTCTCACTCTTTAGCCCTGACTGTCCTGGAACTCACTGTGTAAAACAGACTGGTCTCAAACTCACAGAGATCCACCTGCCTTTCCCTCCCGAGTGCTGGGATTAAAGATATGTATCGCCACTCCCAGCCTTCATGTTTGTCTTTTGTTCTTACTTTTCAAACTACAGTTTTGTCTTCCATGAATCCAGTATCTTAGTTCCTTGTAGATATTATTGTCTTCTATTAAAATGGCTTTCACTAATGGCATCTCTCTTAGTTAGGGTTTCTATTGCTTTGATGAAACACCATGACCAAAAGTAAATTGAGGAGGAAAGGATTTATCTGGCCTATACTTCCACATCATAGTTCATCATCAAAGGAAGTTTGACACAACTCAAACAGGGCAGGATCCTGGAGGCAGGAGCTGATGCAGAGGCAATGGAGGGGTATTGCTTACTGGCTTGTTCCTCTCTGACTTGCTCTACCTGCTTTCTTATAGAACACAGAACCACCAGCCCATGGATGACCCCAACCACCATGGGCTGGGCTCTTCCCATCAGTGACTAATTAAGAAAATGCCCTAAAGACCAACCTATAATCTTATCTTATTGAAGCATTTTCTCAATAAGATAAGAAGTCTGCCTCCTCTCCAGTGATTCCAGCTTGGGTCAACTTGACATGAAGCTAGCCAGTACGTTATACTACTTCTTTTTTTTTTTTTTTTTTTTTTTTTTTACTACATTTAAAGTGTGAGCAGGTCATTTTTTCTTAGAGTTCTACTGAAGGTATTTTTTTTTTCCTTTTTTAGACAGGGTTTCTCCGTGTAGCCTTGGCTGTCCTGTAACTCAGTCTTTAGACCAGGCTGACCTTGAATTCTTCCTACCTCTGCCTCCTGAGTGCTGGGATTAAAGGCGTGCACCACCATTGCTTGGCTGCTAGTATCCTTTTTAAGGCTTAAATGAGGGTAGTTTCCTCCAGAATGATCTCTGTTGGCTTTGCAGGTGTTTGAGGAAGCAATCAGTCGAAATCGATAATTATCAGTTTAAAGTTTCTTGGGATTACCTAGGTGCTTGTGTGAGGACTGGACTGTGTCTCTAAATTCTCAGACAGGCCCTTGCTTCCCCCCCTGGCTACTAGGTGCCAAGGTTTATAGCCATTCACTTATTTTCTTATTTGTAGACTCCAGAGGAGAACATCAGCAAAGACAACCTTATTTTTAACTTATCGTTACAACGCACGAAACATCCCTGGTAATTTGGCTCTTGTTTTTATCTCCCATAAGATGTGGAAAGCAAGGCTCATTTCTAGGTCAGATCAAAATGCAGGGGACACTAAGGGGTCATAGTAAGGGAAAAGAACTGCTTACCCAACCATCTGTTTGAGTATCTTGCCAAGATTTTCCAAACTGCTTGCAAAGGACTATACTCGCTTGTCTGAGAAAAATCTCACAAACAAGACTACGAACCATATTTATAGTCAAAAACTGTCTTCGCTTCCATGGGACCCACGAACAGCGATTATTCCTTTGGACTTTTTTGACCTGTGTATTTATTTTACAGCTTGTAAACCTGTATAGTGAGCCTCACAGCTCCTCCTAAAATGTTACTAAAGTGCTCTTTAGATAAAAATAAAAACACCACAATATTCTGTCCTTTAAATGATTTGAGCAAAGTAAATGGAAAGATCCTTACAGTAAATACTGGGTTTGGCTTTGTTTCCTAAGACAGGGTTACATTATACAGTCTGAGCCATCCTAGAACTCACTGTGTAGCACAGACTGGCCACGAGCATCCAATCCTCCTGTGTCAGCCTCTCCAGCGCTGTGATTACAGGTAGGTATCACCAGGTCTGGCTTTAAACTACTGTTGTCTCTGGAGACGCTCACTCCTACTTATGGGTGCACACCACCATCCTGTTCCTTTTGTTTGTTTCCGTCTTCTTGAAACAAGGTCTTAGGTAGCACACACTAGCCTTACACTGGTTGTATCGATGAGGCTGGTCTTGAACTCCTGACCCTCCTGAGTCCAACTCCTAAGTGCTAGCATTATAGGTATATGGTACTCTTCCTGGAAAGGCCACTTTTTAAACTTATATTTTAGATGAATGTTTACCATTCGTGTGAGTAGTTTTCTGATTTTTTAATCTTATTAAATAGATGCCTAAATATTATTCTATAGTACACTTAGCCTCTAAATCACTAATTGATGGGCTCACTTCAGCTAATTTATGAGGTTATGTTACATAAAAGGCAGTCCTAACATCTTTGTGATTCGCAATACCAATGTTGGTGTTTTCTTCTTGTTTTATCTCGGTCGCTGCATCTCACAGTAGGCAAGCAAGCTTCAGATTTTCACTCTCCCTCCTCTTCTCCATATCCAACCCCCAGTCTTGTCCCCAACTCTGAGGCAGACTACCTGTTGTGGCCTCTCCTTACTCTCTGCCCCCGCCCCCGGTCTCAGGGGACTAAGTAAATCCTTAGTCCCTTGGAACACTTTGCTTTCCTCTCTCCTATGGAGCCCCTCAGCCCCCATCCCCATTCCTGCCAGCCCCCAATACCTTTTAATGTCTGACAAATAGAACAAAAGCAAATCAAAAGTCATAGGGAAGCAAACTAAATATTCATGAAGAAGACATTACAATTTTAACATCTATGCATCAAACACAGGCAACCAAGTTCACAAAAGAAACACTACTACAGCTTAAGTCACACATTGGCCCTCACACACTGACAGTGGTCAATACCCACTATCAACCCCATACGTCAGTGCTGCACTCTCCCCCACAGAGATGTCATCCAGACAGAAACTAAACAGAGAAACACTAGTGCTGACGGCATAAACCAAATGGACCTAAGATAGTTACAGAGCATCTCACCTAATACAAATGAATATACTTTCTTCTCAGCACCTCAGATCAGGTAACAGACCTATGACATCTAGTGAAACAGAAGCAGCTGCTAAAAAAAATGAAATCATAAAATTTGCAGGTAAATGAGTGGAACTAGAAAAAAAAAAACCCATCCTGAATGAGGTAACCCAGACTAGAAAGAGAAATATGGAATATATTTGTTTATGTATGTATATTAGCTGTTAAGTCGATGATAATCAAGCTTACAATCCACAGAACCACAGAGGTTAGGAATAGTGCAAGGGGCTGGGGGAGACAGATAGATCTCCCCGGGCAACGGGAATAGAATAGTTCTGGATATAAATAGGAGGCAGGTGTAGATGGGAACAGGACGATCAAGTGGAGGGAGAAGGAAAGAGTGGGATGAGAAGAGGGAACACAGAGATGGCTAAAATTAAGTGCCATTTGAGGAGTAGTGTGGAAACCCAATACAGTAGAAGTTTCCTAAATGTATACACATTTATGTAGGCACTCTAAATGAAATTACCAAGTAAAGGGAAAGACAGAGGTCCTGCTGGACTCCTCTTGTCACTAGATGAAACTTCCAGTACAGGGATTGGGTTACATCTAATTGAGCTGTTGGCCAACGAGGTCCCATGAGAATCCCCAAATAACCCAGGCTGCTGCCAAGACTATAGGTTGCTTCTCACAAACTGATGGTAAAGCCCTGTTGCTAAAAGCATCAGTGCAACTCAATAAACATGGAGAAGTTGGGCTGGTGCCTTCATAGAGCCTTCACCCCCACATTCTAGCATCTTTGGTACATAAAGGTATCCTAACCCTAACTCTGCACACTACCAAAGGAGAAATGCCAACACCAACCCAGCCACAACCCTGTTGATCTACAGCGGTTTCCTGCCTGCAGGATATGCTAGCACAAAGGCAGCACAAGGTTTGTGGGTGTAACCAACCCATATCTGATTTGACTTAAGGCCCATTCCATGAGATGGAACCCACACCTAGCACTGCTTGGGTAACCAAGAACCTGAGACTAGATAGATAGCCCAGGGAGCTAGGGTAAAATCAAACAATACTGTTCTGAAGCAGCAACAACAACAACAACGTAGCAATAAAATGGCTCCTGGTGGTGTTCTGCTATACTCCTACATCAGTGTCTTGTTCTGTTATCATCAGAGAAGCTTCCTTCTGCAGCAGATGGGAGCAAACACAGAGACCCACAACCAGGCATTCTGTAGAGAGACCATGGGACCCTTAAGCCTAAATGGATATCAATTCTTTCCCCTAAGGGCTCCAGAAACCCCTCAGAAGAGGAGGTGGAAAGATTGTTAGAGCCAGAGAGAATGAAGGACGCCAAGGAAACAAGACCTTTAAATCAACGTGGTCAACTTACTCGTGAACTCACAGTCACCGAGGCAGCATGCACAGGGCCTGCACAGGTCTGCGCCAGATGTGGTCTGACAGCTGAAAAGAGAAGTGGACACACGTCCCTATACCTAACCCTCTGTCTCCAACGGATAGCCATTTGGAAATGTAAATTGAGTTCCATCCAAGGGAGTCTCACTGGGGAAGTAAACTACTCCTAAGGGTAGGCTGTGTGCCCAGCAGTGGATGGCCAACAGAAATGAACTCTGGCATCCCTGGAGGACCCCTGTCTAATAATGTTCTGTCTGGCATCATCCCCCACCCATCCTCCAGTTTTATCTTATTTTTAGAATTTTTATTTACATATATATCTTTCTGCTCTCTTTTTACCCTACAGGTTTTTTGAATATGTATTATAGTTTCCAGTTTGGTGTTTTTATGGGATTCCTGATGGTGTGAACAAGTGGGTCTCTGTCTCCTGTGCCTTCTCTTGGACTTTTTTCCTTCTGTTTTTTTGTTTTTTGTTTTTTTTTTTTTTTTTGGTTTCTTTGTTTTACCCAATTCTGACATGTTAGTTTTTGTTTCATCTTATATTTTATTATTATCCTTTGGACTCCCATTTCTTCTCTAACGAGAGACAGAAGGGGTAGATCCAGATAGGAGGGGGGTAGGAAGGATCTGGGAGGAGTTGAGGGAGGGAGACATAATGAGGATATATTATTTGAGGAAAAAAATACATTTTCGATAAAAGGAAAACACAAAAATATTTTTATAAAGATCACTTTTATGTAGCCTAGGGTGGCCTTGAACTCACAGAGATCCGCTTGCCTGTCTCCTGAGTGCTGGGATTAAAGGTGTGCGCCACCACTGCCCGGCCTCTACGGCCAGTTAGTGAGGCGCTCTGCACTCTGATCCTCAGGCAAGCTTCGTTAGATCATGGACAAAATATCACCATACTCATACACATACAATAAATCAATCTAAAAAATGTTTTAATAAAAAACAAATGTGGAATAGAAAGCATTATTGCATGGCTAAATGTTATTTTCTTAAAAAACACTTATTTTTATTTATGTGTGTCTGTCTGTGTACCACATGGTGCCAAACTTCAGCTTCTCTCCATGACTCCTTCAAACCTAGTGTTTCCACTGTAACTGAGGCTTCACCTTCACCAATGGCCTCTCTTGGCCTTTCATAGTGCCAGTCCTCATAGGGTTGTGCCATGACCCTTTCAGTCCTGTAACTTTCAGGCGGATGAAGCCAGGCCCACCTGGAAGACACACATTGCCAAAATCAGCTGCCAGTTTGAGTTGCATCCTCAGTCCCCATGGACCACAGTTTCTGTGTGTGGATGCTGAGGACATGCTTCCCTGCAGTATTTCATGGTATCATGGGCATCCTCACCTGGATGATATTGGACACAGCGATTTTTCAGCCCCAGTTAATGTTACAGCATCGATTATTCTGGTGAAGATTTTCCTTTGACAGAGTCTTCATTCAAAATACGACATGAATGCCCCTGCTAAGTCTTTGCTTCTGAAATCTCACACACTACCCCTCCACTGTCTGTGCCTCTACCAGTTTTCTTATCTTGTAATCTCCTATAACAGTTAACCAAGCTCTGGGTACTCATCAATGATTTTTAGTCCAAATTTCTTCTTTAACCTTCCTAAAACCATGGGTCAGGTTAATTATAAAAATAACCCATGTTCCTGGTACCAATTTCTTATCTAATTTACTCTCTGTTGCTGTGATAAATCTTGACCAAAACTAAACTAACTTAGGGATGAAAGAATATATTTATTTGGCTTACTGCTCACAGCCCATCACTAAGGGAATCCAAGGCAGTAGCTCAAGGCAGAAAACTGGAGGCCGGAACTGAAGCAGAGCTCACGGAGAAGTGCTGCTTCCTGGCTTCTCTCAGGCTCACATTCAGCTGCTTTTCTTGTACAATCCAGGCCCATCTTCTTAGGAATGGCACCTCCCACAGTAGGCTGGGTCTGCTAGAAACTGTCCCAGAGACACGTCCATTGCTCCATCTGATAGAAGTTCCTTGAGATTCATTTTCCCCAGGTATGTCTAGATTTGTGTCAAGCCGACAGAAACTATGATACACTAGACTGGGCTGGGTTTGAACGTTCAATCTTCAGTTTTCTGAGTAACTAAGATTACAAGCTTGAGGCTCCAGGTCTGGCTATGCATGGATATTTTGCTCTAATCATCTGTGAGGGATGTCAAAACCATTAGTTATTCATGACGGATATTAGCACTTACATTTGTTTACCAGTAGCTCCTTACTTACAATTACCTGCATTAAATTAAAAAAAAAAGATGTCATATTCAGTTACGTGTACTTGAGTCCGTATGTGCTTGTGAGTACATGTACCCATGGAACCCGGAAGGGGGCATCCCATCTTCTGGAGCTGTAGTTGCAAGCTACTTAATACAGGTGCTGGGAACTGGTCTTAGGTCCCCTGGGAGAGCAGAAAGTGCTCTTCTCTTACGTCACATCTCTTGCTTTAAAAGATTTTTTTAGCCAGACGGTGGTGTCACATGCCTTTAATCCCAGCACTCGCGAGGCAGAGGTAGATGGATCTCTGTGAGTTCAAGGCCAGTCTGGTCTACAAGAGCTAGCTCCAGGACATCTGGGGCTGTTACACAAAGAAACCCTGTCTTGGGGCTGGAGAGATGGCTCAAAGGTTAAGAGCACTGACTGCTCTTCCAGAGGTCCTGAGTTCAATTCCCAGCAACCACATGGTGGCTCACAACCATCAATAATGAGATCTGGTGCCCTCTTCTGGCATGCAAGTAAATAGAGAAGAAATGTTGTATACATAATAAATAAATAAATCTTTAAAAAAAAAAAGAAACCCTGTCTTGAAAAACCAAAAAAATGCTCTTTGGACTGGAGAGGGAGAGGGAGGGGAAATGGGAGGTGGGGAGGAGGCGGGAAATTATTAATAATAAAAAATAAAAAAATGATAGGATAGTTGAAAAAAGAAAGACAGAATATGTATTTATTGTGTGTATGTGGTGCACACCTGTGTGTGTGAAAGACAACTTGTATGTGTTGGTTTTCCCTTTGTAGGTTCCAGTAATCAAACTTGGGCCATCAGCCTCATCACTATGTAACTAAACTCTTGAGAGCCTCCTAGTCCCTTTCCCATACTTTTTTTAAAAAAAGTGATGCTAAAAAATTTCTACTCATCTGTCAAGAATCTGTATAATCCTTTGTATACTAATGGCTTGTTTCTCATGTAAGCATCATCCATTGAGGGAAAAAAAAAAAACAAAGTTATCAGTCCTTAATGAGTATGTAGTCCAACTCGCTTGTTTTTCAGAACTGGAAATGCAGCGAGTAATTTATCTTGACACATATCTAATTAGCTATGTCTATAATGTGGGTCTCCTTGCTTCTCAGATCCTGTTTTCCACTGCAACAAATGGTCCGATTTTCAAAGGCCAACTCGAGAAATTGGGGCGGAGGCAGGGAAGAATTATGCAAAGCAAGTTGCCTCTTGTCTCAATTACCGGAGTAAAAGCAGAGCACAAAGAAACAGCTGGGATCGTTTATTTTTCTCGTTATCTAATATTTTAGGAGCATTGTTTAAATATATCTGACTGCAGTTCACAGTAAGAAATGCAATTTAAATAACAGCAGGGGACATACTTTTACCCTGATTATTCATTTATTTTAAATACTGGGTCTCTATGAATCTATGTAGTCCTGGAACTTGCTACGTAGAATAGTCTGGCTTTGAACTCACCAAGATCTGCATCTGCCTTCCAAGCGTAGACTAAAGACATGGCTTACCACACCCAGCTACTCAGAAAGTAATTTTTAAAAAAGGATTTATTTCATGTGTATGAGTGCTTTACTTGCTTGCACATGCCCAGAGACTGGGGTGGTCAGAAGAGGTGGGATTCCCTGGAACTGATGGGTGTGGGCTATCATGTGGGTGTTGGGAAGAGAAACCAGGTTCTGCAAGAACAACAAGCCTTCTCAACTGCTGAGCTCATCTCTCTGGCCTCCTACAAACTAATCTTCGCTCGGTTTAGATGTGATGCATTCTTATCTTCTAAATGGTATTCTATTAAAACCTAATTCATTAAAAAAAAAAATCGAAAACTGGCTTTTCAGTTACAGTCTGACAAAAAAAACAAAAACAAATAACCAAAACCACCACCACCAACGAAACCACACTGCTTCCGATAACAGGCGACACGTTCCAATCTGCTGACAAACTTCCTCACATGACAGTATCCCACTGTAGCAGCACTTCACGGCAGTCTGGCAGTCTGGTAGTTTTTCAAATGTTGAAAGATATCTGATTCAAGACGTGTCTGAAAGATCAGGGGCCTGGCATAATTTAACTGGGCAGTAAGTTGCTCTTTCCTTGGGCAGCATCATGACCAGGCAAGTCTTTGATTCTACCGCTATGAGGTAGATCAATAACAGGCCAAACTCTGTGGCCTATTTATTCGGAAGTATCATTTGAAGATGATCCAAATGTCATCTGATTTCCTGTCCAGGAAATGTAATGGGAATTGTGTAAATTTAAAACAAAACACACAGTTCTAAAGTAGAAGGGGAAGCAAGGAATTTTTATCACAGAAAACGGCTTTGTTAGCGGGGCTGAGTGTCCTCTTTCTGTTTTTCTGTACTGTAACGTGCTTTCCTCAGATGACCACCTGTACCCCGTTCTCTCATCAACTGGATGGAGAGGGTTCCTGGGGGTCATGGTTTTTAAAAAAAGGCCAAAGATAAAGTGTACGAGTTGAGGTACTCAAAAATAAACTCAGGCTTTATTTTCAAATTGAGAGGCAATGCCAAACTGCCACGTATTTATTTAAACTGTCACCGATCTCACTGTAAAACTTAATGACTGTAAAAGCTGGCACGAGGATCCTGAACATGACTAGGAAAAAAAAAAAAAAAGCCTGCAAGGCTATTTTCATCCCAGTGTGACCGAAACCCACGTTTCAAACCTTTTTTATTTTTTTCAGAGGAACACAGCAAGTGAGACGCCACAGTGAGCGTTCTGCTGCGAACAGGAAGCAGCAGTTCCCAAAAGCTTTTCAAGCCACAATTTCGACTTGAAGCCTCCTCTAGGGCTGGCTGGGGATCTGGACCGAGCAGGAAGGAGGTTGGGAGGCGGGGTCCTGATCGGCTCAGGTGAGGCCGGCCGGGTTCCGACCTTCCCCAAGGCCTCGCTCAGGGGACCAACGGACACCGGGCCCTCGACGTCAGGGCCTCCCGAGGAGCACCCGGAGGCGAGATGATCGCCACAGCTCGCCATCACAGCCAGGGTCCGGGCCGCTGCCACGGCGGTAGGCTCCGGGTCCGCAGCCGATACCCAGGCCCGCCCCCTTGCGGCGTCACGTGACGGGAAGGGGGCGTGGCGAGAGCCGGGGGCTGGGGGCTGGGCCGGGGCGAGAGGGGGCGTGGCCTGGAAGGTGGAGGCTCGTGGCGGCTAGCGGCTGCCAGCGAGGCGGCGTCAAGGCGGATGACAGCATTCGGCTGCGACGCGCTCCCAGCTGGGCGGCGGTGGTAGCGGCAGCGGCAGCCCGAGCGGCAGCGGTGTTCGACTTGGCCGCTGCCGAGAGCCGCCGGCGGTAGGGGAGGAAACGGGGGGCCCGCCCTGGCCCGCGGGGCCGAGGGACCTGAGTTCCCGCGCCGCTCGGGGCCGAGCCCCCTGCGCCCTCCGCCGCTCGCAGTTGCCGCCGGCCGCCGCCACCGAGAGAAGTTGGGGGGGTCCCACCGGACACTAGGACCCCTGGCCCGGGGGTCACCGTGATCCCGCGGAAGCCTGCTCCCGGCGAGCCGCCGCCTCAGGGGCTCCGCATCGGTGAGTGGCGCTCGTCCTTGGAGTTGGGAGGCAGCGGAGTCGTGCCTTTAGGTTGACTGTACTCCCTCTGTCCCATGTTCCGAGCTCGGGCTGTGGGCACTCCTGGGCACCCCGCGCCGCGAGTTCCTCTCCCCGCTCCTTTGTCCCTTCGGGAAGGGAGATTGGCACGGCTGGCGGGGGTGGCGTGTTTTGGGGCCCATGGTAGGTGCGTCTGCAGCGGTACAAAGCCCAGCGGGGACCTGGGATGGGGGCGGGGGCGGCTCTGCGTTCTGGGTCCCGAGTGTCTGCCCCTCCCGAAGTTTGACAGTGCGATGGCGGGGCTCGCCGGAAGCCCCCCGCGAGCGGGGGAAAGACCTGGCGCTTTGTCGCTCGGGGCGGTTTAAGACAAGGCTTCGGGGTTTTCCTGTGACAGCCCCTGAAGTGGCTGTGCCGCTCTCTGCAGACCGCACCCGCCTTTGCAGAGAGTGTCGCGGTGTTCCCTCAACCTCACCTCCGGTGGCCCTCTTGCCACACAGGAGAAAAGGCGGGGTCTTCGTTGCACTTATTTTTCTTTCCGTTTTGTTTGCTGCTGCGTTGTGGAAAGAGTGATCAGGTGCCAGGGAGTTTGGTAGGGAGCATGCTTCTGGTTCATTGAGCAACCCACTCAAGACCGGCGGATGCGAAGCAACAGTAGATGCAGATTTTCCATTCACTAAAGTCATCTAACACTTCTTTATGGGCGACATCTGCGTTGTGAAACATAACCTAATTTCATTTTAACTAAATGCCGTCTGAAGTAAGTAACTTAGGTTACTCTCTAAACAGATGGGAAAAGTTATCTGATGATATGAGCAGATCTGCTTTAAATAACTTAATGAAGTTTTTGCCTTTTTGCTGCTGGAAGACTTAAGTAACATTTAGTAGTGTTAGAATGTCTTGGATATAGCAGAGCTATATCCAAGTAATTAGCCCCCATTTAGTGCAACTTAAAGTGTTTTTTTTTTTTTCCGTTTAAAACAGTTTCTGCCACTTTAAGAATTTCAAAGAGCAAGAGAGGAACAGGTAAATTGCTTGTTATGTTTTCTTCTCCCTTAGGGTTTCATCTAAATTTGATCATGCAGAGAGACTGGGATCAGTTGCTACGCTTGCTAGAACCTGCTTTGCAGTGAGATTCTTAAGACGCTAGTTTTATAGAACAGGTTGGCGAAGGAAGGAAAAGGCCATACAATTTTAAAATGCACTCTATTAAAAACGCAACCAATTTCAAATATGTTACTCTTTCTTTTGGTAGCAAGTCTGCAGAATGACTACAGTATGCTTGTTTAAAGTGCCAGTACAGGGAATAGATGAAACTTAAGACCTACGTAAAGGTCTTTAATTATGGAGATTAAGTTGTTGCGGTCAAATTCCGTTTGAACGGTTTGAGCCACAAAGATCAACACAGGTGCCTAGAAATGATTATCTAATTAAAACTGGGCATGGTTTACTCCTTTCATTGAGTTGTGGTCATTACTGAATGTCTCATCTGTGCAAATGTCTTTTCATTTCAATTTTGTTGTTTGTTTGCTTTTGTTTTCTGAGACAGGGTTTTGCTGTGTTGCCTAGCTGGCCATGGTATTCATTATACCAAGGCTAAGGCTGGCCTTGGAACTTGGCAAAATCCTTCTGTCTCAACCTTCTGTCTGCCATGTGTATTCCACTGCCTGACTTTTGTTGTATTTTTGAAGCAAGTGAATGTTTCTTAACATATTCATATGACTTAGATATTTGGTAAAATATCTACATTTTTAATATTGTTTTTATAAAATATAAAAATTTATATATACTTAGAAAAAATTCAAAATTTTCTGAATTCTTTTTTAAATTGACAGTTAAAAATATGTACTTTGGAGAGAGCTATGCAGTCCTTTGAGATGAACTTCTTTTCGGCTGCCTTTTAAAAAATTGAGACAATTGTAAATTTATAAAATATGCCATTACACAAAGATCTTTGTTGCAAGATGTTAACTAAACATTGAGTGGGCATAGTACATTTCAACTTGGTTTGGGCAATTACTAATTCATCAGCAATTGATAATTTAGACAAAGAATTTATAGATGTTTTGCATTATTATTTTTGAAAACGTTTGCCCTTACAGCAATACTTGAAGTGGTATATTTTGACATTTGTATTATACCCAAAGTTGAAAACATGAATAACAATAATCTTGGAATACCAGGTAATCAAAAGTGAGGATAAGATAATACGTTATTCTTATAACTATGACCTACAAATGAGACATAAGTACAACTTTGGGCTACTGACATGCTGGGTGTGGTGTTTGCTGCTGATCTGCACTTGGGAGATAGAGGAGGGAGGGACACCTTGGATTTGCAGCTAGCCTGAGATCCTGTCCAAAAAAACCTACCAAACAAAAACCCCACAGACCTCTGAGAAACTTAATGTTGATGACTGCATGCAAGGAGATCATCAGAAGTACTTAATTCAAGCAATTATGGTTGAAAGTAGTTTTCTTGTGGGCGGAACCATGGGTAAATATACAGACTAATGTGTGTAGATCTCGTGTCAGTATATAATAACCACATCAGAGATGTTAGATTTATTCTTCTGACTTAGTCTATACTGCAGACCCTCACAAAAAGTATGAAATCAAATTTGAATCTAGAAGATTTGGCGATTTTTCTTTTTTCTTCACCAAACATGTTGTGAGTTATACACCTCAAAGGGAAGAAGTCTTTAATCTGGAACTCCATACGCCCAGGCTTTACCCTGATTAAATTTACGTTTGTTATCTTTCTAGGCGATGTAAACACTCCACAATAGCAATAATCCATTTTGTTATTCACCAGCAGTGAAAACTCTCCAAAATAGCAACAGCCCACTTTATCAGTTATTGTATGAATAAAAACGTAATCCCAGATACTTGGCTGGAGAACAATTGGACTGTGTGATAGTGTCTTTCAAAGTAGGTACAAGTAGTGAGATGATAAAGGGAACAAGTCATTTAACCTGGGAACTGCTTGGAGAAGGGCATTTTTTATGTTTCGCTTTGGAGTAGGTTGTGTGTCTGAAGGTAAACTGGTATCTTAAAGAGGATGGGACAGAATGGACCAAAACCAGACCTGGTGGTGCAGGCCTGTAATCCCAGACTACTTGGGAGTCTGAGATAAGAGGATCACAAGGTCAAAGCCCACTTGATTTGCAGAATGAGTTCACGATCAGCTTGAGCATGCTGACATGGTGACTTAGCTGGTAAAAGCATTTGTGAACAAACCTGATAGCCTGAGTTCTGAGTTTGAGCTCTGCTGACTGCCAGCTTTGCCAGCTTCCTTAAATTGTACTCTGGCCGTCACACACACACATGTACACACACTCACATACACACACTTGCATGCACACGTACATACACTCCTCTGTGACACAAGCACTACCCATCTGAATAAATTAATAAATAAATGCAAAACAAGAGGCTGGCTTAGCAACTTAGTTAAAAGTAGGGAGAACCAGGCAGTAGTGACACATGCTTTAGTCCCAGCATTTGAGGCAGAGGCAGGCGGATCTCTGAGTTTGAGGCCAGTCTGGTCTACAGAGTGAGTTCCAGGCCAGCCAGGGCTACACAGAGAATCCTGTTTAAAAAAGCATCCTCCCTCCCCCAGATAGTTTTGGGAATGAGTGATAGATTAGTCAAACAAAAGAAAAGAAAATTCTTTGTAGTCAGACTTGACACTGAATTCCTGATCTGGTGCTCCTTTTACAGAAGTTCCCCACCATTCCCCCCAGGTAGGTTTTTTTTTTTTTTTTTTGAGTGAAAATGTTTTCTGAAAGAAGTGAATCTTAATTGGTTACTGTCTCTTGTCATAGATCACAAGGAATGCTAGATTCCTCAGAATTGTAAAACTTTAAGGGATATGAGTGGCAGAAAATCTGGCCCTGTAAAATTTTTAGAAATATGTATTGTTTAATTATGTATATATGTGTGTCAGTGTGCACATGAGTGCAGGTGCTCATGGAGACCAGAGGAGGGTATCCATCCCCTGGACCTGGAGTTTATAGGCTATGCTGAGTCACTTGGTATGGGTGCTGTCAACCAAACTTGGGTCCTCTGGAAGAGCAGCAAGTACTATTAACTGCTGAGCCATCCCTCCAACCCCTAGACTTTGTCTTAAAAGAAATTATCTTTATCACCGCACTTTTATGTTCATTGTTTTGGAAAACAAAAGCCAAGGAGTTTTCAAGTAACATTTTTTTGAACAATTCTCTAGAGATATAGGTGAGTCTAAACCATGACGATGTCTCCTCTCTGTTTTATTCTAGAATTCAGTGGTTTTTCAGTTAATAGGCTTCTAAAACATTTCTCTTTGTGTGTGCTTGTATGTATGAGATATTTGTATGCACTCATGCATACATGTGTAGCATGAATAATAAAAACCCAGAGAAAGATATTGGGATTCAGCCTGAAGATCAGAAAAGGAAAGCAGCCACGCCACTAGAGAGCTCTTCGTATTGAAAGAGAGATTTCCTGTCTCATCCGCTTTATATTCATCTCTAGTGCTAGGATTAAAGGTGTGCACCACCACTGCCCAGCCTCTGTGGCTAACTAGTGTGGCTGCTGGAATTAAAGGTGTGTGCCACCACAGCCTGGCCTGTGTGGCTGACTAGGTGGCTGCTTTGTGTTCTGATCTTCAGGCAAGTTTTATTTATTAAAATACAAATGAAATACCTCTGTATTTCCCCTTTTTGTCTAAAATAAAAAGACTATAACTAATGTAGGAATAACTATATGCAATAAGTACAATAATTATATACAATATATACAGACAATAAATACATCAGTAATGTCTAGTCCATTTGCATTTGACAAATTCAGAGAAAATACTCCATATTTTTCCTTCTCTTGGTGAGTTCAAAGTCTTGTACCTAACTCACTTTCTATTATAACTTACTTTTTTTTTGGTTTTTCAAGACAGTTTCTCTGTAACTTTGGAGCCTTCCTTGTATTAGCTCTTGTAGACCAGGCTGACCTCAAACTCACAGAGATCAGCCTGCCTCTGCCTTCTGAGTGCGGGGATTAAAGGTGTGCACCACCACTGCCTGGCTCCATAACTTGCTTTCTGTGTCAGGTAAACAAGGAAAACTATTAACTATCTAGTCTTCACCTCCCTCAGAGACGCAAGAAGGAAATAATATTAACTGAGTAAGCATGAAGTGCAAGCAAATTATTTCCACAAAATGAGAAATGACAGAAACAGCTGGCTGCCTGGAAAATCACCCAAAGTTCCTTGGCCTACAAGCTTAGCATATTTGACAGACTTTTCTATGAAGCAGGATATTCAGAAGGGCTGTCCTGCCTTGTCTTGAGAATGTTTGGCAGTCACTTTCTTTTGTGTTCTGCTTGTTTAATTACAACAGCATACTGTCAGCAGTCCAGACAAGGGCATTTTCTTGCCCAGTGCTTACTTTTACCACAAAGAATGTAAACTTCATGTGGAGTTTCTTTGATGTCCATTATCTTTTCTGAAGTAGATTGGTGCTGCCAGGAACAAACATATCCCATTTAAAAAAAAAGTCTATGTGCCAGGTGGTGCACACCTTTAATCCCAGCACTTGGGAGGCAGAGGCAGGTGGTTCTCTGTTAGTTCGAAGCCAGTTTGGTCTATAAGTTCCAGGACAGGCTTCAGAGCTACAGAGAAACCCTTTGTGTGTGGGTGGGGGGAAGAGTCTATGTTATTAAAACACCTTAAATGCCATATTCTGTAGATCTCTGAAGTTTTTGGAGATGACCTATCTAAAATATTTCTTTGTTTTACCTTGAAAATATACCTAATGAGACTACAAGTTTAATTATAATAAGTGATTAACTACTAATCTGCATTTTGTTATTATCTTAAACAGTAGGTAATAATTTTCAAGGACTAGAAATTTGCATTACATTGTTAAATGAGCTGTATAGGTACAATACCTTGAACAAGAGTAAAAATGTATGTACAGTATGTTCTAACAAAATTAATCTTAAATTTGTATCAATATACAAAATTTGTATACAGTATGCAAATTGATTAGATTTTAAAAAATCTAATCAATATAAAACATTTAGAAATTAGTAGTTGCTTTTTAAAAGTAGATTCAATAATCTACCTTTTTAATCTTATATCTACGTCCTCCCTTTTTTCTTTTCTACCCTTTTATTCTATCATGTCTATATCCCACTTTTTTTCTTTTCAAAACAAGAACCTTGAGTCTAATTTCCTTTGTGTACCCTTTTCCTGTTCATTACCAACAACAACTTGTAACCAATCCCCCTCTAAACAATGATAAATATCATACCCCATTGAACAGCCGAAAACCACCCACCTCTTGGGAATGTGGGCATCGTATTCTTAAATTTACTTCCTGCTGTTTGAGGGCGACACTATCTTTAGGAAATCAAAAAAAGAAAAAAATAGATTGTCAAGTCCTGGGAGAGGTAGCTGTATTATTTGTTGTCCAGTCTTTGCGTAATGGGAAAGTGCAGGACTTATTTCAAGTCCTGGCTAGAATAGTCTGTTAGACTGAATCATCTCAGCTAGCCACCTCGAAATTGTTCTGAGCAGTTTGTAGTCCAAAGCCAATCTTTAAGTGGTGTTTTTTGCTTAGTGGTGTTATCCTAGTCCTGGTGGAATTGTAATTGTGGGGCCCCATCCTCCTTTTGGAGTCTTCAGAGGTTATTGTTAGGTGTGCTCATGGTTCACTGCAGAAGCTGATAGCTCAAACCTTAAAAATCATGTACAGAAGGGTAGAGGAAACCTTTTCTAGAATTAGTTAATACTCTATATGACCATTAATATCATGACAAAAAGTTTAGTGTGTGAATGTATATAATAATTAAAATGATAAATTTTATACCTTAAGAAAGCTGTTAGAGTCAATATAAAACCAAAGGGATTATAAGATCAGTGGGAATAAAATAGTCCTTAAATAATTTGTTTTTCTTCTGTTTCATATCAGGTGGCTCTTCTTTCATGAGACAGAGATTTTGGATTTCACTTTAATAAGCATGCTTGGGTTTAGAGAGAGAGACTCTAAACTCCAAAGCCAGTTTTAATCTTTAACTAGACTGGGACTACAAAAAGATTATTTGGATTATATGCCTGTAGAGAATAGCAGAAACAACATTTGGAAAGATTTATAAAATTTTATCCATTTGGAAATGTTATATACCAATAGGTCAATTTACTCTCTTTTATTGGGACATTTTCTTCTGGATGCTGTGTCCTTTTTCTTCAGATGTCTTGTTTGTTCAGTTGTCTTCAGATTCCTTAACTGGATGTCTTCATTCTCCTGAAAAGACAAAAACAAAATTCCTCCCCAACCCTAATTTTGGGGAGATTCTCTTTGGCAAGTTATATCTGATCAAATACAAAGCATGTCTTTCATGTCTTCTAATTAAGAGGTATCTCTTGTTCAAATTGAATCTTTATCAATTTTGGTGGTATCTATAGCTTTTCTTCTCCTGTGGAAACAAAAGCAAAACCCCTACCCCAAGGTAACACATGTCCTGGCTTCCAGTCTGAGGTCAGTACCTCTTTAAAGTATATCGACTGATTTAATTCTGTAGTGTTTCTACTATCCAGTGTCTCTCCACAGCTCTTGTTCCTTTCTCAGTAGCATTTAGAAAATTCAAAGTTAATAGCAATGTTTTTTGAAGGGATTTTTATCATCCCTTTCTGTTTATTTAACATATCCTTTAGAATTCAATTTGATCTTTCTGTAACTACCTGCCCTGTAGGTATATACCTGTGTTGCATACCTGTAATATGTTTTATAGTATAATAAGCAAAATCTGTTTCATTTTCTTAGAGACGTATCCTGGGGCATTGTTTGTCTTTTTTGTACAGGTATACCCATGATGGCCGTAACTTCTAGCAACTGTGTGATTACTGAAGCAGGCTTTTCTGAACTCAAAGTAGTTACCCATTGAAAACCTGAAACCTGAATAGGTATCAATGGTGTGGTGTACATAGTTTAGTTTTTCAAATTCTGCAAAATGGGACACATACATCTGCCAGATTTCATTTCTTTGGGTACCCTTTGGGTTACATCCTGTGTTTTATTTGGTTGTATAAAGAACATTTTGTTATAATTTCCTTGGCTTGTTGCCATGTGATAGAAAAGGTTTTTTTTTTAACTTTTGCTATTAACATGATTTTTTTATGACATTCTAAGATCTTCAGCACATTTCCAATCAATAATTGATCTATTTCTGCCTTACCTTGTTCTAGAGGACCTGGCAACGATTGGATGTGTGTTATGTATATGGGATGATTCCTATTCCTGATTGTATCTTGTAACCAAATAAATAATTAAGTCAGTTCTGTATCATCTATTATAAATTTAGTTGTTTCAATATACAAAACAACTCTCTGCATATTGTGAACTGGTAGCTATGTTGAGAGGTTCTTTAAAATCCCTTAGTACCATGAGAATAGCATAGAATTCTGACTTTTGTACAGAATCTTAAGGGCTTTGATCCACTAC
Organism: Arvicola amphibius; assembly: GCF_903992535.2. Lineage (NCBI taxonomy): Eukaryota > Metazoa > Chordata > Mammalia > Rodentia > Cricetidae > Arvicola > Arvicola amphibius. The sequence continues at coordinate 24,424,242 of NC_052063.2, forward strand.
TTAAATTTTCTGATTGGTAACCTGTTTTTTTCTGATTTATTTGCATCAGTATAGAATGTAGGGGCTCCAGTTATTGGTGTGTCCCCTACAATGCGAGGAAGGATCCAGTTAGTTCTCTTTATAAGTTGAATTCTCTCACTTTTAGGAAGATTGTTTTTAATCTCTCCCAAAAAAATTACTGCAAGCTCTTTGCCAGAGTTCACTTTTTTCTTATAAGTTGTCAATTTTATCATTATTAATAGGTAGTATAATTTCTGCTGGGACTATTTCTGCTAATTGACAAAGTCTCAATTTTCCTATTAGAATTAACTCAGAGACCTTTTCCACATAAATTTTTAATTTTTTTACTCAGTTTATATGGTAAAAAGATCCATTCTAAGGTAACATCATCCCTCTGAATTAAAATTCTTGTAGGGGAATGTTTGGAGGGAAATATATGACCAGAATTCAGTTATGATTTGGATCCACATGTGCCTTCTGTAATTTCAATCAAAGTCAATTCTCTCTCAGCTTCAGCTGATAATTCCGTGACTATTTAAATCCTTGGCACTATCTTAAGATTTTGTTTAAATTAATCAGGTCATCTGGACCTGTACCAGTAGCGTGCTGTAGATGGGAAATGTCCTAGCGATTTTAGGAAGTCATTAAGAGTCTGCAATTGGCTGGGCGGTGGTGACACACACCTTTAATCCCAGCACTCAGGAGGCCACTGTCCACCTTTTTTCCTGTGTTCTGGAGACTGAACTGTGTCCTTGTTTGTAAGTCCTTCAATGACCAAACTATCTCCCAAGCCAGGGTTTGCAGCTTTTCTTAGCTAAGCGTTTTACTCTGGTATCTGTTTGTTATTTATGAATCTCAAACTTCATTATACTGGGGCTGGGGAGATGACTCAGTGGTTAAGGTTCTGAGTTCAATTCCCAGTGACCACATGGTGGCTAATAACCATCTACAATAGAATCGGATGCCTTCTTCTGGCCTGTAGGCATACATGAAAAGCACTCAAACATTAAATACAAATAAATAAACTTAAAAACCTTCATTATATTTTGTAATTTTTTGTATTTTTCATGATCTGTGGCGCACTCTGATATCTATATCTATATACATACACACATACATATAAAATTATACTCTTAACACACTTAGCTTTTGGAAGTCCTTATTCTATTCTCACTTGACAATATACCCATGTCAATATATATATTGACACACATATATACATATATATGTTTATATCTATATATATTGTATTGCTATTTGGGATAATATACATATATACACTTATATGTATATGTAATGTTTGAGATATACTGTGTTTCTAAATAGTAAAAAAGCTGGTTTCCACAAATCTTCTATTTTAATGAGAGACTGAAGAAAGGGTTATGGTTTTAGATCGTGACTGTTTTCAAATAAAAAAGCAGCTCTCTTATTTAGGGTTGTTAAAAATTGATAGCCTGAGGGAGTTATAGCTCCTGCAGGTGCCTTTGAGGAATAGTCCATTGCTCATGATAATAATAGCTAATGTGTATTGACTCCTAAGTGTTCTTGACACGTATCATGTTTAATCCTCCCAAGCCAAGGTTTTCTTCTTTTTAAAAATGAAAGACACGTGTAGGTTGGGTTGCAGGCATGGAGCCCACTGAAGGCTTGGGCTTGAAGGTCAACCTGTCGGTGGAATCTGTCCTGCACCTTGTCATGCTCAGTGCAGTTATTTCTCATGACTGTCACTGAGGGAACTTGAGTTTTGGCTGCCAAATGCTTGTATGTGGGTAGTAGTTTATAAAATTTTATAGTGTCTTGCAACGAAATCCAGGCCTCCTTAAGTTATAGAATCTCTAGTGGGAGTGTGCCACCTCTGGGGCGGGAGGAGCATGGTATAAGCAGTGTTTTGGAGCAGGAACGGTGAGGCGGGAAGCTGGCGACAAGACAGCTTGGGTACCTTGTTCAAGTGAGATTAGGGGAAGAATTTACAGAAACTGGGTGTGCTAAGTGTGTACTTTTGTGTCTTGTGACTATCCTACCGTTTAAGATGAGCAGTTCAGATGTAAGGAAAAATAGCACTGTGCATCATAGTGTGGCTTTTATAATAGTATGTGGATACTGCTTACAAATTTTGGTGTAATAGATTCTCTTATCACCTTTATTTTAGAATTACAAAGAAGCAGAACAGATTTGGCTTGGTGCCAGACTGTGAGTTCAGAACTTCTTACTTTCTCTACCTTGACCTGGGGTGGCCACAGGGGAAGAAAATGCATATTTTGGCTGAAATGATAGGCTGCAAGGGAAACTGTGCCTAAGGCCAGGGCCAGCACCCTGGGGGCTAGTTTGTCGTGGTTCTTACTTAGTAGGAATTTTTTTACTAGAAAGTGAAGGAAACAGAAATTAGCAGTAAGAGCCAGCAACCTTGTCCTGAGGCTCCTGGTAGGAGGGAGGAGGCCTTGCTGGAGAGAGGTGGGAAGGGCAGCTGCTGTTCCTGCTCACTATAGTCCTCCTCCCTGTCATCTGCTGAATGTGCTGAAAATGAGGTGCTGTCGCTGCCGGATCAAATGGCAGAGAAGTGGGTGCTTGTTCTTTACTTTTCCTCTCAGGTGAAAATCCAGGTCTGGAGGCTGAGGTCTTATGGGTAGTAGACATAGGCTCCAAGGATCCAGAGTCCCTAAATTAACAGGTAGAGTGCTCACAGGGCTGTCTGCTTAGGTAGCTAGCTCGTGCTTGCACAAGCTGAGGATCTTGCAAGCCTGAGAACCCGAGCTGATTACAGGTGAATGCCTGGACACACTGGCCGGTTAGCCTAGCCTAATCAGTAAGCCTCAGGGCTCAGATAGAAACTAGGTGAACAGTGCATGAAGAGTGGTATCCGAGGTGTCCTTTGGCCTCCACACACAAGTTGTCCCTGTGTTCCTGCACACACTCCTGTACTTGCATATACACTTAAGCCCCTCCCCCCATGAGCACACACCTGCTAAGTCAACAAACTGGTTCCAGACGGAAGAAAACTGTATCCTAAACAGGAACACACCACAATAGTCTGTAATTTTGATTATGGGAAGCTACTGAAAATTTGGGCTTAGGTAGCTAATGCAGTAACAGCTGTAAGGCATTGAAGAGATGACATGTTTGAGGTCCTAAGAATATCTGTAAGAACCATAGCTGAGAGGAGTGGCGCTGAGATGATGCTGTTACAGGGGCCAGACCTGAGAGGCCTGTGAGTCTGTATTTAGATGGATTCTGCCAGTCTCCACGCCCATGAAAACTTTGTCTTGTATGCAGACATTACCATGAGAACTAGGAAGAGAGGAAACTAAAAACTAGAAGAGTTTCTTAAGGCAGAACTCAGCTTGGCACATGGTATTTTAGCTGGGTAAGTTTTGGTTGTGAGTTCCTGTGTGTTAGAGAATGAGTAGCCCATCCCTGCTCCCCGAAGATTCCAGTACTTCTCTTAGCTGTAACAAATGGAAGATGTTTCCAGTCATTGCTAAAGGTCTTCTGGGGGAAGTGAGGTCACGTGCAGTAGAGAATCGGTGCCTTAAAGATAGAGCAAACCTGCAGGAAAAAGACACTTTAAGCTGTAAAGAATCACCCTTTTTATTTAAAGAACGTTTCCTTCTGTTAGGGAACCGATGAGGGTTCATGGAGGGAGATGGTTTATGAATATGGATGGAAGGAAAGCTGTAGTGTTTTTGTAAAGATTGTAGTTTCTGCCTGCTTTTTATTCATTTAGTTTTTCCTTTTGAGACAAGCTCTCACTGTGTGGCTGTGGCTGGTCTGGAACTCACTGTTTGGACTAGGCTGATGTGGTCCTTCTGTTTCTCAAATGCTGGCTATAGCTTGTGCTATAATTTCTGTTGTCTAATTTCTGTTCAGTTTTGATCTAAAGCCTCCCTTAACCCCGTGAACCAAATGTAGGACCCTGCGTGCTCTAGACCAGCGCTCTACCAGTTAACTCTCAGCCCAGGTGAAGATAATATAAAACTTTTCCCTTTCCTATTTCATCTCTTAAAATTATGGCTTCCTTAAATTTCCTATGTAAACACCCTTTCCGCTATGTAACTGTAGCTCTACATCATGTCCTGAGGTTGTTTATAAGTGACAAAAGCAAGTAATGCTGATACTATGACTATGGAAATATTATTTAAGTTTGGATTAGGCAGTATGCACAAATTATGATCCCTTTTCTGTAGATTTTATTATGTAGCCCATGAGTTACTAGAAAAAAGTTAACAATATCAAGATTCATAGACTTTATCAGTTCTGACTACTGCACTTTAAAGAAAGTCGGACAGGACTTGGTGTTTTCCTTATTTTTAGTTGTCCGCTTTGCTTACAGTATATGCCGCTATCATGAAGTCCCCGTACTCCATCCCATTACCTCTTGCACTGTGTTTTCAGTTTGAATTGTCAGTCTCTAGTTTAACAGTTTGCCTTTTTGGTTTCTTCCTATAACTCCCTTTGTTGTACTTTGTTTATTTCTTTTGAGACAGGGTCTCACACTGTAGCCCAGGCTAACTTAGAACTCCAGCCGACCCCAAACTGAACAGCAGTCTTCCTCCCCCAGTCCCTTGAGTGCTACAGTTATAGCAGTGAGCCAGCATGCCGGTCCTCATTCTAAGTCTCTTTAGCTGGATAACATAGCTTCCTTTCTCCCCTCTATATTCTTGTTGAAGTCTACATCCCCAAGGTGTGTGTGTGTGTGTGTGTGTGTGTGTGTGTGTGTGTGTGAGAGAGAGAGAGAGAGAGAGAGAGAGAGAGAGAGAGAGAGAGAGAGAGAGAGAGAGAGACCGAGAGACCCCAGAGGACAATTGATGGGATTCCTGATTTATTGCTCTTCACCTTTTGCCTTTGAGACAGGGTCTCACTGAGCTTGGATCTTTCTGTTTCTCTAGTTAAGCTGGCTATCAAGCAAGCCCCAGTGATCTTTCTGCCTCAGTCTCTGGTTTACGCCCCTTCAGCTCAGGCCACACCACCTGGTTTTTTTAGGTGATGGGGATCCAAATTTAGGTCCTCATGCTTGCTCATCAAATGCTCTTTGCTGAGCCATGTCCTCGGCTCACTTTTGTTCTTCTGACTGGGACCCATGTAGTTCACACTTTTCCTGAATTCACTTTACAGCTGGGGATGATCGTGAACTTTTGTAAGAATATAATGTTAGAATCTAGCTGTCACTCTGGCCATGGCCACCGTTGACACAGCTTTTCCCGTTTACAGACACCAGCAGGTACCCGACTGAGACATTGTCCGTAAGTCTCCAGCTAACAGGATCTTTTACCTGGGGAAATGAGTTTCATCAAAGGGGCTTTGTTTTTGTGGTGACACATTCTATTTCCAACTCTCTTCTCTGTCTCTTGCCTGGGAATCAGAGAGCCTGGTTATAGACTTTTATTTTGAAACCAGTCCATCCTCCAAAAGGTGGAATATGAACTTGTTCCACACAGTTGCCATTGTAGTCTGAATCCTAAGCTTTTCCAGCTTTATGAAATGCCTGTGCCCTTGGTAATGTTCTGCCTTTGTTTTCCTACTTGCTTGGTGGGCTTTCTTAGGATGATCCTGCTTGCCTTATTTTAACTTTCATGCTTGTGATTCTTGTCTGTCTTTAGGGGCTTCCTTTCACCCCATTCCTAGCATTTTCCTGAGGGTAATCCACAGATTCTCTTTCCCATTATGTTGTACTGGCATTATCCCCCATGGCCTGTTGTTGTTTTTGTAATCATTCTTTTGCAGGCTGACTTTTCCCTTAGGCGCCTGGTAATTGTTGGTTGGCCTAGAGTCTGCAAAGTCTAGGCATCCTTCCCTCCTACCGGATGTGAACTACTCTCTGTGTTAGGCTTTTCCGGTGAGTAGGAGTTCTAGGTGGAGCATTTGAGATCAGGGCAATAGAGTCTGTCCTTTGGCCGGCTTTGTTGTAGGTTAAAAGGGAGAGGTAGCTAGCAAGTAGGGCTGTAGGCTTTTTAAGTGCCAGGCAATTTTACCTGGTGTCAGCATTCCTACCTAACTTTCATTTTCTTTTTGGAGAAAAGATGTAGGGATCAAAGAAAGGAAAAATACGGTGAGTAGAGTGGTTGGCACAGGTGTGAAGTACTGGGTTTTATCTCCAAGACCAACAAAACCCAAACACAGCCCACAGGAAGAGTTGTCATTTCCGAGGGAACAGTGCTTGGAACCTAGAGTGGAACTTGGTTGCCTGATGCCCTCAGTATGTTAACTAGTAAGCCATTGCTTATTTTGGAGGACTTTGTAGCTCATGATAGTTGTTTCTTTAGACTTCTCAACTGAAATTAATAATTTTGTGATTTTGATTAAATACAGAAGATACACTCTTGCTAGAGTGATTCTCTTAGGGCAGATAAAATGGCTCAGTGGTTAAAGAGCCTGCTGTGCAAGTCGGACCTGGAGTTTGATCCCTAGAACACAAAACGGTGAAAGTTGTCCTCTGACAAATAAACTGCGACACTTGTGTGTCCCCTTCCGCCCTCCCCCACATCACACACACAATAGTAACAAAACAATTCACTATAAGTTTTCTACCCTTGAGATTGATCAGAATTTCCTTTAGGAATAGACTTTAAAAGTCATCTCCACCATTGCTGATTTTTGGTAGTTATTCTTAATTTGAATAGTAGAAGTTGTGTTGGTTTTCATAGATCTTTTTGAGTTGGCATACAGAAGTGTAATTAGTATCTTGTTTACTTGCATTGTAAATGAAAGGCAATGGGTACTTTGGTTGTAATATTTATACCTAGCAATTACAGTCAGGGAACATCTAGGCCAGGTTTAGGTAGATATTCAATTCCATATTTTTCTTTTATGGCCAAATCTGAAAGCCATTCTAAATCTTCATTAAGTCTGAAGAAATTGTTTTTGATGTTAGCTGTCGGCTTGCTGTAAATAGCCTTTATTATATTTAGGAATGACCCCTGTATCCCTAATCTCTCCAAGACCTTTATCATAAAGGGGTGCTGAATTTTGTCAAATGCTTTTTCTGCATCTAATGAGATGATCATATGGTTTTTATCCTTCAGTTTATTTATATGATGGATTACATTGATAGATTTTTGTATGTTGAACCAGCCCTGCATTTCTGGGATGAAGCCTACTTGATCATAGTGGATAATTTTTCTAATGTGTTTTTGAAATAGAATATCAGTGGATAAAATTATATAAGATTATTTTGAATTAAGATTAGATCTTGCAGTTTAAGATATGATTATTAATAGATTTTTCAACTTAAGTGTGGATATGAGTTTTTACTTGTGGGAAACTGGATAACTCATTAAGTTTATTATAACTGTTTGCCATACTTAATGAATGAGAAACACACTTATCTTTTCTAGTTTCTCATGTCAAAACAAGGTTAATATTTTTCTTAGAAAAAAAACTTTGAAGAAAACAGAAAAATTTGTAGAACCAGGTAAAATTTAGCTATAAGTTAAAGATATGATCTTTTAAAAACATTTAAACATTTAATATATAGAACTAAATTGTTAATATGTGGTTAATAGCAGCATAATTGTGAGCATAGTCCTTAAGACTTGAATTACTTTTTGAGACCTCTGATGGGCCAGAGGAACCTAGCATTTCCATATTGATTTAGAAAAGAGATACACTAGGAAAATAAGGATCCTGCCAGAGGTATGTTATCTTTCTAAGTGGATGTGTGACCTTGACAAACCTCTTAGTTGCTCTGGTCTTAGTAAGGGAGAGCCTTGGGAACAGATGACCTTGAGGGTTCTTCTGAGGAAGATATTAGAGGTTAGAATCCGCATCAGGAAATGCGCTAAACTACATAATCCTTAAACAGTTCTGGAATAAATGATATAGGCATTTTATAAATGGGATGCCTTCACTTCCTATAGACTCCATGTTTACAGGAAACATTTGCTTATGAGCTGGTAAGGGACCAAGTGAGCTTTGGCCTGTTTTGTTCTGTGCCTCAGGACACTGTTTTCCTGAGCCATGTTCGTACATTAGATGTCAAATTTTATTCTTAAAATTTGTTCATTTCATAGTCTGTAGTTTGTAATGAGCTTGTTTTGTGTTACAGCATGTCACTCAGGAAAACCAGAAGTCAGATATTAGACCTGTCTATGACTTGTGCCCAGAGTACAAATGTGACCAGATTTAAACAGATAAATCAGAATTTATATATAGAGGCAATTAGTGAGTCCAAAGTTATCTTGTATTTATTTCAGCAATAATATCATTCAGAAACATATTTAGGACCCCTACCCCTGACATAGGACCTTACGTATCCCAGGCTGGCCTTGAACTTGCCAGTAGCCAAGTCTGACTACTACCTCCCAAGAATGGAATTGCAGACATATACCACTATGCCCAGCTCTTCTGACTTCCTCTTAATGCTTTTGACCTCATTATTTTAACATATGTTCTGCATGGCAAATTAGATCTTTTGAGAATAAATTTGACGTTTGAAAAAAAATAAGAGCTCGTTTTGAACCAAACCTTCCTCACTTAGGAAACAATGAGAAGTGTCAGATTTAGTTAAACATAAGCAGAGACCAGAGGGAGAACACATATTCTCGTGTCTCTTAGAAGGTCATAAGAAAAGAGTTGTTTCAAGATTGCTTTGTGTACTAGCAGCTTGAATGGTCCCTAGAATGGTATGGTCTGGTTGAGCATTGACCTATAATAGAGCATTCTAGAGGCAGGGAGAGGAGTGTTGGGAGTTTGAGACCACCCTGGTTACATAAAACCTGTCTTAGGAAACAAAACAACTAAATAGAGGTGACTTTCTGTCTTGTCTTGTGAGCAGGGTCCCGTGTACTCCAGGTTGTATATCCTTGAGCTCCTGGTTCTCCTGTCTCCGCTTCCCAGGACCCGAGAGTCTAGGATTATAGGTCTGTGTTCCCATGCCTTGCTTGTGGTAACCTTTATTCTGCCTCATTAGTTAAAATATACCCTGAGATTATTTTCATTAGTTCTGTTTCCTGTTTTGGTTGATGCTGTGCTGATCTGGCACTGTGCTTTAGAGAAATAAGTTGGTGAATGAATTCTTTCCATTTTAAAGATTGTCAGATTTTGTAGAACAGTTTGCAGAAGTTTGCATGGTAATTATTGGTTAAATATAACTAGTGTTATATAATTTTTGATTGTCTGTGGCTTAGTACAAATCCAAGCAGATACCCCATCTGAGTGTACTCCATAAAGCAGTCTTACATCTAAATTTAATTTTCTCTTAAGAATTTTGATAATGGAAGTTGGGGGTGTAGCTGCATTGCTGGAGTGCTTGCCAGGTATTCAGATGACCCTGTCCAGCCCACAGCACTGTATAAACCAGACTGGTGCGCATGCCTGCCTGCACTCTGATCTCAGAGTCATCTATGGCAGCACAGCAGGCTGGAGGTTGTGTTCAGATGGCTGAAACCCTATTTCAAAAACTAACAAGAACCAGACAACAACCCCCCTTTATAGGCTGCATTATCCCTACCTGTGTAGCATTTGGAGTACTAAGTTCAGGTAATAATAAAGAGATATGATTGCAGAGGAGTTTGTACTATCATTCTGTCTTGGGAAGGTGTTTATTTTTCCTTTAAAGCTTCCAGATGGTTGAGTTTAAGCATGTATCTTGGTTCTAAGAATTAAAAGATAAGAAAGATATCTCTAGCATCTTTCTACTTTTTTTTTTTTTTTTTTTTTTTTTTTTGGTTTTTCGAGACAGGGTTTCCCTGTAGTTTCTAGAGCCTGTCCTGGAACTAGCTCTTGTAGACCAGGCTGGCCTCGAACTCAGAGATCCGCCTGCCTCTGCCTCCCGAGTGCTGGGATTAAAGGCGTGCGCCACCACCGCCCGGCTGCATCTTTCTACTTTTGTTTTATTAACTTGTATTTGAGACAGGGACTTGCTTCTGTTATGCAGGATGGAGTACTCTGTGGCACAGGCAGGCACTGAACTGCTGCCGCCCTCTTTTCTCAGCCTCTGATTTCTAGGATTGTGAGTGCACATGCCTAGCTTTCTATTACTTCTTGAATAATACATTTGCTCTTGTGGTTGTAGCATAAGTCACCGTTACAAGACCACAAATCAATTTGAGTACAGATCACGGTACCAGCAGCTGACATACAATTCAGCAGATGCTAGGCGGATATGTGCTCTGACCCCTTCCCCTGCGCGCGCGTGCGTGTGTGTGTGTGTGTGTGTGTGTGTGTGTGTGTGTGTGTGTGTGTGTGTGTGTAGGCGGGAAGGAACGCTGGTAAATTACTAATTTTACAACTGAAACTACAACTCACTTTGAAATCTCCATTGTGGGAATTCCTAATAGGCAAGAGTAGAGGATGCTATAAGGATTTGCTGACCTAGGGGATGAGAGGATCCAAAGGCATGAACTGAAGGAAAAAGGAGTACTCCTGTTTAACAACTCTGCAAAAACAAGGAACTCAGCTTTTGTTAGGAACTGAAAGAATTCACAGTACCTGGGGAAACTGTGTAAAGGAGATCGGGTAGTAGTGTGATAATACTGTGGAAAGAGATTGGGTCATCTGAGGCGTGAGAGCATCTAAGAGTTAGATAGAGTTCTGTCTGCCGCCAGACTCCAGGCTCTGGGTACCAAGGCAGGATATTATGTAGCCGGATAGACCAGGTTGGTCTCAAATTTTGCATGTACCCAAGGATGACCTTGACTATTCTCTCTCTCTCTCTCCCTCTCTCTCCCTCTCCCTCTCTCGCTTTCTCGCTTTCTCCTCTCCCTTCCTCCCTCCCTCTTTCCCTCTCTCCTTCCTTTCCTCCCTTTCTTTTTTTGGTGTTAGGGTGTCACTGTGTAGCCCTGGCTGGTCTAGATCTTGGTATGTAGACCAGGTTGCCCTAGAAGTCACAGAAATCAACCTGTCTGTCTCTGACTCCAAAGTGTAGTGTTTGAAAGTATGTTCCCGTTTCCCTGGCCACCTTGAACTCTTGATACTCTTACTCCTAAGCACTGGCATTACAAATCTGTATTCCCACACCCGACTTAAGAGTTGAGATTTCCGTGTTAAGGTTTCTTGGGTTCACAAGCCTATATTTTTGTTCTATCAGTATGGAGCTGCTGTGTTGCTAGGGTACCCTTCACGGCAGTCCAGGCTGGGCAGACCCTCGACTGTTTATGGATGAGCGTCTGTTCAGGGACCCAGCATAGCCTGTAGCTTGCTGTGCCGGAAGGAGCACTCCACATCCTGCATTTCATCCTCCCACTGTGAAGAGCAGAGATGGCACGTGCAGAAGCCTCTGGTGCGCTGATCGCTGATCCTGGAGCTGCGGGAGGAGCAACGCTGTGAGGAGGAGGTCCTCCCCTGACCGTGAGCTACCTGGATTGCTCCCTGCCCTGCATTCCTGCAGTGAAGCCAGTCACAGCCCACTGGTATAGGGCTGCTGTTGCTGTTCTCTAAGCTTTCGACCATACCTCCACAGAGGCAGAGAGTGTCTTGCTGTCAGTTGTGGGGATGGGAGGTGTGGTCTTGGGGAAGGAAGGAAGCTCAAGTGTGACCTTGCTTCTGTGATTGCATCTGATTGTCTGGCCCTGTTTCTACAGTGACTCTGTCCAAGTACGGACAGGCCGTGATCTAAAAGCACACTCAGACCTTCTTGGCCCTCTGTTCTACTAATTACTCCTTTGCCGTGCATTAGCTATCCATTGTTTCAGTAGGTTGGATTGGAGCTACAATTCAGGGACTGGATGCTTGTTCTACATCTGGGAAAAGCTCATTGAGCTGTCAGCAGACACTCTGGACTTGTCAAGAGTAGACTGAAGCTGCATTCAGGGAGACTCTGAGGGAGCTGCCTATATTATCCTAGTCCAATACCCAAAGCTCCTCACAACTCCAGGAACTAGGGGTTTGGCCACACCAGCATTCCCAGACACGACAACTGTCATGTGGACCTGGACAGGGTCCCTCTAGTGGTCACCAAATAGAGGAGGGGTCACTGTCACCTGCTCCCTGCCTTTAGGAAGAATCTCCACCACATGTGAATTCTGGATGGGGCTCCTCTCTGCCTTGTAAACCCACGAGGTCCTGCTTATCCCCACGATGTGCTCTGCGGGCCTGGTTAGCCATATGGGTGTCTTTATGGCCAGTCAAGTACTATTCTACCGTTCTGATCAGCTTGGCTCGTCCATCTCCATCTGGGGCTGGGTCACATTGGTCAGACAAATCAAAATAGATAAAATCCATGCACTAACATTCCTTTTGAATCTCCCTCTGTTTGGACCTCTCATTTTCTCAATTGTCAGAATGCTTCAGTGCATTCCAAAGGCCCTTTCTAAGGTTATCATTTGTATCAGTCCTCCAGGTTTCTTGATAGACATGTGTGAGGGGAACCAACCTAGGTGGTTCACCTTAGCACACCTTTAAGGCCCTAGGCAGTCCATGCTCTCAGAGGGTGGAAGGAGAGAACCAACTCTTGCAAGTTCTCCTTGGACCTTCCACATTTATGCTCCCTTCCACTAGATTAAATAAATAAAATTTAAAGGAAGAAAATAAAAAGCAAGAAGGTGGGGGGGGGGGAATGGAAAAGCACTTACTAAATTAACATGGGCAAGGCCTTGGGTTTAATCCCCAGCACCAAAATAAAATGCAGGTCCTTGGCTTTATTGAAGACCCACAGACTCAGGATCCTTAGGATGATTCTGATTGATCTTGAAAGGTTTGGAACCAGGGGCCCAGCATTAAAAGTGGTTTGTGTTCTTCCAGAGGAACTAAGTATGATTTCTAACACCCAAGTCAGGTAGCTTCCAGCTGCCGGTAACTTCAACTCCAGGTGATCCAATACCCTTTTCTGGCCTTTCCGCACCTGCACACATGGCACACCCACACGCATGCATGCACACACATAATTAAAAATAACTCTGTCTTTAAAGAAAGGGTTTGAATCGTTGCTCTAGGCCTTTTGATGTACGGTTTTGAATGCAAGTTTTAGGCTGGTGATAGGAGAGAAAATACCTACATGAAAACAATAGTTTAAAACGTGTGTAAAGAGCCAGGGCTGTTACGCTCTTGTAATCCCGACGTCTGAAAGCTGAGGCCAGCATTTTGACCATTCCAGGCCAGTCTCTGGGCATGGGGTAAACTCCAGTGTAGAGGATCAAGAATGCTCTAGAGAATGGAGCAGCAAAGTAAGCATTAGATTGGTGATAGATGAGCTATGTGTGAATAGTAGATGGGTACCACTTTTCCATGTGTTAGAAGGGAATTGGAAGAAAACATAAATTTCTCACTTAAGACATCTCTCTTTAAATTATGAAAAGTAAGTAACCTTGAAGACATGCCACTGCTAGAGTCTATGGACCTGTGCTGTGCTGTGGGTATAGTTCGTTGCCCTCAAAGTGAAATATGGACATGAATGTAAGAGAGATGGTGGGACCTTTAAGAGACTCTTAGAAGCGATGAAGAGCTTTCTTATGGAATCATATTCATTCTCCTTGGTTGCCAAGTGAGGCTGCCCTCCCCCTTTCCCTAGATGTCCTCATCTGTCCTTCCCACAGGTGCTGATGTAGCTCTCTGCCTTCACCCCTCGTGGGCAGGTACCTGATCTTGGACTTCCCGGGCTGACCCAAATTAGCTTTCTCTTCATTACTCAGTTTCAGGTTTTTGTTATGGAATCAGAAAACAGACTAAGACAGTGGTTCTCAACCTTCCTAATGCTGTGACCTTTTAATATAGTTCCTCATGTTGTGGTGATCCCAACCATAAGATTATTTCATTGCTACTTCATAACTGTAAGCGTGCTATTGTAACAAATCATAGTGTAACTATCTGTGCTTTCTGGTAGTCTTAGGTGACCCCTGCAAAAGGGTCCTTCAACCCCCAAAGGGGTCTTGACCCAGAGGTTGGACTGCTCTACTAAGACAGTAAGTGTAATACTGTCTTACTGTTGTGCCTACTAATTCTAAAGTCCATAGTTTACTCCTAGAAGTGAGCTTGTTCATCATTGTCTTCACCAGCCTTCAAGGTATGGATAACATAATATTTACACTTATGGAGGAGATTTGGTTAAACGTGATTAAAGCCAGTTTAATAAACAGGCCATGGTGATTCAGGCCTGGCACCAGGGAGATGGAAGCAGGAAGATTGGGAATTCAAGATCATCATTAGCTGCGTGAGACCCTGTCCCAAAACAAAACACTTGAATAATTGGTGTACATTTAAAAATGAAGATTACAAATATATATTTTATAACTCAAACCTTTCTTTACTCTAACTTGTTAGAATAATTTTAATAAAGGTTATGTTTTTTTTGGTTTTGTTTTTGGGTTTTTTTTGTTTTTGTTTTGTTTTTTTTGTTTTTGTTTTGTTTTGTTTTGTTTTTATTTTTTTATTTTGGTCAGGCTGTCCTTGAACTCCCAGTGAGTTCCACCTGCCTCTGCCTCCTGCCACGTAGATTGGATTACAGGCATAGACCACACCTTGCTGAGGTTATGGTAGTCAAAAAAGGAAAGGCACTTTAAAAAATTATGTTGTTCTTGAGACTGTCTGACTCTGTGTCTCAGGCTAGCCTTAAACTAAAACAGTTTACAGTTTTCTATCTCACTCAGCTGGGAAGATCACATTTAATGTGAAGACTAGTTAAGGCCATTTCAGTGTCAGTGCTGGCTGTACTCAGCAGGGAGAGGGGCCGAGTGTGTGTGTGTGATCAAGAGGAGGGGAGGAAGGGGGAAGAGAATATAAACTTAAGCAATTTCTGATTTTAAACCAAATTTTTCTAGTTTTAACACACACACACACACACACACACACACACACACACACACGCACTTGATTTTTTGAAATAGAGTATCTCTGTAAACCAGGCTACAGGATCCATTCACCCCTGCCTCTGCCTCTGAGTGCTGCAGCACGACCAGCAAGTTTTTTTTAAAGGAAAAGAAGTATGGTCCTATACAAGCATGCACTCAGTGTAAAATCCAGCAACTATGGAGACTCTGGTTCTTTGGCTACCAGGCTCTTCGTTGTCTGAAGCAGTCTGAATAGTCCCAGTTGGTCTTACTCTTTTCTGTCTTCTCTTCCTACTCTCTCTTTCTGTGCACACAGCAAGCACATGCACATATTTGTATATGGGATATTTTAGATGCCGAGCCAGAGCTGTGTGATAATGCTAGTTTTTCAGTTTTCCCACCGGTCAGTTTTAATTCTTAATAAGTCCTCATACTGATTTTGTCTTAAAACATTAGCTCAGTACTGAAGAAACTTAGGACCTTGTTTCCTGCCCTATAGTTTAGGCAGATGACGTAGTCACTCTGTGCTTGGTTTCTTCATATGTAAAACAAATGGTGTCGAAAAGTTGATTTGAAGTTTCCTAATTGCTCTCAAATTCTGTTGAGGAATGCTAGGGTTTTAAAGAGCAGACTTTGTATTATATATAGAAAGCGATTATCTCAATCCAGCTGTGAACACTTAAAGGGGTAAACTCTTGGCAAGTTAAAAATGATGGTGGAGAGGAGAAGGGGGTGGAGTGGATGTCAGAAACAAAATTAACAGGGTTCAAGAAGACAATTTATTTCCTAGTGTACCCAGTAGGTGGATCTGCTACTTTTAAGGTAACAATGGCCTAAAATGGGAAAGAAAAATAGCTTCCTTTAAGATTATGGTAGGAGAGAGAGAGAGAGAGAGAGAGAGAGAGAGAGAGAGAGAGAGAGAGAGAGAGAGAGAGAGAGAGAGTGTGTGTGTGTGTGTGTTTGCCACTGGGGCAGGGGGCATTGTTTTGCATAGTGTCTCGTTTAGCCCAGGCTGGCTTTGAATTCTCTATATTTTAAAGGCTGGCCTTGAACTCCTAATCCTCCTGCTTTTACCTCCCAGATGGTGGGAGTATAGCTATGCACCACTATACCAGGCTTGAATATATTTTTGATTAAAAATTCAAATCACGTTTTGGGGGAGGTGTTGGGAATATGGTGGTATAACTGACTGCTTTTGGGAGGTCAAACAGATTCAACCTTTGATCTGCCCAACCTTTTACCCTTGAAAATTTTGTCATCTCACAGTGTATGCCTTGGAAAAGCAGGGTGGGGTCCAGGCGTGAGAGCCGCTGATAGAAAGTATGTTTTCCACTCTGACTTCTTCAGGTTTAACATTATTCTGCAAGCTTGCCCGCGACAGCAGTCTTAGCTTTAAGAATTGCTGGGTGAAGGTGATGTTTTTGAATTATCATTACTAGTTTATTATTAATTATTTTTTGTTTGTTTGTTTGTTTTTCGAGACAGGGTTTCTCTGCAGCTTTTTAAGAGCCTGTCCTGGAACTAGCTCTTGTAGACCAGGCTGGCCTCGAACTCACAGAGATCCGCCTGCCTCTGCCTCCCGAGTGCTGGGATTAAAGGCGTGCGCCACCACCGCCCGGCCTAGTTTATTATTAATTATTGATTATGATTATTAAGCATAACTTTGGGGTCGAGGGTGGGGGCACATATCTTTAGTCTAGGTACTTGGGAGCATTATGGCAACAGGAGGATTAGGTTTTAAGGTCTTGCTTGGCTATATGGGGAGTTTGAAGTCAGCCTGGACTACATAAGACTGTCTTAAAAATTGAACAAATAAATGTATGTTTGGGGTTCTTGCCTTTTTGTTGTAAATTGTTGGTTTTATTTCCTTTTAGTTTTTTATCTTCGTATGCTCTTAAGTTTTGTCTCTGTTTCAGTTTTTCTCATACATTTCTTTCTTCCAGTGTATGTGCACATAAGTGCACATGCTGAGGTAGAGGATACCTGGCAGTGTATGTGCACATAAGTGCACATGCTGAGGTAGAGGATACCTGGCAGGAGTGATCTTCTACCATGTGGGTCCTGGCTCAGGGTTGATAGCAAATGCTTTTATCCACTGAGTCATCTCACTGGCCCAGCATGGTGAGCTTGCATCTTACTTGTTCACATGCTCCTTGCCCACTAACATGCTGTATTCCATTCATTCTTCTCTCTGTTTGTTTTGATGGTAGAGATAGAGCACCATCAATCACTGATTAAGAAAATGCCCCACATTTCTGGAAGCATTTCTTAATGGAGGTCTCCTCCTCTCAGATGACTTTAGCTTGTGTCACGGTGACAAAAATCAGCCAGCACAGAGACCACCTTGCGACTCTGCTTCCTGCAGCAGCTCACTGCTACAACTTTTTCTAAAGGTCAGCATTATTGATCTAAAGATAAATTTCTCATTGTGTGTCTCGTTTTCTCATCACACATTTCTCTTATGCGGAGAATAAAATGGCTCAAGTTTTTAGCTAGGTATTGTTGCTGTCCTTTCTAAGAAACAAGACTTTAAAAAGAACACTTTCTATATAAAATGTACAAGAAAATCACTATTATATGTGCAGAATCCTAATGAAAATCTATTGAGTATCTTAAGAAGATCTGTATTCTTTTATCAGTTATACATTTGAACATATTCATGGTGGAGAAATAATCATTTAAATATATTAATACAAAAATACTTCAGAATTGAAGAAAATTTTACTTTATTTTACCCACATCTTTAATTCTAGCTCTTGGGTAGTTGAGTCACATGGCTCTCTGAGAAATCCAGGTCACCTTGGGCTACATGATGAGTTTAAAGCCAGTGTGGGATGCATAGCAGTACTGTCTCTAATCTTCATACTTATGCTTGCGCGTGCACACACATACCCCCCCCCCAAAAAAAAAACCAAAAATCAAAAACAAAACAAAAACAAAAACTCCCCTCCAAAACCATAAACCCCCTGTGTCTCTGAAGTATAGATGTAATTGATACGGGAAAATGTTCTTGTACACTGTAAAGATTTGTCACTCATATAAGTTTAATACAATGTTGATTGGTTGGTAACCAGGCAGGAAGTATAGGTGGGGCAAAAAGACTAGGAGAATTCTGGGAAAAGTAAAAGGGAATCAGTCACTGGCCAGACACAGAGGAAACAAGATGAGAACACCTCACTGAGAAAAGGTACCAAGCGATGTGGCTAAACATAGATAAGAATTGTGGACTAATTTAAGTTGCAAGTGCTATTTAATAATAAGCCTTAGCCAATAGGCCAAACAGTTTATAATTAATATAAGCCTCTGTGTGTTTCTTTGGAACTGAATGGCTGTGAGATCAGGCAGGACAGAAATTTCAGTCTATATGTAATGTCATAAGATCATTGTCTTATTTAGTTTTTAGTTTTTATTTATTTGTAAACAGAGTAACCTGTAGCCTAGACTGTCCTTGAGTTTTCTATGTAAGAAAAGGAGTTTCTGGCCTTAAGCTCCTGATTCTTCTGCCTCAGTGCTTTGATTGCAGCATGTGCCACCATGCCTGCATAGTTTTATGGGGAAAGTTTTTTCATCTTGATTTCCAAATGAACTGAATTGAGTTTCTGAAAAATGTAAAGGCTTTCAAAATTTGTGAAGCACATGGTGACAGAAGCACAGCAGGTCCATATGTTGTGTAGCTATTATTACAGTTAATCATTATTTTTGCTTTAGAGAAGGGCTATGGATAGCATCCAAGAGAGTGAAACTGGTGGATATGGATATTCACATTTTAAACAGGAAGAGCTCTCTCCCAGTTGGAAAGCCACTGATTTTTTTCCTCCCGTATATATGGGCTTGATGCCATAGGCACACTAATTTTACCATCTCCTTACGGCTGCTGCTCTCCGCCCCCGTGCTCCTGAACATCACCAGTCCTCACCTGCACTACAGTCCCTTCTTGCCGTCCACTTCCTTTCCTTTCTTCGGAGCGTGCACCTCTAGAAGCCTTCATCATCCCTCCATGTAACTCTTACTTTCTTGGCTTTACCTTAGCACAGATGCCCATGGGTTGTGTTGCTGTGACTTGCTGGCACCTGTGTGGTGTTAAGATTAACTGCCCCATCTAATTTTCACCGCTGTTCTGTGCCTTCCTTCCATTTCCAGAGGGCAACAGAACACACACGCTTTCTCCTTTACCACACACTTTCCTTTAGGCATACTCTTAGGTTTAGCTGTGCTACAATTTAAACATTTTCCCCTCATCTTATTTTAAAGTGTGTGTGTACGTGTGTGTGTGTGTTGAGATAGAATCTCACTTGGTTGCCCAGGCCAGCCTCAAAGTCATGATGATCCTCCTGTCTCCACCTTTGGAGTGCTGGACTTATGAAAGTGTGCAGGGTGCCCAGCAGCATTGCCTGTGGTAGTATAGTCTTGCCTTCCTCTTTCTGTAATCGTTGTCATATGCTAAAGTACAACTTAAAACCCTAGACTACGTTATTTAGATATGGTGTGCATGAAATTTAAAAATGTACCCATTTTAAATGATGTTTGCATTTCTGTAGTTGGTACGCCCATGGAACTAACACCACATGTAGACAGTTTTTCTAGTGGCCCTTTAAAATTTCCTCATCTTCCCCAGTCTCTCTCCTTTTTCACTCTTCCCCAGATAACAGCTGATCCAGTTCTGTCTCAACACTGTTCTTTCTGTTGTGTACTTTAGTCTGGCTTCATTTGCTCAGCAAAAGTTTTAGATTGTTCCTTTTTAGGGCTGGACACTGTGTGACTGCTGCAGTTCATTTATCTGCTCACTTGTTAATTACTCTGTGTTTCTGATTACTATAAATGAAGCTGTTATAGAATGAGATCCACGTCACTGGTCTTTGGCTGGCTACTTTCCCATCTCTCTTGGGCCTACAATGTAGTAGTGTTTTATTTGGTTCTTGCTCACCCTCATCAATCCTTACACTGTCATGTAAAAATAATTTAGCTGTCCTTGTCGCACTTCAGTAGTGTGTCATTGTGCCTTTTTCAGCATTTCTTTGATGGCTAGTGGAATTGAGCATCTTGCTTGAATTAGCCATATATATCTTAATTTTTTTTAAATCAATAAAACTTTGTTTTGTTTTGTTTTGTTTTGAGACAATGTCTTATAATGTAGCCCTTGATGGCTCCGCACTCAGTGCAGGCCCACTTCAGTCTTCTGAGCGCTGGATTAGAGATCTAAGCCTGGCTCTAGAATCTTTAATCTGCTTTCAAATTAGCATGTCTCATCATGTTTTTCTTTTAAACTCAATTCTTCTATTGACTTAAATTATTTCTTGAGATTTTATTTATTTTTATCTTATGTATATAGACGTTTTATCTGCATGTATGTCTGTGTATCATATGCTGTCGTGCTCCTGAGCCGGGGGGCTGGAAGAGGGGGTTGAATTCTTTGGAACTGGAATTAAGATGGTTGTAAGCTACCGTGTGGTTACTGGGCACAGGACTGAGGTCCTCTGAAAGAACAGCCAGTGCTCCCAACCGCATCTCTCCAGTCCCTCTCCAATAGGAATTACTTAATACTTTTTTTTTGAGACACGTTTCATGTAGAGTAGGCTGTACATAATTAAGGGTGATTTTGGACTTCTGATCTTCCTGACTCTGACTCCTAAGTGTTGGAATTACAGGTATGTACTGTCATTGTGGATTTACATGGTGGTGGGGAGTAAACCCAAGGCCTTTACACATGCATGCCAAGACTCTACCAACTCCATCTCCATCCCTAAAGCTATGCTGTGGAATAAGAGTTTAATTTTTATGATGCCTGGCACATGAAACCGAGGGACTCCCCTCAGGGTTTATACTTTTGGTCTCCTGGGAAGTTGTTGTTGTTTTTATCAGTTCCTTGTGCTTGCTGTTTTCTAGGATGTTGAGTGCTGCTTGTGTTAGGAAGAGCAAAGTACTTAGAGCTGGTCAGCAGGGGTTAGCCAGCGGCTGGTTTCTTTAGCTGTGCTTCATTCATTTGAGCAACTGATGATAGCTTGCTGGGTTTGCTTTTTGCTTTGTTTCTGGTTTTTTGATAGTCACACTATGTGGCCCTGGCTGCCTCCTGGAACATGCTGTGTAGACCAGGCTGGCCTTGAACCTGAAGGAATCCACCTTTCTCTGCCTCCCATGTACTAGATTAAGGCATGTACCACCACACTCGACTAGCCTACTCATTTTTAAGAAGATGGATAGTTTAGGGCTACAATAACTAGAGTTATGTTTCTGGAATGTAGTACTTAAATATTAAATCTGGGACTTGGGGAATAGCTCAGTGCTAGAAACCTTTCTATCTTAGATCAGATCTCAGGTTCCATGCCTCCCATGTGAAGACCTGATATTTGTCAAGAAATGAGTTTGTAGCTTTTCAGTTACTTTAGAACCATGTGTTACTTTCCCTCACTTGTACATTTTCTTTTTTTTAAAAAAATATTTATTTATTATGCATACAATATTCTGTCTGTGTTTATGCCCGCACGCCAGAAGAGGGCACCAGACCTCATTACAGATGGTTGTGAGCCACCATGTGGTTACTGGGAATTGAACTCAGGACCTTTGGAAGAGCAGGCAATGCTCTTAACCACTGAGCCATCTCTCCAGCCCTCACTTGTACATTTTCATAGAAACATCCCAGTTTTACCTGAAACAGTCTTTTGCAGGAACAGCAGTGACAATTGCTGATATGGTAGTGGTATTCAGTGGGGACACATTGAACTGAAGAAAAAGTTTAGATACAGATTGAGTAGGTATAAAAGAAAGTAATAGATTCGTATTAATGACTGTTTTGTGGAGGGGTTAGGCTGAGTTGAGATGGAGTCTAGCTATGTAGCCCAGGCTGGGTTGAATTCACAGTCTTCCACCTGTCTCACTGAAATGCTGGAGTTGCAGCCAGAGCCACTGTGACTGCCAGTGTGCACACCTAGCATGCTTAGGGAACGTCACCCAAATACTTTGCTTGTCTCTTTCCTTAAGCCACAAAAGTAAACTTATTTTATATGTGTGGGAATTTTGCCTGAAAGTTTGTCTGTGCACCACTGTGATGTCCCTAGGGGCTGGTAGAGGGCATCCGATCCTGGGACTGCAGTTACAGACGGTTGTGAGCTACAGTGTGGGTATCGAACCCAGGTCCTCTAGAAGAGCAACCAGCGCTCTTAGCCACTAAGCCATCTCTCCAGCCTTTGTAGTTATTGTTTGCTTGTTGGCTTCTGAGACAGGCTCTCATTCTGTAGCTCAGACTGGCAGGGAAATCACACAGCCGAGGCTAACCTCAAACTCAGTGACATTTCTGTGCCGCAACTTCTTAAGCACTAGGATTATAGGTGGGTTTTTTTCTAGATTTTGTCATATGTATTTTTGCTCTCTCCAATTAAGTTGTTGAAGAGACGATAAAGACTTAATAGTCTATTTTATTTTCCTGATCTTAAGTTTTTACATAATGTGAATGCTGATGGATCTTGGGTGTCCACTTTAATTTGTTCAGGAGGATTAATACTTGCTAAGGTGGAGGAGAACGTTGGAGTACATTTTCTTCCTACCGAAATTACATTTCTCCTGCTAAAAGACATTTCTTTAATACATTGGTATTTGACACAACCTGGAATTAAAAAGTTTGTAGATGATAAGTAGATAAGAGGTTAGTAGTATGATTTCTGAACACCCGAATTTCATCTTTTTCTTTTTTTTTAAAGACAAGGTCTTTTGTGAGCCCTTTCCCACTTTTTCTTTGGAGACTGGAGTCTCATCTTCACTGTTTCTGTTCCTGTAGCTGTGGTCAGGTGCCTTGGGAGGGTTAGTCACCAGTTGTTTGTGTCCACTCCTTGTCCATGAAGCAGACAGTTTTCACAGAGTGAGATGGAGACTGAGGTGCTGTGGAATAACATTTTAAGGTGTGTTTTGTTTAGACTGCACTTGTTTGTCTGTGTGAAGCTGTGATTCTTTGCCTGTCTAGAACACCTGATGGTCTAATAACGAGCTGAATGGCCAATAGTGAGTTTAGAGAAAGGACAGGCAGAGCTGGCAGGCAGAGAGAATAAATAGGAGGAGAAATCTGGGAAGAGGGAAGGAGCAAGAAAAGGAGGACAGGAGGACCTAGGGGCCAGCCACCCAGCCAGCCACAGTAAGAGTAAAAAGAGATACAGAAGTAGAGAAAGATGAAAACCCAGAGGCAAAAGATAGGTGGGATAATTTAAGATAAGAAAAGCTGGCTAGAAATAAGGCCAGGTGTTGATAAGAGTAAGCCTCCACGTGTGATTTATTTGGGAACTGCCCCCCCCTCCCAAAAGCCAAAAGAATAAAAAGAGTAAACCAAATAACATATTAGTGTTCCAGTGAGGGGCAGGAGTAAAAGAAAATTCAGCTACACTGAAGTCCAGCTTGAAGTGTAGTTTTCTTTTTCTTTTTTATGTGTATTAGTGTTTGCTTGAATGCACACCTCTAAACCATGTGCATAGCTGTTGTCCTTGGAGACCAGAAGGGACCACTGGATCCCTTGGAACTGAAGGGATTAAGCCAACATGTGGGTGCTGGGAACTGAACCCTGGTCCTCTGCAAGAGCAGTAAGTACACTTAACCACTAAGCCATCTTTCTAGCACTGATTGCTACTCTTAATTGAATGAGTGATTTAATTACCTTTCCCCTGTATTATTTAATGAGTTTTCTTTCTTTTTTTGTGGTGGGTATTATTACATAAGATGTCCAGGTGCCCAAAATAAAATAAGAGCTAACTTGTTTTCCCAGGTATGGAAATTACATGGTTGCTACAAAAACATTAAATGAGATTTATATCCTAAAAATATAAAAGAAGAAATAGAAGTATAAAGAAAAAGATTTGAAGCAGAGTTTCACTCTCTAGCCCAGGCTGTAACGTCCTATATAGAGAGAGCGAGCCTAGGTTGGTTTTGGACTCCCAGCACTCCTCCTGCCACCACCCTGAGTGCAGAGATTACAGGCACGGGCCATCACATCTGGCTATTGTGATTTGTGAGAAAGGTAAGTTCCCTAGCATATTGGATTTATCTCAGGCCGAAGAAATCACCTTTCTCCCAGAAGACAGGGTTCTTGGACAAAGTTTGGAAACAGGCAGGCATTAGGAAAAGGAAGAGTGGCCAGGTTCTTCAGTGTCCATTGAGGCAGAGGAGCTGAGCCTTCATAACAGCAGGTCCTAGAGAACAGGGACCAGAGGAGCTCATGAGGAGATCTAGTGCCATGACAGGTGACGGAGACCTTTAAACAGTTTTTGGAAAGGCATAATAGATTCAGTAGGATTTATATTTCTGAGAAATAATAGATGATATGAAATTGAAAACACCAAGAAAAGACCATTTGCCCCTTTAAAGAGTGTAGTAGAAGAGGGAAGATTGCAGAGAGCAGGTGGAGGAGAGAACAGCTGAAGAACATGAGGCTCTGATTTGGAAGAACTGCATGGTGGGTTTAGGATGAGCCCTTCAGAGTAGACAGGACTGGGGGTAATCAGCCTGTGATGGAAGCTGAAGCCACTGACGTTTAGAGTGACAGGAAGGAGGGAGGTGCAGGGAAGTTTCATTAGCGCTGTGAAGTACACACCAGAGAAATGAGAAGAAAAACACAGAATGTTTTGTTACACCGGGGAAATAGAATGTTAAAGGATTTTCTTAGCATTGTGAACTCAGAATCCCTGTAGATGCTGAGACAAATAATCAAAGTCTGTGTCTCTGTTAATCTAATGGCTTAAAAAAATTTACCTTGGAAAATGTTCAGTGCTGGAGCTGGAGAGATGATCGGGGGTTAGAGCTCTTGTTGATCTTGTACAGGACTTCGTTTCAGTTCCAAGCACCCATGTAGTGGCTGACCAACTGCCTGTTTGAGGGGATCCAGTGTTCCGTCCCGACTTACACAGGCACGAGGCACCCATGTGGAATACAGATACACATCCAGGCAAGCACTCACACACATAAAAATAAATTTTAATAAAGCGTTTAGTGCAATTTATATTAGGGAGTACCACCTGCTCTTGTTTCCTGCATAATGATTCTATTTTTACTTCTTTTACTATTTCAATTGTAGCCTTTTGGGGACTGGAAAGATGGCTCATCAGTTAAGAGGTGCATGTTCTTCTTGCAGAGGATATGAATTCAGTTGCCAGCACCAATTTCAGAAGGCTCACAGCTGCCTGTAACTCCAGCTCCTGAGGCATTTGACCCTCTGGATTTCCATGGGCACCTATACATATACATGCACATACTCACACAGAGACTCAAGCACATGTACCCATATAGAGAAGCAAGCACACACATAATTTAACAAATAAACTATAGCCCTTAAAAATGAGAAAGATGTTGAATATTTCAATGTATTAGTCTGATAACATCCCAGGGATACATAGAAGTCTAGAACCAAGTACAGGATTGCAAACCATTAATGAGAGAAATTGTAAACGCTTCAGGGGATGAATAAAGGGTATGAGAGCAGCTCTGATGGTCAGGGAGTGTAGATGCAGCAGCAGCAATAGGGGAGACAAGCTTGACACCGAGAGAAGTCGAGCAAGCGGAATTCTGAGAAGATCCAAGGTATCTTCTCTTTAACAGCTTAGCTGTAGTTTAATGCGATCGTACTTGGGGCTGGAGAGATGGCTTGTCAGCTAAGAGCACTTGCCGCTCTTCCAGAGGACCAGGGTTTGGTTCTTGGCAGTCAGGTTGCGTGACTCACAACCTTGTGTAATTCCAGCTCTAGGGGATCAAATGCCCTTTTCTGGTTCCTGCAGGTACAGTACTCTCTCTTTTTTCTATCTAAGTACACACACACACAAACAAAAAATAAAAATAAATCTTAAGTGATCATACTTCAAAAGTGGCCCTTCATACATTTATAAGCTGTATTTACAACAGCAGCTAATATAAGAAAACTGCCTAGCTCTCACATTATTGTCCTAGTTAGGGAGTTAGGGTTTCTATTGCTGTGAGGAAACACCATGACCAAAGCAAATTGGGGAGGAAAGGGTTTATTTGGCTTAAGCTTCCAAATCAGTTCATCATCAAAGGAAGTCAGGCAGGAACTCAAACAGGGCAGATTCCTGGAGGCAGGAGCTGATGCAGAGACCATGGAGGGATGCTCTTACTGTCTTGCTCCTCATGGCTTGCTCAGCCTACCTTTTTTAGAACCCAGGACCACCAGCCCAGGGATGGTACCACCCACAATGATTGGGCCTTCCCCCATCAGTCACTAAGAAAATGCCCTACAGACCTGCCTATAGCTGATCTTACTGAGGTATTTTCTCAGTAGAATCTCTCATATCTCTAGCTTGTGTCAAGTTGATATAAAACTAGCTGGTTTATTGTATTAGGTTTGCTGGGCCACTTTGTTGCACAAATGATTTTAATAGAAATTTAGAATTTGAGGGGCTGGAGAGATGGCTCAGAGGTTAAGAGCATTGTCTGCTCTACCAAAGGTCCTGAGTTCAATTCCCAGCAACCACATGGTGGCTCACAACCATCTGTAATGAGGTCTGGTGCCCTCTTCTGGCGTGCGGGCATACATACATACACAGAATATTGTATACATAATAAATAAATATTTTAAAAAAAGAAATTTAGAATCTGAATCCTATAAAAAGACCTTAAAATTCTTTTCCACTTGTTTATTTTAATTATTAGGGATTGAATCCAGGGTCTCCCAGATGACAGGCAAGTGTCTTGCCACTGAGATGAATCCCTTACCCTAACCATTAACCCTAACTCCTGGTACCTTTTGAAATTATTCTTGCCTTAAGATGATTGAATGATTCTTTCTGTTTTTTGTTTGTTTTCAAGACAGGCACTCACTGTGTAGCTCTGACTAGCCTGGAACTCACAGAGAGCACTTGCCTCTGTCTCCTCAGAGCTGAGATTAAAGGTAGGCACCACCATGACCGGATGTTTCTCCTGTATTTCATTTACTCCCTTAAAACAACAGCAAGAACAACAAAAGTCTGTTCAAAGTGAACTCTGGTCCCCATTTCCCATTTGAATTTACATACTATTTATAAAAAGCAATGTTTAGTTACCAAAAAAAAGGAGGAAAAGTCTGTTGGGTTATTGGTTACAGTTTTGAGTATCTAAATTGATTTGAGAAGTAATAACTTTTAATACATTTAATTTATCTTTAATTATGTGTGTCTCTGTGTCTCTTCTTGGGCATATGCTTGTGAATATATGTGTTCATGGAGGCTAGTGGGATCACACCCCATACCCCCGGAGCTAGAGAAACCCCTGCCCCATATGGATGCTTTGAAGTGAATTTGTATCTTCTGTAACAGCAGTGTGTGCTTTTAACTGCCAAGCCATCTCTCCAGCCTGATTAGCAATTTAAAAATGTCAAGGCATTCTAGGCCAGGAACATGCTATATTTTTATTTGTTTAGAGTTTCTTTATTTCTCTTGTGACATTTTGCAGCTTTTTATGTATTGTAGAAGTCTTTAATATTTATATTGAGTTTATTTTCTAAGTATGGGATATATATTCATTTGCAAATTATTCAATTTGCATTTTTTGACAGTTGCTATATGTAAGAATAATTTCTTTTATGTATAATAATCTTGCTAACTGTACTGTGTTAAACTTGATCTCAGTGACAAACACCTCAGAGAACAACTTAAAAGGAAAGACTTGTTTAGTTCATAGTTTGAGAGATTTCAGTCCATAGTCAGCTCACTGGAGTGGTTTGAGCCTCAGCTGCACGATGAAGCGAGCATGAGGTCACCACAGCCAGCCAGCAGAGGGGAGTAGCAAGAACTGGCCTAGGCCAAAAGAAGCCCTTCAGAGACATCCCAACCGGCGTCCTCCAGCTTGGTCCCATCTACACTTCCATCTTTCTGAGTAAGCTCATTTAAAGAATTTGATCCATCAAAGGATTAAACCATTGATTTTTGTCAGAGCCATTATGGGCATGTTCATCTCTGGAAATGCTCTCAGACACAGCTAGTATTGTGTTTTTCTTAAGCTCCTAGACATCTCTCAATCCAGTCAGGTTGGTGATCAAGATTAGTCATTATACACAATTATTAATTCTACCAATTTTCATATTCTTTTGTGTGCAATCACATTATCTGCAAATATAATTTCTCTCCTTTCAGTTCTTAGAACTTAGACTTGACTTTATTACCCTTGTTAGGATCCCTTGTGTGACATTAAATGGAAAGGATCTTGGCACGATACCTTACAGGGAAGGAAGAGCAGTCAGTATTTCACCATTGACTGTGATGCTTTCTGCAGGTTTATTAGATTCAGAGGGTTACCCCTTCCTAGTTAGCTAAAAGAATTCATGGTGAATGAGTGCAGATGTGTCATGTTCAGTTTCTGAGACAGTCTTTGTCTGTGTAGATCCAAGCCACTCCTAACATCACAGCCATTGCCTGCTCCTTGACCCAGGGCTGCTTCCCCTGGCTCGCGTCAGCGTCAGAGGCTCTGCAGTCCTCCCCGACACTCCCTGATGTACTGCAGATTCAGAAGATGAGCGCTGATGCGCTAAGCCCAGTTTGGAGTTGTAACCTTAACTTGTTTAAGTCAAATTGACAGAGTGAAATTACTATCTTCAGTGATAAAAATATATTTAAAAATACAGTGTATTTAGTTATCAAAATGAAAAAGTGTTGTTTTTCTTGTGTATGTATTTATAAAAATGAAACAAAAACCTCTGGGGTGTCCTGCAGGATGGCTTCAAATGGCATTAGCCTTGCTCGGTACTTACGTCTCTCCCTTTTTCTCTGTGACCAAAATGATAATTTAAGCCCAAAATACAGAAGAAATTTTATTATACTTAGTTTCTGTAGGAACTTTGTTAGGTTAAGTATAGGGATTGAGGCACCAGTTTTCCGAGAAGTGTTTTTAGAGTACTGATAACAAAAGAGAGAACATGGCCTTTTTTAAACTTTGAGTTCAGCTAGTAATTATGTTGAAATTAACATACGGCCTTAGCTTCACTTGGCAGTTTTGAGAAGTGAGACTTCAGCGTTCTGACACAGAACTCGATTCAGTCCCGAAGCTCTTGCTTTGGTCGTAGACACAGTGCAGCTCTGGAAAGCTGCGGAGTGACAGGAGACTGTCTTCCTCAAGCCTGCTGTTTGGAACTTGCTACCATTATACTTGTTTTCAATTTCTGTTTTAATTAAAAAATACACACTTCTATTTTCTGATTTAGGATTATATAAATGTCTTTAACTTTTCACCTCTAAGAGATTGGTGGTGGTGGCGCATGCCTTTATTCCCAGCACTCAGGAGGCAGAGACAGGTGGATCTCTGTGAGTTCGAGGCCAGCCTGGTCTACAGAGCTAATTCCAGGACAGCTAGGACTGTTATACAGAGAGACTGTCTCAAAAAACACCAAAAAAGATCATGAGATGACCACACAGATACCTGAGCGCACAGATAACGCTGTCTCTGAATTAGTCACTTTTCTACTTGCTGTAACAAAGTAGCTGACCACTGGGAGTGAGGTGAGGAAGCGTGTGTGCTTTGGCTCATGTGTGGAGGGTCCAGTTCTTTATGGTGCAAAAGGCATGGATGGCCCAGGAACTTGAGGCCCCTGGTCATGTTACCTTCACAATTAGGATTCAGGGAAAGATGAAAGCTGGTGCTTAGTTTATGTTTCCTTCCATTCCATCTGAGCTCTTACTTCATGGATGCTGGTACCTTAATCAGCGTGGTGCTCCCTCCACCCCCTCTGGTTTAACCTTTCTGGAAACTCCCACCTTGACCCTCACATTACTACTAGGTGGTTGTTGATCCAGTCAGGCTGAAATGAATATTAACTCTCACAGCCCTCAACCGCCTTCTCCCTCCAGACTTTTGCTCTTAGCAACGTTTCTTAACTTTGTTTTTAGAGGTGATGAGTTTAAGGTACATAGTCTTAATTTTAGGCTTCCTTTCCTTTTCCTGCTTCCATTGTTACACGTTAAAATTTTTGTTTTGTGTGTATCTATCTTTTTTAATAGCCTGCCTTTGCAAAGAGAACTGATAGAATTGTTTCAAATTGAAAACTAAAAATAAGATTTAAAAAGTAGATATTGATTCTTTAAAATATAAGTATCACATGTCCCTGAACTGAGCTTGCCCCTCTCCAGTTCTCAACAATATCTCAGCTATTTAAATTCTGCTGCATGTGTCGACTGTGACTTCAGAATCCTAGACTGACCTGCCTCGGAGTCATGTCTTCATCCTCAACATCCTCAACTGCCTCCTTTACCTTTTTATTTTTTGAGGATTTGTTCTATTTGTATGAATGTTTTTTCCTTGATATATGTATGTACTGAAAATAATTAAAGCCAAAGGAAAATTAAAATGAGGAGTTAGATACTGGTAAGTTGATTGGGAAAAGTAAAGATGTGAAAACAGAAGACAGTTTCTGCCTTTTAATTTTGTCACTAGTGATAATGTGGCAGTGCCAAGTGGTAGGTGACATGGAATCATTTGGTGATCATTGCAAAACTGCATGCCTATCAAAGTCTGGTTCACTGTGCTCAGATGAACAATGGATTGTTTTATATCTCCTTAGGACCTTCCAAATATCATGTACAGCATTGCATTGTCTCAGTGTAAGTCATTCAGAATCTCAGAGGCAAAGAGGTTTGCAAAGTGACTACACTTAGCACTTATACCTTTAGCTTCTATGATACAGAGGGAAGCACAAAGACACTGAGAACAAATGATGAAATGTATCTGTGCCTATGCAGATAACATGAATATATATTAGTTTTCTGTTGCCATGATAAAACACAGTGACTAAAGCAACTTATAGAAAGGAAGGTTTATTTCAGGCTTGGTGCTTCAGAAGGGTAAGAGTCCATCAGCATCATAGGGAGGTCTGACAGCACCAGGCATGGCAGCAGAAAGAGTTCAGAGCTCACACCCTGAACCACGTGCACAGGATAGAAAGAGCACACTGGAAACATACAGAAAAGCATAACCAATGTGTGTGTGTGTGTGTGTGTGTGTGTGTGTGTGTGTGTAAAAGGGAGTGGGGTAGGATATCAAATGTTTGATTTTGAGGAATTAGCTAATGTAATTATAAGGGTTTAGAATGTTTTACAGCGTCCAGCTAGTTCAACAATGGCTGCCTACCAACAGAAGGTCCGAGAATCCAGTAGATGTTCAGGTCACAAGCCTGGATATCTCAGGTGGTCTTCAGTGTACCCCAGAATCCCATTGGCTTTGATGCCAATGAAGGGCTGGACTTTACAGTGAGAGTGAAGGCAAGCAGGCAGAGAGAGAACAAACTACCTTCGTCCATGTCCTTTAGGCTGCTCACAGAAGGTGTGGTCTAGATTAAAGGTGGATCCTCACACCTCAGAGAAACAGATTATAAGTAGGTCTTCTATTTCAAATTATTTAATTAGGAAAAAAATTCTTCACAGGTACATCCAGCCATTTGGTTTTTCATTAATTCCAGATGTGGTCAAGTTGACAGCTAAGAATAGCCGTCCCACAGCCCTAGTAAACCAATAATATGCTTGATTCCAAAGGCAATAACGAGGTCATACTTCATTTGACGTGGTACAACTCCCTTGTAAACAACATAATAATCCCTTTCTTTTTCTAGAGTAGGATGCGTAATATGTGAGTGATGTTGATGTTTGTAACTTCAACACAGACACAGAGTTAACAATGGCTTTAAATATAATGTGAGGTCAGTATATCTTACATAATAAGCCAATGAAAGGAAAGAAATCATATGTATTTGATTTGCACATGGACATACTCAAAATAAGAAATTACAGTTCTCTGTAACATCATAATCACAGCACACATAATATTATATTGTCTAGTATGTCCATTTTATATTGTTTACATTCTAGAAACATCCTGTCTGGTTGTGGTGTTTGTATTGTGTTACTGTAGTTTTCCATTGACATTAATCTTAAGAAATAGTAACAAGAAGAGATTACCAAGGGTTTTCCTATACTTCAGATGTAGCCTTTCTTACCTCCATTGTGGAGCACCAGCGTAATGTCTCTGTAGTAACATCAGGAGCATTGATATTCTAACATGACTGGGGTGTAGTTTCAGTCTCTAGTCAAGTGAGACCATCACGTGTCTTCTAAATGTTGCATTCCTCCCTTTGGAAAAAGTACTCCTAGAAGTGTGTGTCCTAACCAGTGGAGAAACAGTCCCATGTAGTAGATGCCGTTTTCAGAATATGTGTGTGGGAACTCTTGGTGAGCCTTGCTCCAGGAAGGTATTGCTGCCTAACTAATTGGTGACTAGAAAGTCAGTATTCCTAAACTCAGTTCTATCCCTGCCACCCTGACCTCTTTGTTCATGATCCTATTGGGCTTTCAAAGAGGTCTCATTATGAAGAACTATATATTCGCAGTGCAGGTAGTTTCTTCTGTTTTTGTTAATTACTTCTCCCTTTCTATTGTTTATTAACTGTTGGAATTGGGTTTTCTGTTGTGTTTTTCTTGTTAATGTATCCCAAAGTGAACTCTTAACTTTCAGTGAACCTCCTGTTTCTGTCTTCTGAGTACTGAGAATACAGGTACCCATGTGTCACACCTGGATCATGATAGATTTGTTATTAGGCAAATGCTGAACCTCCATGCTTCTTGGTTTCTCTCTGCTATTTTCAAACCCTATTTATTTGCATGTCAGTGTACACAAGCTGTCTTCCCAACTGTATTGCCAAGACCTCTCTTCAACTTCAGTCTGTCCACCACCATTTTTGTCTTTAGTTTTTAATAATGCTTTGTTATTCCCTGATTGCATATTAATCTACTTGTTTTATATTTATATAGTATTTCGTTTTATATTTGTAAATCTTTTAGTTGTAATCTCTATGTGATTAGTGAAATAAAATAGTTTTTCTTGATTACATTATTTTGTTATTTTATGTTTATGGGTGTTTTGCTTACATGTGTATCTGTTACCACATGTGTGCATGGAGGCCAGAAGAGGGTGCTGACTGGAGTAACAGACGACTACTGGCTGCCAAGTGGATGTTGGGAATTGAACATGGGTGCTCCTCAAGAACAGCAAGTGCTTTTAACCACTGAGCCATCTCTCCAGATTAATCCTTAAAAACACAAACTTTGTCAAGATGTTTTGTTGTTTAATTTTCCAGTAACCTTAGCATGAAATGTTTTCCCCCTCCTGCTGTAATTAATGCTTGTTTTCTACTTGCCTTAATTTTTAGCCAGTCCTAATATATACATTTTCCTTTTCTAGGGTTTCCAGACCTATAGAATGGCTAAACATTAATGGAAAGAGAAGCGTAAATCTATCTTCCATTATGGAGGCAGGTTTAGCAGACGGAGAACCTGACAGGACTTCGGTGAGTAGTTTAAAAAAGATTAATAAGGACATGTTATCTGCAGCTGTAGAGTGCTTGATGTAAGCCATCACTTTATCCTTAAAAATGCAATGAAAGCAAAAGTTTGTTTATTTGATTTTAGGTTATTTTTGAGACAGGATTTCATTATGTAGCCCTAGCAGGCCAGGAACTCAGTGTGTAGACCAGGCTGGCCTTGAATTCCTAGAGGTCTGCTTGCTCTGCCTCCCACGTGTGGGATTAAAGGCAAGTGCCACACGCATTGCAAAAGCAAATTAAAGTATTTTACAAATAATACTTTAACTCCCACGTTGTTGTGAGAATTACAGATTGTTTAAAGCTTGTTGGAGCAGAGCCCTGTCAAATTTCTGGTATTTCTGCTTCATATCCTTTTCCTCTCTGTTCCTACCCAACCATCTGTCCCAGACATGCTGATGTAATAGTTTGTGTTTGCTTTCTCAAACCCTTTTTAGATCTTAGTTAAATCAAGACAATAATTAACCTTTGAGGAATTATTAAATATCCCTAATTCTCAAGCCATGTGCAACTCTGAGCAAGGAGAGTGAATGAAACATTTAAACTAATAAGAATTAAAATCAACCGCACTATTGAGGGTATGGAAACTTGAAAGTTTAATCAACAATGCTTCCTGAATTAAATTCTGAAATTAAAGTGAATGTGGGTATCAGGGATAGTATATACTACCCAATAATTAAAAAAAAAATTCACCCCTGTTATAGATTAAGTGGCTAATATGTTATTATAAAATAAAGGCTTTACTCCAGAGTAATCATTTTAACTCTTATATTTGAGTGAGTCTATTGAATACTGATTTATAGACTCTTTGTTAGCAGTGTTGCTCTTATGCAAAGTAAAAGTGATAGGGGCTGGAGAGATGGCTCAGTGGTCAAGAACACTGGCTGTTCTTCCAGAAGGCCCAGGTTCAGTTCCCAACACCCACACAGCAGCTCACAACTGTCTGTAACTCAAGTTCCAGGGGATCTGACACCCTGACACCAGTGCACATAAAACTAAAATAATTATTTTTAAAAAAGTGTCCTCAGTGAAATATAGTCATGGTTTGTGTATTTGTGAATGTAGTTCTTGGTGGTGGTGGTAATGGAACTGGTGTTTTACCACTAAGCTAAATTACCTTCCCTAGACATTTGTGCCCACCCCCCAAGAAAATTCCTTGTTGGAGCAAGGCTGTGGCCCACTTTGTGACTATGGAGATGAGTTACTATTTCATCAAGGTGACTGTAAATTTAAATTGTGTTGTCTTTTGTTCAGGCTCCAGTGTAGGGACAGTGTAGTAATGAATAGCAACATGCAGTTTTCGTGACTTGGATTAACTTGATTCAGTCCGTTTTTGAATTTTTGGTTTAGATTGTTTTGGTTCCGTAAACATTTTTTAAAAAGTTAAAAGTGATCACTTGTTAATAGAGAATAAAATGAGTTGGAAATAATGTGGCTTATACAGAGCGCGGTAGCTGGCCAGAAATGGGAGCTAAAGAGCAGGTTATTTGATTTTCAATCTGATTTCAGAAGAAGTTAAGACTACACCTTGTATTTAGCTTATATTTGCTTGATTGTCTTGTCATCTTTAGAAAAGTTATTTCATTGTTCTTATGGCTGAAATGTCTTTGATGCCCTAGTGATGATAAAATTGTCCATACTAGGGCCTGGGATACAGGTGGGCCCCGGCCTCCGGTGGGTAGTGCCTTCCTTGAGCAGGTGGTCCTGCGCGATGTAAGGAAGCTACCTGAGCACGCGCTTAAGGAACCAGCACGCAGCGTTCCTTCCTTAAGAATGGACAGTGATCTGAAAGTGTAAGCCAGTAAATCCTTTCTTCTTTTAAGTTGTTTGTTCAGTTTTTATCACAGCAACAGAAAAGAAACTGAATGCAAACTACATAGTTTAAATTCAGTGCCAGATCAAATGAAATTTCAGTAGTTTTTTTTTTTTTTAATTCTAAATTCTGCTACTTGAGAAGTTGAAGCAAAGATATTAAAGTAGGGAAACTGTTTTGTTCTTGTCCATTTTTCTTCTGCGATAGTCTATAGTTGATTGAAGCAAGACTAATATTGATAATTTCAATGTAAATTGCAGAAATGTGAATTTAGAACTACTGCTATCATTCACTTTTGAGTTAACTATTTCTAAAAACAGCACCTTTGGGCTCCATTCATTGAGCTAGTTACATGCGGAAGAGGTGGATAAGAACTTGGTTCTCCAGACTTGTAGCTGAGATCTGAGCAGAGCTGGCTGTATGGGTGATCCTGCAACTTCATTGCTCAGAAAGCTAAGGCAGGAGGTCATGAATTTGAAGGCAGCTTTAAGTAGTGGACCCTGTCTCATAAAGAAAATAAGACAAAGAAAAGCGCTCTGTCCTTTAGTGTGATGTGGATAATGAATACACATTTCCAGGGTTGCAGTGTCCCTAGGAAATAGGGAAAGGTAATTGTAATGTCTGTCTCCCAGAGTGATTTTGAGTATTGATTGAAACCAAGCCTTTATGTTGCTTATTGCAATTCTAGGCAAATTATAAACATCTATTAAATAAAAGCTACTATTGTTTTTTAGTATGGCTTTTACTTATAAAATTTTACTTATAAAATCTCCAAAGGGATCAAGAGGAGAAGTCTGTAAAGTCTGTTTATGTACTTTGGATAGTTGGAAAAGCTTTATTGTTTACATTTTTATTTTATGTGTATGGGTGTTTTGCCTGCATGCATGCTGAAGCAGACCTGGGCTGGGGAGGCCAGAAGAGTGCACCAGAACCCTGGGTTAGAGACGCGTGAGAGCTGTCGTGTGGGTGCGAGAAGTCTAGTGCACCAGAACCCTGGGTTAGAGACGTGTGAGAGCCGTCGTGTGGGTGCGAGAAGTCTAGTGCACCAGAACCCTGGGTTAGAGACGTGTGAGAGCCGTCGTGTGGTGCTAGAAGTCTAGCCCAGGTCGTCTGGAAGAGCATCTAGTCCTCTTAAGCACTGCGCCATCTTTCCAGCCTGGAAAAGCTTTATTGTGAATAGCAGAAGTGAGGAGGGCTCATTGGATTGAAAATGAGCTAGAACATTCAGGATGAAGTAGTGACGCGAGGATCACCAGGAGATTGGCTGTTTAAAGTTGAGTATACTAGGTTGGAAATGCATTGTGTGCATGTAGAAAATAATTCTTCCCGAGACAGGGTTTCTCCATGTAACAGTTCTGGCTGCCCTGGAACTCACTTTGTAGACCAGCTTGACCTCAAACTCACTGAGATCCACCTGCCTCTGCCTCCCTGAGTGCTAAGATTAAAGGCGTGTGCCACCACCTCTGACTAAGCCTGCCTTTTTATTTTTTTAATGAAGGTAGACCTACTTTGAATATCAACATGAAGTTATATAATTCTGGGAAATCAGTTTTTAATGGACCCAGGACCATTAGCCCCTGGGTGGTACCACCCACAATGGGCTCAGCCTTCCCATATCAATTGCTAATTAAGAAAATGCCTTACAGCCTGATCTTACTGAGGCCTTTTCTCAAGGTTCCCTCCTTTCAGATAATTCTAGTTTTTAAAGTGTAGAATAATTTGAAAGACTTTATATTTTATTTATATCTTTTTAAAACTTGTAAAAGTTATGTTAATAATAATTATTTGTCATTGAGTTCAAAAGTGGGAAAATGCTGTCTACTATTTCCTATTGAATAGGTACTAAAGAGTTCATCTTTTTGTTACACGTTTTTGTAGTTGTTTGAGGTTGATATTCAAGGCTTGAATAATGTGATAGTAAAATTTGCCAGGTATATGGCTGGTAAGGTGGCTTACTGGGTAAGGGCATTTGCCACCTGAATTTGATCAGCCTGGGTTTGATCTCCAAAACCCACTTGATAGGAGAAAAGAGAAAAGAATGGACTCTGGCAAGTTATCCATGACTTCCAACTACTTGCTGTGGTGTGTGCTCCCACACACATGTGTTCTCCAACACATATAAGAAAATAAATCTTAGCAAAATGCAGTTAGAAACTGATTTTCCAGAATTACATACTTTCTTGTTGATATGCAAAGTAGGTCTCCCTATGTAAATAATAAAATATTGCAGTTACACAGTGAGACTGTTCAGTGAATTTGGGGAAGCCAGTAAGAGGAAGAGTTAGTTACAGGAGAGGTAGAAAACTAGCCAGTCCTCTAAACAGTATATAAGCAGATGTCTCAGCTTAAAAGTTGTGTATTTTGATTTGCATTTTTACTTGAAGATTTCTTTTCCCCATTGGTGGTGATAGAACCCAGGGCTTGGAGGATGCTGGGAAATGCTTTATTACTTGCTTGAAAACTTTATGTGTGTTCCCAGGAGTCTGATTTCCAAAAGGCTTTCACAAATATGAGATCAAAATTATGCTTATAATAACACCATGGTATTTGATACTTTTTTTCTTTTTTCTTACTTTCTTGTACCTGTACACTTATTTGGTAATTTTTTTTCTTGAAGGCATGCTTGTGAAATCTTGTGATTTCAATTTTTAGTTTATTTTTTTCTACAGGATATTTTGACCTTTCTATGAAAGATTTATTTGTCTTTATGTGAGTGGGTGTTTTACTTGCATGTTTGTGTGTGCACTGATCCAGAGAGACCAGAAGAGAATACTGGGTCCCCTGGGACTGGAGTTAGGGATCATTGTGAGCATATGGGTGCTAGGAATGGAACCTGGGTTCCTTTCAAGAAAAAGTTCTCCTAACTGAAGGTCCATTTCTTCAGCCCCAATGTTTTGACTTTTAAAGTGAGGTTTCTTTTAAAGCTGCAGAAAAATTGCAAAGATAGTTTCTATATCTTTTGTATCTACTTTCTCTTATTATCACCTTATATTTTTATGCATACACATACACATGGTTGTATATGTATACATATACTCATATAAAAAGTTGTACGTCTGTGTGTGGGGGATATGCATGTATTCCTGTTGGCATATGTGTTTGGCTGTGCACACATAAGTGTGTGTGTCTGTATAGATCAGAGAGTGATTTTTTTCTCTGTTGTTCTTGACATGATTTAAGATGAGATCTCTCACCAAGAGCTCATTGGAGCTCCCTGGTTTGCTAGTGTGAGTGACCAAGTGAACCTTCCTCAGGGCTTGGTTCTGCATGGAAGAGCTACGGTCACAGACTCCTGCCATCATGGTATGTCTGCTTTTTAGTGTGGGTGCTGGGACTCTCAGTTTGCACGCTAGTAAAGTGCTCTGCCCATTTTTGTACATTTTATTTTGAGATAAGATCTGAATGTGCTTAGTTCCCCAGACTGTCCTTGTATTCATTCTGTGGTTTAGGGAGGCCTTGAATTCATAATCCTCCTGCCTCAGCTTCCTAAGTAGCTGGGATTAAGGCTTGCACAACCAAGCCTGATTATCAGGGATGTTTTCTGAGCAGAGAGTAGTGATAGTGAGCTTTCGTGTCTGCTGAGAAGCCTGGCAATTGGGCTATAACTGCTAGGTGCAGGGCCAGTGTCTTAAGGAATAGGTGGCACTGGACTCTGTCACAGTCCTGTCTGATGACAGCAGAAGGGTGCAGTGACAGTACAGATGGAATAGCACGCTTATACACTAAGCGATAAGGAAATACTCCGAGGGAGCCAGAGACTCGGAAGGGGATAGCTCCAGATTGGATTTTGGCAACAGAATTGGTTATGTAAATTGAGCCATCAAGATCAGAGGATTTTCAAATTGTTGGAGTGCTAGACAAAAAGAAAACTTGTGTGGTGGGTGGGTGGCACAGATTATAAATCGCTATGCACAATCAGTTCTGGCAGCCGAAATTTAGGTAAGTGGGTTTTTTAGGCTTTCTTACAGGAGAGCAGAACATTTCTGGGGGATGAAGAGTTTAGCTGAGTTGTACATTTTACATACCAGAGTTTGAGGCTTATTTTGTAACGAACACTGTATCAAATGTTTTTGAGTGGAGGAATAACAGCATGATCATTTAGGAAATTATCTTAGGTTGAATACTGTCCAGATCGGGGTTTGTGTTGTCACGCTTTGAAAGGACACTAGACAGCATGCTTCTTCTTCTTTTTTTTTTGAGTTTTCGAGACAGGGTTTCCCTGTAGTTTCTAGAGCCTGTCCTGGAACTAGCTCTTGTAGACCAGGCTGGCCTCGAACTCAGAGATCCGCCTGCCTCTGCCTCCCGAGTGCTGGGATTAAAGGCGTGCGTCACCACCGCCCGGCTAGACAGCATTCTTAAACAAACTATTATGAAGCTTCACAGTAGCTCCAGGGAGTGAAAGTTTAATAACTAATGCATTCACAAAGGAGAAAAGAAACGTCACAGGAGTTCAGGGCCTGGCTTGGATAGTGATTAAAATTGAGTAGTTCAGATAGAACTCGTCTAGTGTCAAGTACAATCCACACGGTTAGTCTTGGTAGTAGGAGGCATGCGTTGTCCCTTTTTGAATTCCGGTGTCTAGCACGGTAAACGAATCAGTGCATGAGAGTCATTGTGGGTCCAGCTTTTGAAAGTGGGGAGATGTTGAAATGGCAGGATGTACTATTGGGAAATTAGAGACTGGATGTGAGCTAGAACATTGTAGAAGAGAGGAATAATCTGAGCCTAATGACTTGACTAGGACTGGGGCTGGGGTGGTCTGTCTGAGTAGAAGGAAGAAGATGGATACATGTGTATAGGAACTGGTTTCGGAGAGAGAGCTCATAAGTGTTATTTTTCACAGAAAAAAAAATGCTTTCAAAAATAAGCCCAAAAACCTTCCTTTCTTAGTAGAATTTTAGAACTAGAAGTTAGTTCCTAGCTGTCTCCAAATGCATGGGTAGAAGTGTTGGCGAGGCAAGCTCCACCTGCAGAGCAGACTTGCCAGTTACCTGCACACAGTTACTGGACACAGTGCAGTAAGACAACAGGAAATACCAATGAAGCCCTTCATAGTGAAAAAGTTGATAGAATGTAATAAATACCCAGAAAAATAAAAAAGAAATTCCCTCCAGAACATTCCAGAGAACTTCATAGCTTGACAGATTGCAATTTCCAGAAACCACAGGATTTAAAAGAACAAAGTGAAGGGTCTAATTGCTAGTGTGAAAGTAATCCTGCACATCCCAGCCCTGCTTTGAATGTTTCCATATAGGGTACTGTTCCCCCACCTGAGTCCTTTGTGAACACTGGGTGCTCTCTACTTTCAGACCTCAGCTATTTGAGATTAAATTGCTCCTGAGAAAATTTGTTTTCTTTTTTAGATCATGTCATATTCAGAAGTTGCTGCAGTTGAAGAGACAGTGAGTAATATATGACCCTGTGTTTAAAATGCTAGCAGTTCTGGGTTTTTCTATGATTTCAAGTTGGAAGTGGTGTTTTCTACTGCACTTTGTGCATTGCCATTATATAACACAGCAAGTGAAGATAGACCTATTTAAAATTTTGTTTCCACTTCTTACTTTTTACTATAAAAGTAATGCATACTAGTGTACCATAATTAAACACAGAAAACATAATAAATAAAACTCTGCCTCCTGAAAACAACCCTGTTAATGCTTTTAGTGTATCTTTCCTTAGTTTGTATGTATTTGTCTTATATTAAGTGTTGTAAAAATGGGATAGGTACCTAATGGACCAAAGCATATTCTCTAGCCATTAGTGATAAGCTCAAGTTCACTGAAAAAAATAAAATCTTTGATGTAAAACTCAAGTATAAAATGTGCACATTTTTGCAGATTAGAGGAATATGAGAAATTCAAACTAAGTATAGAATGATGACTTCTGTTCTAAGAACAAGTAGCTCCAGCTGCATCATATATTCTTCCCTGAAGTTTCTTTTTCTCGGAGCCAAAGATAACACTGAATAGAACCCTGAGATGCATTGTGTAATCCTTCCAAATGTGGGTTCTAGGAGCCGCCTGCAGCAGGATTGCTTCAGAGAATGACTGATCAGCTAACTGTACTGGGGGAAGAGGTGCCGCCAGCTGTGTCCTTGCTGGATCAGCTTCTGCGCTCTCCCTCACGCTCACCAGATGGCTTCAGTCAAGCAAATGCATATCCAGGGAAGAGAGGGCTGTGCAGAGCTACAGGATAGAAACTGTAGTCTCATGGAATCATCTTTGTACCCCGGGGGCAGCTGCTGTCTTGGTGTGGCTGAGACTGAGGAGTTCTTAGGTTGAAGGGCATGGTGATAAACTTCTGCTTTGTCCTTTGTGTTTCATAAAGGTGGAATACTTACAGATTAGGTGCCACGCATTTAGATATACAATACAGTTAGATCACAGTTTTCATCGTTTTCTGAGACTCAGAGTAATGATTTAAAGAATTCTTATAAATATTGTTTTAATGAAAGTGCCCACAAATCCTTTAAATGAAAGTTTCCAGTCACATCAGTATTTCAGCCAAATTAGAAAATTGATTTCTGTAACAAATTACTGAAATGAGTTTGAATATTTATTGAATAAAAAGAAAATATTTCAATCTGACTTAATGGTTTTTCACTCTGAGAAGTTTCGCGATTCTTTGAGATGTGAGTAGTATTTTAGTGCTTTAACTAAAACCAAAGAGTGCCTAGTTTATAAAAAAAAGTACAAGATGCTTGTATAGAGTACTTTAGTTATTTCCCTTCTTTCTGTGTCACACAACATGGTGCTGTATCCCAAAAGTGTAAGGATAACAAAAATGTAGAGATAACAAGAAGATACTCACTTGCTTGTGTCCCGCGTCCCATTGGCATGATGCTCAGGTGGCTTGGGAAGGATGGCTTACCAATAAGCCATAATGCCTCTTATCCAGATCTTCCAGGGAAGTGTTTCTGAAGCCTCGGTGTTTCAGCTTTGGTTTTGGAGTGCTTTCACTTGAGTCTTAGGTTTGTTTTACATTATAAGTTGGTTTTCTGATGGCTGTTCCTTTATGCTATGACAGTTGTCAGGCATCAGTGACTAAGGTATTCAGGTCATGAACCTAACTCACGCATAACATCATTTTTGCCTCTTCTACCAGCCTGAACCTTTTCTCCGTACAGACTTTATATATTCAGCTGCCTTTTGGACATCCCCTTGGATATCTTAACAGATATCTCCCGCGTAGCCTTCCTGAGCTCCTTGGTGTTCTCCATATAACACAGCTGCTCAGTTAATGGCATTTTCATCATGCAGGTGCTCAGTGCACACCACTTGAAATCATCTTGATTGCTCCTTTCTTGCCTTCCCCTCGGTCTGTTTGGAAATCCTGCTGCTGTCCTTTCACTCCGTGTTCAGCCCTGAAAAACCTTTTGTCACCTGCACTGCTGCCACCGTGCTGTCCCCTGACGGTTTCAGTAAACACCATTTAC
Organism: Arvicola amphibius; assembly: GCF_903992535.2. Classification (NCBI taxonomy): domain Eukaryota; kingdom Metazoa; phylum Chordata; class Mammalia; order Rodentia; family Cricetidae; genus Arvicola; species Arvicola amphibius. The sequence continues at coordinate 24,466,496 of NC_052063.2, forward strand.
ACTCTTGTTTTTAGAGTATTTTCAAAAGAGCAAGTTGGAATAATCCTGCTAAAATGCAATCAGACCTTGTCAGTCCCTTTCTCAAAACCATTTATTGCTCCCATAGTCCCATTCAGGATACAACCAAAGCCTGAATAAGGCTGTGCAAAGACTTCATAGTCTGGCATCGTTTTACCTCCTTGACTTCAATGTTAGTTCTCTTTCCTGATGCAGTCTAGCTTCTGATTCACACTGATTCCCAGGCCATTGGCACTGGCTCATACCCCAGTCCTCTGCATTTACTTTCTGTTCCCTGTAGAATTCTTTCTGGCAGTTCTCCGTATCCTATTTGAACACTTTAATAGGGTGTTCTTAGGCTGCCTGTTTGAAGCCCAGAGCTGCTTTCCCATGATGCTCAGTATGCCCCTATTCTATGCTTATCTTCTTTTATTTTTAAACTATAGGATCTTTATTATGGTCTTCTACCTTTTCTCCACTAAAACTTAATACTGCTCTGACAGATTTCTGATATTGGTGGTGTGTGAGTCAAACCCAGGGCCCAGAAGTAGGCACACACTGTACCACTGAGGTACAGAGCCCAGCCCAGGACAGGATGTTTGTCTGTATCATTTACTGCTAGTATCCTTTGGTGCTAAAATGTTATGCCTATAGCTGTTACTATAACTATTTACTGGGTGTATTGGCAGTATTCTTTCAGGTCATCATTCACTGTGCCAAACACAGGATAAGGCACAAATGGTACATGCATGGTGAAAGGTGTAATGTTGGTATTTTAATGCAGTTTTGGGAACAATACCTAAAGTTACTGTCTATGCTGAAAATTAGTTTTTGAACGTGAACAGGTAAGGAATAGAAACTGCACAAAAGTCAGCCCAGGCTGTGAGCCAACAGGATTGGAGAACATAAAACAAAGCTGTGCAGCAAAAATAAGCGTGTTAACCCTTTACTCTCCTAAACCCTTCAAATATGTAGGTTTGTAAATTTTTTTTTTTTTTTGGTCTAGGTACATGTGCACACACATTCTTGCTCTCATACTTTTTGTGTGATTAAAACTACAGTTTTCCTTTGTGAATTTACTGATTAAGCTAGGGAAAAATAATAATAATGAAGTCTAAGAAATTAAAAAGGCAAAAAAGTATTTGTGATAGTCCAAACTGGCATCCACTGGTCCTTTTTCCCTGATGAACAATCTCCTTCTTTCCTCGAGTAGACAGACTACTGTATTTGATTTTCTTTGTTTTTGATTTTTTTTTTGAGGTTTGTTTTAAGACAAGTAAATGTAGATTTTCTCTAAATTTATCATTGCAAGAAGATTTTTAGACATAGGTGTCTCTGAAGCATGTTTAAAGCTGGCTAGAGTTGTCTCTGTCGGCTTCCTGCCTTCTTGCAGTTTTCTGCTGTTATTTATTTACAATTTATCGTCTCATAAGTGATCCTAGAGTCAAGTTGTATTAAACAATGAGCATTTATTTCAAACTTTGTGACTCAGGAATCCAGGAGCAGCTGGTTACAGTGAAAATTAGGAGGGAATTGTACTGTTAACTCCATTAATTGGCTGGAGAGGAGAGAGCCAGTGCTTCACCTCAGTGCTTGCCTGTGGGCCTCTCTGCAAGGCCGCCCTCTGGAGGGCTGGCCACCTTAGAGACTGGCCGTGAGAGGACTGTGAGCACGACCTGAACTCAGAAGAGGCCGCTGTCCTTTTGCAGTTCTCTCTATGATCAGTGAGCTAGTACGTGCTTTACAGACCAGGAGCTGAGGCGGGAAGGTCAAAGGGCTTCAGAATAGCCTGGGCACTGTGTTCAAACCAAGCCTACACCTCCTCCTGCCCCAAAGCAAAAGCAAGGAAAGGACATACAGTAGTTCTGCACACTCTGGGAGAGAAGGTATTCTTCACCAGGGAATAAGGACCACTGGGTGTCATTTTAGATTGTCTTCACAGATACTTTTGCTTTTCTAATTTTTAAGATTTTTTTAATTTAAATTATGTGTTTATGTGTGAACCTTTTTGTGGGTGTGTGCATGTGTGAGTGCGGTGCCTGCAGAGCCCAGGAGTGAATTCTCTGCAGCCAGAGTCACAGGCGGTTGTGAGCTTGGTCCTCTGGAAGAGCAGCCAGTGCTCCCTACAGCCGAGTCATCTCTCCCGCCCCGTCTCACAAGGACTTAATCTCCTCCTTCAAGCTTGCTGTTTGTAATAAGGACTTGAGCACAGTGAGTCCATTGTCAGGCAAGCTGTATTCTGTGAAACCGAAATCCGTTCGTACAAGAATATGCATGGATTAACATCTGAAGAAAAATAGACACAGAACACGATATCCAGAATTGCTCAACAGCTGTCGCTTTAGGAAAGTGGCAGGTAGGAGTTCTCCAAGGAGATGACAGACACCTGAAGCAAGCAGGTCATCTCGTGTGGTCACAGCCAGCTACAGTTCCTTCACTGTGTCCGGAGCGATGTAGTCAAATCAGTGGGAAGATTTTAGTCTGGTTTGTGAAGTTGAGGACAGCAGAGAGCTGTGTGCCCAGGAAGGAGTCCTGACTATAGTTGAGTTAAAAGAGTTTCTAGGTAGAGATCTGCAGGGTTTTTTTTTTTCCTGTTGATGTTAATTTTAGCTTCTTCATTAAAGAACTGAATCTTCTGCTTAGTATGAGAACATAGGAGGTTGCAGGAGCAGCACTGTGGGACTGGGGCCAGCCTAGGTCCTCAGTGAGGCTGGGCTAGGGCCAGGGGGTTATGGAATGTCTTCTGAACTTCCTAGTGGCTCCAGATTATGCTTGTCTTTAGCAAGTCCTAAGAAAATTATGTCTTGACTTAAAACTCAACCTTGGGTGATTTATCTGACAATAATTTCCTCTTTTTCTTTTTGCCATTTGGTTAAACAATGATCTATTTGTTGTTGTCTTTGTAGAAACCGTTTGCACATCGCTCATCATACAATAAGCGTGAAGTAAAGGTTCTCCTCTCTGTGTAAGACTAAGTCTCTGTAGAGAGCTCTGGTGGCATGCATAGCACATGCCCAGCAGAGGATGGATGGTAGGTAGTTTAAAGCTTCAGATGGAAAAGGAGTGCTCAGTGCTCTTAGGTTTCTGAAGAACTTTACAGCTCCTAATCCCTACCTTAAATTGGAATCTAAAGGAACTTTTGGCTTGAGTCATCACAAAGCAATGCACTTTGGTGATTCCGTTTTCCCTTCCTACCCTCACTTCCCAAGTTAAAACAAACATTTGGTATTGTCTAGGCCAAGGTTCTTTTGGTATAGAGAAGAAGATGTCTTGTAAGTTATGATGATTGACACTAATGTGCATGCGCTGCCCACTCACAGACTAACGCTGTTCCTCTTGTCCTTTTGTCTCTCTGCTGCTTCCGTCCGGTGTTTGCTTCTTCCTGGTTTGGATTGTGTTTGTTTGCTGCTCAATTCCTCTGCATTAAAAGCTTCTTGGTGATAGCAAAGATGTCCTTGGGCCATCAAGTAAGTAGCTAAAGTTGGGATGCCATGCTTTTGGGGACATGATAATGTTTTGGTGTTACTTGTAAACAACACTTTTCTGGTTTTGATTGTAAAAATGCTCAGTGCCCACTGTTCATCTGTCACAGTCGTACACACAAGAGCCCTGGACAGAGCCTGTACTGACGTAACATTATCTAGAGCCGCGGAGAGCACTTGCTGCTCTTCCAGAGGACTGAGTCCATCACCACCTGTACCTCCTGCTCAGTTATCTGTGGGTCCCACTCCTCTCGGGTCGAATGATCCTTTCACATGGTCACCTAAGACCATCAGAAAACACAGATATTTACATTATGATTCATATCAATAGCAAAATTACAGTTATGAAGTAGCAATGAAAACTGTGTTAAGGGCCGTGGCTTTAGGAAGGTGAGAACCACTGCTCTAGAGGGTGGATGGTTCACTATCTAGGACCACTTCTCGTTAGACCCTTGCTCAGTCATCACATGAAGAGGTCATAGAAGGACTCCACTGCCTCATCAAACTGAGAAATAGTGTTTTAGTTTGTAGAATTTTAATATAATTTATGATGTTTTTGTTTAATTTTTGAAAATATGTTTTATCTTGCAAGTCTAGAAGATTACACATTAAAATGTAATTATGTCCAGTTTACTGGAACAAATTTTGCTGGTTTTGTTTTTGTTTTCTGAATAGGGTTGCACATTGTGGTAGCTTTTGAATAAGCACAGCAAATAAATCACGGCACTTCGGGGTTGTTCAGTCCATCCAAACAGTGACAGGAGCAGTTGCTACATTAAAGAAATCTTAGCAACACTGAACTGAAAAGAACTTCCTAGATAGCTAATAAAATATTAATTTTATAAATGAAAAGTCTAAAGCTAAAGCTTAATCTCCAGGAGGCTGCAGTTGCTGTCATGCACTGTTGACGGCTGCCGAACCACAGAGCGAGAGTAAGGCATGGCCACCTGAGTTCAGGTCTAGCTAAATCGTCAAGGCATCGTTCTGTCAAAACTTGGACAGAGGATTTGATTTTATTGAATGGCAACATAGGAAACCGATTTAGAAGTTTTGGTAATTATGTCTAGTAGTCAGCTCTTTGTTGCCAGCCATCTCTGTCCTTTGGGGTTCAAAGAAAGGGACTGAGCAAGATAATGGCAGAAGTTCTTCATAATGAGGTTTTTTGTCACTGCTGTCATTCTAGAGAGAGGGTAGTTGTGGCATGAGTATGATTATATACATTATGTCATAATGAAACCCATTATTTTCCACAAGTAGTATATTTTAATAAAAAGTAGACCATATATAATCTTTGGTCTGTGTTAGTTGCTTTTCTCCTCAAATACTGGTTAGAATATATTTTTAACTTTTTAATAAGATGATGATTTAAAGTAATGCACTAACTTTTAAAATTGCAACAGGTCTTACTGTTTAAAATATGTTGCATATTAAATAGCAATATTATCAGGTAGTGGAGAATTTTAAAGTAGAGCATAAATCCTTTTTACCCAGTTTTTTATTTTGCCAAGAATATTTTTAAATCCTAAAAAGCCTCTACGGATTACTGTATCCTATCACCCATAATCTCCAAAGAGAAAGACTCGCAAATGTTCAGGTTGACATACAGGTTTCTTAGGCATTTTATCTTGGCTTTCATGTAACCTACTGACAAACATCAGAACTTGAAAAATTCTTGAAGTGTTTAAATTAAATTTAGGAACTAAGGAAAGTGATAGATTCACACCTTGTACAGTAACCATAATATTAATTATTCCCCTGTGATTTCTGTTAAGTAGCAGGAACTGCAAAGTAGGCTACTTGCACTGTAAGTGGAACCAGCAGAGGGCACTGTAATGTCACCGTTGGCGGGTGAATCACTTGACAGAAACTACACTGCAATGGCAAATAGCTTTTGAGTTATTTAGCAAATATTTATCAGTTGCGTCAGTGGTTACACAAAAACAAAGTCATTATGCTTCTTAAGCTTCTGTATTCCTCTACTGTGCACTTTCTATAGGACATTGAATGATTTGTGTTATGAGAGCTTCCTTTGTCTGTAAATGGTTAATGCTTGTAAATGGGTTAAGACAGAACAGATAGGAAGATGGGCTTTCTGTCTTGCTGTGAAACACTATGAAAGAAGAGATTGCTTGAGATCTGGGCATGACGGCGTAGGTTTGTAATTCCAGCATCTAACAGTTTCCTGTAAGACGTAAGGAGGCAGACAGACTGGAGTGTGTGCGTCTATACAGCTTGGGTTCTGTGTTGAAAGTGTGTCTCCAAAAATCACATGGCCATTGAGTTGTGAAGAGATGAACTGAACTGTTCCCTGTGAGTAGAGTTATTTAAGATACACACCTGTGCATTAGATACTCAAGCATGCTTTAATCTACTCCTTTTCTCTACCTTGTGGCCTTTCCCATACATTACGACTATTTTGTTTATCTTATTTTTATTTTTCACTTAAAAAGTATTGTTTTTCCAAATTAAAAAAAAATTAATTGCATATGTATCTCTAAGATTTTTAATCTAGCATTAATTGTGCGTGTGTGCATGCATGCGTGTGTGTTAACATTTGTGTGGCCAGCGTGCTTTGGAGGTCAGAGGACAACTTGTGGGAGTCAGTTCTCTTGTCTCACTATGTGAGTCCTGAACTTGGGTCGTCAGGTTTGCCGGCAAGTGCCTTTACCACTGAGTCGTCTCTCTGGTCCCTGATCCCTGTTTTCCTAAGTTTTGCTTTTTTTTAAAAAATTTCTTACTTGTTTCTTTTCTGATATGAGAGATTAAATCCAAGACACCTCTTTTATGCTAGCCAAGTGCCCTCCTATTTTTTAAAGGACTGTATCATGGTATATGTAATATGTTGAGAACTTGATTTTTGTAGTTGTATTTCTCTGGTTCATCTGTGCTGTTTGATCCAGAAATAGATGCCATATACTAGTCTAGCTTATGCTTGTTCCTCGGATTATTAGCCCATCTTGTTGTTTTATTTTTATGAGACAGTCTTACTGTGTAGACTGCCTTTGCCCTCCATGTATGGGATTAATGATGCATACCACACACCTGGATAACTCATTTAAATTTTTTTATTTTAGAATTATTATTGTTGCTTTATTTTATGAGTATGTGTGCTTTGCCTGCATGCATGTCTGTATACCTGGTGCCAGCAGAGGTTCAGGTGAGGGTGTTGGTACCCCAAGAGCTGGAACTACAGATGGTTGTGAGTTGTCGTGTATGGGGATCTCACCCAGGTTGTCAGCAGAGCAGTGAGTGCTCTTATCCGCTGAGCTGTTTCTCCAGTACTCCTCACCCCACTCCATTTTATTTGGAACTGGTGAGCACTTAAGTTTTTTGAAGGTTTTTCTTTTTTTTTTTTTCTGAACAGTGTTGTTTGAAAATTCTTACTCATGTCTCTTAGAATACATGGGAGTTTTTCTAGGTACTGTAAGAATAAGATTGTATTGCATTCATCAAGTATGTGCTAGTCCCAAGTTATTCCCCAAAGTGCCAGTATCATCTTATACTCCAGTAGTGCCCGAGATCTTGATGATCCCGCTTCCTTATTCGATATTATCAAGTTTGTTAATTTTTTTGTGCTGACGACTATAAAATATCCTACTGTGAAACTGATTTCCATCTCCCTGATTATTAAGCAGAGCGAATGTTTTCATGTGCTTACTGACATTTTGTTTGTCTGCAAAATGCTGTTCAGTTCTCCCGTCTATTTTTCTGTGATGCTGTTGGTCTTTTCTAATTGATATTTAGGAGCTATAGATTGAAAACACTTTAGACACAACCCTTGTTAGCTTTATGGCTGTCAGTATATTCTCCTGCTCAGTGTTTTTTCAGTTTCATTATGGGATTATCTAACGACTGAATTCCTAATTTTAATGTTGTAGTGCTAGTATTTATTAGTTCCTTTTTAAGTAGTGTTATTACATCTTTGTATAGGGATTACTACCTGCCCCAAATCTATATAAATACTCTGTTTTAAAAGTTTTCAAGTTTTGTATTTTCATTTGTTTCCTTAGTTTTCATGGGAAATTGCTCGTGTGTGCTGCAGTGAAGGATGGACTCTGTGTGTGTGGTGCCTGGTCAAGTGGCCTAGTGCCTTGTCTTTCCTCTGTTATGTTTCTAGACTACACATATGAAGGGATCATGTTGTATAAGTGACTTAGTTTTTGTGCATTCCTACTATTAATTACAAATCTGTTTATTTTTTAATCAACAAAACAAACCAGATTTAGTAGTTCGAGGAACCAAAATATATACTTTATGATGGTGAAGCTTCATAACAATAAGAAAGCTAGTTTGATTGGCTTTTAAGTAAAATTTTATCACATACCTTTAGTTTAACAGGAAAAAGCAGTATCTTCAATGTGTCAGGAAGCAAATCAGAATTAAACATTTATGGGGAAATGAGGCAGACAAAAAGCTTGCGTCATGAAATTTTTAAGTTTTAGTGGAGGAGAAGAGGGACAATAGTTAAATATTTCAGGTGGTGCTGCGGGCTACCATGGAAATCATGATGACAGACAATAGCTTGAGATGAGTGGACACTAACACATAGAGATCGATGAATTGTGCTTTATTAAAACCAAGAACCTGTTTATCAGCAAGCACCATGAAGAAGCCAAAAGACTTTTCCAAACAGATAACATTTGAATACAGAGAACAAGCAAGAGGAAACTATAAGTAAAAATCTGGGCCAGAGTATTCCTGATAGAAGGAACGAGAATAGGCCCCAAGGACTAGAGAAATGGCTCAGCAGTTAAGAGAGCTTTTCTTCCAGAGGTCCTGAGTTCTGTCCTAATATCCACATTGTTGGCTCACAACCACCTGTAACCCTAGCTCTAGAGCAGCAGTTCTCAGCCTGTGGGTCATGACCCCTTTGGTCGTCTAAAGACCCTTCCATGGAGTCACATATAAGATATTTACATTGATTCATAACAGTAGAAAAAATTGCAGTTATAAAGTAGCAACCAAATAATGTTCTGATTGAGGTCAGCACAACATGAGGAACTGTATTAAAGGTTCACAGCATTAGGAAGGTTGAGAACCACTGCTCTAGAGGGATCTGACACCCGCTTCTTGCCTCCATAGGCATCCACACACTTGTGGCATACATTCACATAGATACAACACACATTTAAAAAAAATTAAAAAGAAATAAAACAGGGTCAGAAAATTGCAAGATGGCATTTTTAAGGAAAACTGAGGTGGCCCTTATTGAAGGAACCAAGAGGAGGTTGAAAAGATACGAATGTGCTCTTGAGGCAATGGATTTATTGTAAGGAGGGCTACTCCCCCGCCCCTCTTCTTTTCTTCTTTTTACTAGGGATGAAACCCAGAACCCTGCCCAGGCTAGCATCATTACTATATCCAAGCTGTGGAGACTAACTGAAACAGTCTCACTAAGTTGCTAAGGCAGACCTTGAACTTTAACACTCTATAGCCCGGGTGAGCGTAGAACTTGCAACAAGTGCTCCTAACTGCTGAGCCATCTCTCCAGTCCCTATCAGGGTGCCTTTTGAAGACAGACTTTGAAACCTAGGACAAATGCGAGTCTTGCCTGTTATGTGCTGATCTTACTACTTGCCATCAAAAATTAGAAACCAGAGCAGAAATTCAGTTGAAGGTACAGTTTGGTTTCCACCAGCCACCGATTTGTAATTTCTGATCATTAATACAGCTGTACATTTCCCTTATACTTTTGACCCTCTGTGTCTCTTCTCTGAAATGACTTGTCTTTCCCTGTTATATTGACAGATAATGAAAAGTTAATGTTACCCTGTGAAAGATACACAGTAAAACATAGGGGCCCTACCAGTTGGATATATACAATGTCTATAATCTGTTTATTTAACTGAGACTTACGTGTCTATTCTTCTTGGATTTATAGTATCTGAACATAAAAACAAAATGATTATGCAAGCTTACTAAAGTGGTAAGATTACTATAATCATAAAGGAATTTCAGTTTTATTCAAATTATTCGTTATGCTACAAAACCCATGGCTTTAATGGTAATTACTTTTCTTTTCTTTTCTTGAGCTGTTGTAGCAAACAGTGAGGAACCTCAGCTTTTGACCCCAGGAAAGATGAGTCAGCGCCAAGGGAAAGAGGCTTACCCAACACCAACTAAAGATCCGCACCAGCCATCTCTCAGTCCCGCAAGTCCTCACAGCCAGGGTAAGAAGCCTCAGGCTTGAGTTCTTGTTTGTCCGCAGAAGCCTGACTTTTGCTGTCCACACTGTATTCCACGCGGATTTGTGTAGATTCGCTGCTGCTGTTTATTTTGCTTGGATCTTTGCAACAGACTTAGTACACCTTCCTTTCTACTTATTCAACTTCTCTTAGATTCAACAACATGTTTTGTTAGTTGTCTCATTCTTGTAAACCAGGAATTCTTTTACTTTTTGGTCTTAAGGCCTCCTTACATCCATAAAACATTGAAAATTTCCAAGAGGTTCTGTTTATGTGAATTGCATTTGTTGATATTTACTATAATATATCAATTAACCCTGTGGAATTAGAAAATGTTTGTTATTAATTGAATTAAAATAATAAACACATGTTAATATTAATAAAATAATAAACACATGTTAATATTAATGAAATTGTGTTTAACATCCCTTCATGTACTTTTGTGTTGGGAATTTACAAAATTCTCACTACTAGCTATTTTGAGTACATGATTGGTCATGATCACCCACAGTTGTTGTGCTGTGTCATAGAACACTTAGTCACCCCTGTTGCTGGCACAGGAGTCCACACTTAGGGTCCTAACAGTCAGAGTGCAGAGAAGAGCAGTGTGAGTTCAAGGCTGGACCAGGCTACATAGTGATAACCTGCCTGCAGAAACAGGGAAGTAATTTTACGCACTGGAAGCTGGTGAGTGTTAGCCATTCTTCTCTACCCGCCCTCATTCCTCTCCATTTCCACTAGTTTATAACCACTATTTTACACTCACTTCTGTTAGACCAGTTCCTTTAGCTGCTACCTTATTGATTCTTTTAGCTCCCATACCTCTGGTTACTTGAGTTTTGTGTCTGCTTACTTTATCTAATGTAGTATCTTCCAGTTCTCTTCATGTTGTTACTAGGATTTAGTTTTCTGTGAACATTGCACACATACATAACATTTCATTTATTCAGGAGCCTGTAGGTTGATTCTATATCATGGTTACTGTGACTTCAGAAAATATTGAATTGCAAAATTGCTTGAATATTGATTACCTTCATTTTAGTATTTGGAAATGCTGGATCATGTTTTTTTTTTTATTAAAAATGATGTTCCTTCCTTACTACTTGGTATTTTTACAAGTCTTTTTAATGTCTAGCTTAATAAAAAAGGGAGCCCTGTGTTTTTATTTCTGCTTCTATATAATCAATGTGTTTTAATATGATAAATTTAAGTATATGAATAAAATCTGGACATACAGTTATATACACATAACAAATCAGGCATTGTTCTGTTTTTAGTCCAGCAAAACTTGGTGAACAGTACTCTTAAACATTGGCTGCCAAATGGAATTGGAAAATGCATTTATGAACTTTGTGCATTCTTCTAAATTAAAACTGGTTTGCTTTGAATTTTGTATTAAAATGCTACACGGTAGTGATTTATACATTTCCCATTTTATCACACAGAATATTGAAATCTCTGTGTATAAAAGGTTCAAGAGCAATAGTTTTTTTCAGTGCTTTGACTTTCATCAACAAAGCATTCTTTTCCGTGAGTACATGGCAGCAGAGAGTGGTGACTAATACTGTAGTATTATGAAGCTGGCTTTGGCCTCGCAGACCCTGTAAAAGGGTGTCAGAGACTCCCTCAAGCCCATGGAGTGCACTTCCTACTTTATGCCGGGCTCTGGTACTCAGCTAGAGTCTGACTGAATATTCTGTTTCCCCATGGCCTCCATAGCTGCAGTGGAAAAGCTTTTGCCTTTAAACCTTAACTTGAATTTATTGTTCCACTTTTTATTTTGCTTGATTTCAGTTATCTGTTCATAATTATGGTTTGAAATTGTCAAATGGGAAATTCCAGAAATGAGAAACTCCTCAGTTTTAAGTTGCACTTAATTCTGAGTCTTGTGATGAAATCTTGTCCAAGATCCTGCTCTGTCCTTCCAGGAATGTGAATCATCCCGTCATTCAGGGTGTTCTGCTGGATGCAGCAGCCATGCCATGGATGAGAGGGAAACATCTCTATAGGTTCTATTATAGCATATTGCTATAATTATTGGTTTTGTTATTGTTAATCCCTCATGGCACTCACTTACAAACTAAACATTGTTAGGTGTGTCTGTATATAGTAAGACAGTCCTGTTGGGACTGGAGAGACGGCTCAGAGGTTAGCACTGGCTGCTCCTCCTGAGGTTCTGAGTTCAGTTCCTAGCAACGACATGGTGGCTCACAACCACCTTTAATGAGATCTGGTGCCTTTTTCTGGCAGGCAAGCATACTTAACAGGCACAACACTGTATACATAATAAACAAATCATAAAAATAGTACTATTAATGGTTGTAAGAATCCTCTGTGGTCTTGGAATGTAATATCCATGGATAAGGGGAAAGGGAGCTATTATTTAGCTATCTTGTACTTTTTAAAATTACATTTAGACCTCTATCTATCATAACTACACTATCTGTGTCAGATTTTAGTGTGACTTTATGAGTTCCTTTTTGAAATCAGGCTTGTTCAGCCCCTCTTTCCCTAGAGTCCCGTGTAATTCAGGCAGGCTTCCAACTGTGTGATTTGGAGGACAACCTTGAGTTCATGATCCTTCCGCTTTCTCCTCATGAGTGCCAGGATTACATGTGGGTACCACCATGCCCAATTTATGTCATATTGAAGATTGAACCCAGAACCTTCAGCATGCTAGGTTAGACTTCTGCACTGAGCTACATCCCAGCCCCAGGTCTTTAGGAGGCTTGTTGAAATCAAAACTATTTGGTTATTATGCTATTACATCTTCAGTGCTGAAGAGTGACCTTGTTTGTTTTGTCTCATGTGCCTTTGACTTTTCAGTAAGTTGGCCTAGTGTCCTAAACAGTGTTGACTCTTTGATTCCTTCGTCGATTATTAATTTGTTTCTTTGCCTTTGTAATTCTTGTAAAATTGGAGAAGTGTCAAAATTTGATTACATGAATTTTGACTGTTTTTGAAAAGTAGTGTTTTATAGGGAGGTATATTACAGCATGTTCCATCACACATGAGGAATCTCGTAATTTCTGGTTGTCCCACTAGTGGGGACATGAGATTGATGTGGATGAAGTGTCACGTTATTCGTTGAATAAAACAGAAATGATGCACTTGGCGCCCTACAGACATCCTGTTCTCCATCAACCTTTTACCTAATAGTACCTGCAAGTGTCTCTTTTTAATCTTCTAAGACTGGTTTATTCATCTGTGTGTGTGGCTATGTGTGGGTATGTGCATCTGAGTGGGGACCTGCAGATTATCTGGATTCCCTGGAGCTGCAGCTGCAGGCGATGAGGAACTGCCTGGTGTGGGTGCTGCTAACTAAACTCAGGTTCTCTGAAATCCTAACAAGTGCTCTTAATCACTTATAAATCTTTTTGCCAAAAGGTTGTTGTCTTAGTTATGGTTACTATTGCTTTGATAAAATGCCATGACCAAAAGCAGCTTGGAGAAGAAAGGGTTTATTTTGCTCACAGCTCTATATAACAGTTCATCTTCAGAAGTAGTGAGGGCAGGAACTCATGCAGGACAGGAACCTGGAGGAGGCAGGAACTGATGCAGAGGCCATAGATGGGAGCTGCTTACTGGCTTGCTCCTCATGGCTGGCTCAGTCTGCTTTCTTAAAAAGTCCAGGACCACCAGTCCAATGATGGCACCACCCATAATGGGCTGGGTCCTCCCCTTTCAATCACTAATTAAGAAAATGCCTTACAGCTGAACCTAATGGAAGCGTTTTTTTCTCAAAGGCTCCCTTCTCTCTGATAATTCTAGCTTGTATCAAGTTGACGTAAACCTAGCCAGTATAACTGACTCCTTGTCAACTTGACACACAAACACATCACTTTTCAATTAGAACCTTTCCTTTCTCATTTATCCTAAAGATGGAATGTTAATATCACAATATAAGACATACTAACTTTAAAAGTTCCACAGAACTTGGGAATTCAAACACATTAAACATCCAGTCTCTTTAAAAAATCCAATCATTTTAGAAATCCAGAATCATTTTTAAAAGTTCAAAGCCTTTCAACTTTGGGCTCCTATAAGAAAAAAAAATTAAGTTAGGTACTTTCTTCAAGAAGGAAGAACCAGGGCACAGTCATGATTTAAACAGAGCAAAACCAAACTTCCAACAGTGTGAGTAACTAAATTCCATGTCTAGGATTCACTCAAGGTCTTCTGGGGTCCTCCAAGGGGCTTTGATACTGCACCCATGTGCATAGACATCTCACCACACACATAAAAATCAAAATAAGATTGGGACCAGGGTCTCACCGATTAGCCCAGGCCCTGACCTTCTGCTTTCTGAGTGCTGGAGTTACAGCCTGCACACTGTTCTGAGAGTAGTTCATCACCCCATACTCCTGCCAGCCGCCTGGTAGCGGAACTGTTCTACTTGCTTACTCTTTCTCGTTTTGGTTCTACTGGCTGTGTAGTAGAATTGCATGTGGGGTTTTATTGTTATTTGGCTTTGTATTTCCTTACTGACTCACTTTGAGCATTCTTTCTTATTCCTACTGTGTACCTTTTATGAAATATCAGTTCTTATTTGGCCCACTTAAAAATTACTAATAATGGATTCTCACATTATTAGAATTTTAAGAGTATTAAATATATTTGTGCCATCTTTTGGTGACTCTGTATTATATTTTCTTCCTGTTTTGGCATGCCTTATCAGTACGGTAATGGTCCCCTTGACAAAGCAGATGTTTTTAATTTTAATGAGGACAGATTTATAATTTCCTCCAAGTTTTTTTTTCATATTAAAGAGATCTTCTCTTTTACAAGTTTTACATTGTCAGGATATATTCGTTCTCTCATGCACCCTCCCTCCTCACCCCCTTCATGCATTTGCTGAGACAGGGTCTTATTTAACTCAGGTTAGCATCAACTCACTGTATACCCTTGATCCTCCATCCTTTGCTTCCCAAGTTCTGGGAGGTGTGCTACCATGCCTGGCTTCATCTCTCTCTCTCGGAACCTTTATTCCTATTATCACTGTCTTAGGTCAGGTCTCTAATGTTATATAGCTGTATGGCCTACTACTGTTCTCCTATGCTCTTGCCTTCTAGTGTATCAGGTTCATCTTTCTTTATAAAACAAACAAAAATTGTCAATATTAAGTGAGGCTATGGTGAAACAGGCTCCTACAGATGTGTGCATATGGCCAAAGAATACATGGGACCTATATGTATGTCTCCAAGAAAATAACATGAATAAAAATAAAAAATTATAATTCTTCAACCCTATAATTGAAAGCTGGTTGGATGACTTGCATTTGCATCAGTCCCATCAGTGAAAAGACAACGGCTTACTGTTACTAAGAGCTGTGGCGTGCATTGGGCTGTGTCTGAGGATCACCTGGGAGCTGTGCTTAGCCACAGTGTATTCAACTCAGCATCTCTGGGGTGAAGCATAGTAACACGTGTTTATAAAGATCTCCAAGTCTGTCTCGTACAGCATTGTTTGAACCAGCAAATGGAAAGCAATAACTGAGCATCCTGAGAACATAGGTTGTGACTTCTTTATCTGCTAGCCAAGGCTCTTAATTATGTACAATTTTATTCTCCCAATTTTGTCTGATATTTCTCTCCTTAAACCCTGCTAGAAGGTTTTCACTGTTCTTTAGTTGGGCTGTGCTTTTTTCTTGGTTTCCCATAGTAAAATGTCCTTCTCCCTTGTAATTGCTGATCCTTTCTACCACACAGTTTGCTTCTTTATCCATTCCTGTGTTCATTGAGACAGCATCTCATGTAAGCCAGGGTGGCCCCACACTGTGGAAGGTCTTGAACACCTACAAAGGACCCTCCCAAGTGCTGAGATACTGACACACACTACCCTTTCTGGCTTTATCAGACCTTATTGCATGATCCTGCTGCCTTCTTTTTCAAAATCCCTATCAGTACTTTTGAGACTTTATAACTTGCTCCTTTATGTGGTTATTTCAGTAGAGTTTAGCTTCAAATTCAACAAGATTTGTTAAGTCCCTTCAGTTACATGCTTCATAAGTAGTCACTTTTAAATAAATTCATTTAGTTTCATTGTTCTGTTTTTCTAGCTGTGTCTCTTTCATGTATATTATATCGACTTAAAGGAGAGGTCATAATTGCTTTAAAACAATTGGTTTCCGAAGCACAGTTTCTTCCCATCTTCTGGGCTCTTCCTGTTTTCCTTTGGACTAGCAGGAGAGACTGACTCTTCGCTCACCCCACATTTTGTCAGGGTAGTCTTTGCTGTCTGTCTAACCAATGCCTTAGTTTCTTCCAAAAATTGCATATTTTCCACATTTTTTCTTATCAATTATTACAATTTTTTGTAAAATTTATGTATATAGATGTTTTGTCTGGGTGTGTGTCCATGCATCATGTGCATGCCTGGTACTGTGGAGGCCAGAAGACAACATCAGATCCCCTGGAACTGGAGTTACAGACAGTTGTGAGCCACCAGATATAGATGCTAGGGATTGAACTCAGGTCCTCTGGAAGAGCAACCATTGCTTTCAACCACAGAGCATCTCTTCAGCACTCCCCCCCCACCACCACCACTCTAAAATCAGCTTTCTTCCTGGGAGTTTAAGAACTATTACAGTCTCAGAAAGGGTAGGGTTTGTTTCATTATGACCTGTTCGTTTGTCAGGAAAGGCAGAGGTGTTGACTAAGCAAGCTTGTTTTCTCCCTTTGTCTGTTTTTATAGAACAGGAGTACCAGAGAGGATGGGACTCACTCATAGCTCATCTCTTGGGGATGCTCATTCCCTCTGGATCATGTTTAAGATTTGTTATCGAGCTTTACAAAGCACTGGGATTGGCAGCTGATGTTCTCTGCATTTTATTTTTAAGCTAGTATGTAGATAGAGTGCTTTTGTTCTCACAAGGCTATCTCCGTGCTGTAAACTCCAGCCTGCTTCATTTGGACTTTGTTTGCTGTTGTTTTGTTTTTGAGGCACAGATTCCCCATACATCTCAGCCTAACTTGAATTTATAATCCTCCTGTCTCACCTTCCTGAGAAAGCTAGGATTACAGGTGCATACACATTAAACCTGGCTCGAACTAATTCTTAAATGTTAAAGTTTTGAATTATTTTATAGCAAAAGTCTTTGTTCTGCGATTATCCTTGTTTCATTCAAGTTAACTTGGACTGTCTGAGTATTACATTTCTGTTGTCCCATAGTAAATTCTCTTAAACCTAAAGTCAGTTCCCTCTTTGTTCTGGCGCATTAAAAATGACAGAAGCCTACATCAAGAGCTAATAGAAAGCATCAGCATAAAGACAGGATTTCTCTGAAGCAGCTTTCAACTGTAAAGGGTTGTATCATATTCCCCAGGTGACTGTGTTAGGTGTTGCTAGTATAATCTTAGATGACAAACACAGGAGAACCATCATTAAAGTGGTTCCACAGATAAAGACACCTGGAAGTCACTTTCTTCCATGAATCGAAGCAATTCTTCTTTTCTTGGTAAGACATTTGAACATCTGAACCTATCTTGGACCATAAACACACAAATATGTTCTTGAGTAGTATAGCTCAGGAAAATTGTGTTGCCTAAAAAGGACTCTGATTTTCTCCTTTCCCCATCTTTATTCTCCCCACCCCCAGTCCAGCACTTGCGCTGGCTGCCAGCCATAAGTAGTTGGGTTAGAAACAGTGTGAATTACAGGCTCTGCTGCCCCGAGTTTCTGAGTCCAGTGCACTCGCTGATGTTCTGAGGGAGACTAGTTTCTGATGTGTCGTTCCCTGTGTTCAGGGAGTCGTTTCATAGCATCGTGAACGTCAACATCATGTTTTGCAAATTAAGAAAATAAGAATAGAGCATTTCTAAAATCCTCTTGTAAAATGTTACAGAATCTATGTTTAACACTGCTTTTACAAGGGAAACTAAAATAATGAACATATTTACTGAAAAATTAAAATGACTAATCCAGCTTTGTTTTAAGCATCTTTGCTGAGACGAGGTCTGGAGGTGGTCTGGCTTACCATTGCCAGGCCCTTTGAGTTGTGTATCAAACGAGAAAGATGAATATATGAATAATAAGGGATATTTTTCTTGAAAAAATGTTTTAAGTATTTTTAACTTAAGGTATTGAAGGACGATCAAATATTACCTATACAAGCTAGTTCTTGCTATTGAGATTTAATTTTCTTTGTTAGGAAAATCTGGGAGAGTATACTCTCCTTTACACACACACACACACACACACACACACACACACACACACACACACTTTATCAAGTAATAACAGGGCTTCAGTTCAGTTAGCTTCTGTCATTTTCACTTTCTTCTTTGAGGAATATAGAGCCAGATTTTCTGTATATTTTAATAAGTGTATAATAAAATTATTGTCATAATATACCAGTGAATGGCTCAGTGAGTAAGAGTTTCTTCGACCAAGCCTGGCAGTCTGAGTTGTCAGACTGTCCTAGGGTTCCTGAATGGTATAGAAGGCAAGGACCAGTTGTTGCGACTTGTCCTCTGACTTCCACAAGTATGCCGTGGGCGATTGTGCCTCCCTACTTGCACATCCATGGCTGTGCATGCGTGCACACACACAAATAAATGTGGTTTGAATTCTGGTCACCATAGTGGCTTCTATTTGTGTTTTCTGTGCATTAGGTAACATTTAACAGTGTTTGTTAGCAGGAAATTGATATCTTTATGTACTATGAACTAGTCCATGTAAAAGTGTAAAATATACTTGACATTTACAGAATAATAAAATCAGTACTTATTTACATAGAAGTGCAGATTGAGAAGGGATCACTGTAGCACGTAGACGTCCTCAGCTCTACCCTCTAATCCCCATTTGCTGTCACACCTGCTCACCAGATGCACACAGTCCTCACCTACGGGTTTTTCCTTGCCTTGTATTTATAGTAATGGTATTATCATGTGTGCATACCTAAGACATTTAGGCTGGTTGGTGGTGGTGTACACCTTAATCCCAGCACTAGGGAGGGAGGCTGAGGCAGGTGGATCTCTATGAATTCAAGGCCAGTCTGGTCTACAGAGTGAGTTTCAGGACAGCCAGGGGTACAACATATTAAAACCCTGTCTTAGGGGAAAAATAATTATTTGGAATCACTAAGTAGTGTCCAAAGAAAATATTTAGATAAATTTAGTAGTTTATTCAAGCAAGGATAACTCATATATCAGGCAGCACTAGGTATCATAAAGAGATTCAGAGTTTTCTGCAATGTGGGCAGTGAATATTGATAGATAGAATGAAGAAGTGGGGTACAGAATAGCTTTTTTTCTTCTGTGAGCATGGCCTGATCAGTTGGTTGCCTGTGACTTGCGAAAGAAAGCTCAGTAGCTTTAGTGTCTTGGCTGAGATCTGGCTTTCTCTTGCATATTTAGATCAAATTAAGTTTGCATTCACTTGTAAGCAAGTTCTTTTATAGTTCATTCTGTAGGAACTCAGTCCAAATACTTTCTGCCTATTTAACAAGTTTGATGTGGGATTCCCCTCTGTATGCTGTGAATATATTTTTATTACCATTAGTTAATAAAGAAGTTGCTTTGGGCCTGCACAAGGCAGAATAGAGCTGGGCAGGGAAAACTAAACGGAATGGTGGGAGAAAGAAGGCGGAGTCAGGGAGATGCCATGTAGCCCTGCCAGAGACAGACTCCAGGACAGAACTTTACCCGGTAAGCCACAGCTACGTGATGATGCAAATTAATGGAGATGGGTTAGTTTAGGATATAAGAGAGAACTAGAAATATGCTTAAGCTATTGACCAAACAGTATTGCAAATAATATAGTTTCTGTGTGATTATTTCAGGAGTCTGGGCAGCCGGGAAATGAACAAGCAGCCTCTCCCAACACAAGTTTACTTGTTCAGAAGGGGCAATATTACCAGAGAAGAATATGCTAGATACTCTCTGGGTTATAGCTTATCTTTGAATTCTTTGAGAATTTAATAAGTCTTGTCATGGGTTTGAACATACATGAATCCAGAGGTTCATGTCTTTCAGGCATGGTCCCCTAATATTGGTGCTATTGAGAGGTAATTGGATCCTGAGGGCTTTCAGTTCATCAATAAATTAAACCATGATAATTCCCTAGTTCTGAACAGACCAGTAGAAGGTATGTCTTGTCCGTAAACTTTCCTGTAGTCTGCCTTGGCATCTTGACTTCTGTGAAGTGAGCAGGTTTTTGCAACATGCTTCTGCTATCATGATGTTCTGTCTCACTACATGCCTTAGCAATGTTGCAAGCCAAAACAAACATGGACTAAAACCCTCCTTTCCTTTTGAATTGCTTCTGTCGGTTATTTTGCTATGGTCATAGAGGTTCTCGGGGAAAAGATTGGGCAGAATCATTATTAGTGAGTCTTAGAAAACATGGGGTTTAGCATTGCTTGCAGTTTGGTTCTGGACAATAACAGGAATGAGGCAGAAGTATTTTGTACCATGTAGCTCACAATATCCTATCAAGAATAAATGAAAAGTAGGACACTTGGTTGTGCTAGAAGTATTCTCAGCTAATTCAAATGTGGGTCTAGGCAAAGAGACAGTTCTAGTGTACTCTAGGACAAGCTTAAGGTCAGAGAAGAACTTGGGCAAAGCTGATCCAAGCACTTCTCTTTGAGAAAGATGATGTCCTGGCAAGGGACTTTTTGGTGAAAGTAGCTCTTATACATTTGGTGATCTCTTATATGCCACACACTGTTTGTTTATTGTTACTTTATGCATAGTATGTATGCTGGCACAGTCTTTCAAACCTGCTGTCCTGGGACAGAAGTAAGTCCTAGAGAAAATTATTTGCATGAGTATTTTCTCAATTCTCTTGACAAAAAAAGGCGATAGTATGTGTTTGGAGATGTTACGGAGACTTGGGAGATAGTGGACTCATCCCGAACAGTGGATACTGTGCAGTATATTGGGTTCTACTGTAGAACCAGAACCGACAAGAGGTGCACTAAAGAAGTCTTTAAAAAGCAAAGAAAATAAAAACATGTGAAAAGTTGTATTTTGAGTTCTGTCGTGTCTAAAAATATCTTTAGGGTATTCTAGTGCATAATGGCGTGTTGGGTTTCTAAATGAGGCATCATTCTCCTTGAGATAGGGAAGACATTGCTTGTATGTTGGGCTTGTATGTTTCTAGCATTATTAATGAATATTTAAAAATATTAATCAGCCCATTTGACACGTGATCTAGCGTAATTTGCTACTGTGAATTTTGTACAAAAGAACTGTTTGATATAAATGCTGGCATGTGACTTGGCTTTCATGCCTCTGCACGGCCATGACTGTTTGTTACTCTCAAGTTCAGCTGTCAAATGTATGTTGTAGATGTATTCCCATACTTGCTTATATTCTTTAGAAAAATTCTTTCCTCTGTCATCCCTTGAATTGTAGGAGAGAACACATTCTAATATTTTCACCTTGTCATTTTCAACTTGGACCCTTGGTAAACTTTACATAATAATCCTATAATGATACTCTTAGCATTTTATATTTAAGGAAATGGAGACTCATTAAATTTAAACACTACCTAACTATTAGAGGATAATGCCTTTTGTGATAATATCTTTTTTATTCCTTGAAAGGCAAGCACCAACTACATGAATTAATTATACTTCTCTTATTGTCTCCAGTGAATAGTAATTTACATTTTATGATATGGGTGAAGAGGAAAACAGAGACCTTCTCCCACTCAGACAACAGAACTGCAGTTTTATGGGATTGGCCATAAATTTCCTTTCAAAATAATTTTGAAGTGCCTTTGCTAAGGAAAAAAACACATATCATTACATAGGAATTCAACTGTATTTTGTTTCTTCGTTTTTGAGACAGGGTGTCAAAAACGTGACCTGAAACTTACTATGTAGACCACCTGTTTCTGTCCCGAGTGTTGGGATTAAAGGCATGTACTACCATAACTATCAGAAATTGATATGAATTATTAGAAATGGCTTTTCTAATAAGGAGGGGAAACACTCTTAGATTTATATGAAATAATGTTTTATATGAACTAAGAATCAGTCTTGGTGTATGTGCATGGTAAAGAAGAAACTGAGTCTTAGGGCAAAAATTCTTGTAAGATTAAATCCTCAAGTTTAATTTGAATGAATTAAGGTATAGGATAAGATGAAAAGGGTTCTTGGGAATTTTAACAGATAGGCATAAGGAGACGGTATAGTTTATTACTTTCAAAATAGCAAATTATTTGTTTTTAAGTGGACCAAACTCATTGGTAGATTATGAATAGTTCAAACACAGTGAAGAGGAACTATAACAGCTAAAAACACTTCAAGGGAGTGTTTGGAGCACACGGCATTGTTATGGTGTCATTTTAATTTGCTGTGTTGATTGGCTCGCATTAACGCTGTCTTAATGACTCCTGTATTCCTCCCAGAAGTAAAACATGTTAATCCTCTGCTTTAGCAGTTGTGATCCATCAGAATTGAAAGAATATCTTTCCTTATGAATTCTTAATCATGGCCAAGACAAGCGGCAGATTAGATACAAATCTAGAAGCTTCAGGAAAGGTAGAAAGTATAATGTTGAGATCTACTTTTGAAGTAACCAAAAGCTGGAAAGAAAAAGAGTCAGAAGAGGAGGGAAGTGTGGCCACATACTACAATCACATAAAAGATGTGGTTGGTAAAAGGCTCGTCATTTTGAGAGGAGACCCTATTACTTCATCCAAAATGGCTAAGTATTGATCTTGCTTTGTTTTGCTAAGGCAGCAACTCAGGGGAGGGCATCTTTGTCTTGCTACAAACGTAAAACATTAGTGGGATAGCTCTTTAATCAATTCATTTGTAAAAAAGAAGTCAGTAGCTTGGCTCCCTGCCTTCCCTGTCAGTCGCCCTATCTGTTTATTGCTGATTTGACAGTCTCTAGTTCTCCTTTGCTGTTAAATGTGTGTGTCCTTTGTTTGTGCTGGTGGGGTTTGCCACATTTGGATGTGAGAGAAAAGCCTGTCTTGCTTTATTGGGCTAATTAGCCCTCTGGGTGAACATATATATTAAACAGATCTCTTAAACCATGAAAGAAGAGAGTTCACAGCAGCGTAGATTTTCTTCATGTGCTGGGGTTTCGTCGGTTTTATTTCCTCCACGAATTGATGGCCGAAAGCTTGTCCGGAATGCTTCCTTTGGAGGATACAATGAACTTTCTCCATCCTTGCAAGGTTTGTCTGTCTAATCTTGCATTCTTGCCTTAATTTCTTGCATATTCTTAATGAAAATAAGCCAGCAATGTAAAAAAATCTTAATGTTGTGCTTCATGTAAACAATTCTCTTTTGAAAGCTTAGCTTTCCGTCCCTGCCTCTCTGTGGCTGGGCTTCCCATATTCTCTCTTAATAGTCTCCAGCTAAAACTTGAGCTAACGAGGCAGTGAAATAAGAACCTTCATTTCTCATTGTGTGCGTTTTGATTTCATTGTAGAAATAAATTAAGGCATTTCTGAATTTGACATTATACATATGTATTTCTATAAAGAAATGGTATCGATGGAGGTTTTAGCAGATGAAGCCCAGATATTTAACACTTATATTTAGCCATTTCTGTAAAGTAATAATTATAATTGATGTTCAACGTATGTGCCAGGCTTAGTCTTTTAATTCTTGACTATAGTAAGGTTCTCCAGCTATGTATATATTTGCTTCTAGGCTTATTCATGCGAAGATAATTTTTGCTAAGAAAGTTATGTTGTATACACAGTAATATTAAATAAAATTAGATGCTTTACATTATCATTTAGGCATTAAGTGATTGGTCAATCAGATATAAACAACTTGAGCTTTTATTTGAAAATGATTTATTGAGGTAAATATTAGATTATACATTTTATTTTTTTATATTTTCAGATTATGAAAATTAAAAATACAGCTTTTTTCCTACAATGAATTTTTTTTTTTGGTTTTTCGAACAGGGTTTTTCCTACAATAAAATTTAAAATATTCATCTTAAAGAAAAATTGACTAGAACTTATATGTATTTTTCTGACATTTACATTTGTTGAATTTGCAATAGAGTTTCTGTTTTATACCTTTTATTTTGGCTCTTTGTAAATAATCATGATGATAAGTTTATGTATTATTTTGAGATACCTAAGCAATTAATTATGAATTCACTAATTTTATATTCTTTTTAACAATGTTTTAAAAAAATATCCATGGCTCTAAGCTGTACCTAAGTAGCATAGGCTTTGAACAGTACTTAATCCGTATTGTCTTCTTAGAATAGTGTAGTTATTATCGTGCGTCTTGTTTATGTCCTTAAGTAGTGTCCTGTTTGGTGTGTTTTTATTCAGAAGTGGCTTTCAGATATCGCATACTGAAGCTTTTAGGTAATGTTAAGTATTGCCTTTGCTTGTGCAGTGGGACTTGGTTCTCTTTTTGTATTTGTCTTCTCGACTGTATCTTTTTAAACCGTTGCTAGGTATAATAGCACATACCATTTGTTGACCTTCATACCACAAATCTGGTTAGTATTAAGGACCAACCAGTGACCTTAGTATTAAAATAATAGAAAATTTACTTTTAGAAAGGTGACATATATTTAATTATGTGATTAAAGACATAATTGTAAGTTTAATACATTCAAAGAATGTATTTAAGATAATTTTTTGATAGTTCTGTTTTAATAGATGAGTAAATGATTTGCTGTGTCTCTGAAATCTTCCAGTATAGAAAATCATTTAGGGTTGCTCCCATATTCTGTGATAAAGGCTCTTCAAAATACCAGCTTTATCAGTTAAGCAGTAGAATCAGGTACTCTACAGAAAGAACTTTTATTATGTATTTAAGGTAAAGGTAAAAAGAAATATACATGCTGTCTTCTGAGTTACTTCATTGTACTGAAAGTTATCCTAAGTGCATTTGCTTTCATCTAATAGCATTAGAGTAGAAATTAGTTCTACATTGTTGATATTTAAAGGTAACTTTGTCTTACATGTCAGTTTTTTATTTTAATTTTCATAGGGAAGTTGATCTGTCTCTGCTTCCATCTCTTTCTCTCCCCTTACTATTCTACCCCAAGAAGTGTGTTGTCTTAGCCCTGATAATGAGCTGTATCCCAGAGCTCCTGCCTTGCTTCTGTACTCATAATAGCACTGTGGCGCAGTGTGGTTTGCTTAGTTTAAGTCTAATTATGTCTCTAAATCTTAGCTCTTATTTTCAGCTATGGTCATTGTACTTGTTTCTAGAATACTACCTAAGAATTGTGGGAAACCTTTAGCAAAGAAATTGCCTCTAAAAGGCTTTAAGCTTCACTGAAGGCTTTAAAAAATACTTTTATACTTATTAGATTTAAAAATTTATAATTATTTGTGACTGGAGAGATGGCTCACTGGTAAGAACTCTGGCTGCTCTTGCAGAGGATGCAGGTTCAATACCTAGTACCCATCTACATGGTGGCTAACAATGCCTGTAACCTGAGTTCCAGGGTTTCTGACACCCTCTTCTGGTTTCCTTGCATATCAAGCTTGCACATGGTACATATAAATACATGTGGGCAAAATACCCACACATATATAATAAAACTTTAAAAATAACGATTATTCTGTGTGTGTGTGTGTGTGTGTGTGTGTGTGTGTGTGTGTGTGTGTGTGTGTTGGGAGCATGCTTTGAGCTTGTGTGGAGGTCAGAGAACAACGTGCAGGATTTGGTTCTCTCCGCCCTGCAGGCCCTAGGGATTGTACACGGGTTGCCATGCTTAGTGTGGTGGCAAGTGCTGCCCTCTGCTTCTCCATCTTCTGGCTCTCTTAGGAGTTTTTCCCATGCAAATTTTACTTCTCGGATATTCAGCATAGTAAATGTTTATGACAATCCTATATTTTCTTAGTAGATGGCCGTTAAGCCTGCATTTATAGAAGCATATCCAATTTTTAAAAGGCCAAAGCAATATAATTTGTTTTTATGTTATAGGTAATTGTTAATGATCAGCAAGCCAAGTTTGCTCCTGCAGTGCACCGTGTCAATGATGCATAGTCTTGAGGAAGTTGTTTTACTTAGAACCAGTATTCTGTTCTATTAGAAATAAACTCTATGTACTAATATGACAGTCATTTTTCTAATGTCAGATTTATTTAGATGAGAAACTAAAGTTATAGAAGCTAAATAAAGCGACATGGATTTATAATTGCATGATGGATAAGTTCTATTCAAGGAATTCTTGTGAGCCTATGATGCTCCAAATGTGAAAACATAGAACAAAAGGATATGATAGCTGTTTTAAATGCCAAATTGAGTGCGATTAATTTGTGTTTGGGAACTATAATTAGGAAACTCTTTTGTATTAGCTTTGAAGAGAACATTTTGGAAAGGTATCAATATGTTTTGTTTTTAGAGAGTGCCCATGGCGCTCTCTTTAGACTCCTCTGGCATTCTCCCCTAGAGCCGAGTGGAACCACTGGGCTAAATTGCTTGCTCGCCCAAGGTCCACAGCTCAGGAATGGTGGTGCCAGTGCTTGGACTCCATCGTTCGCTCTCTTCGCTGTCCCTCCGCCTTCATCATAAGCAGTTAGTACAGTGCCACACGTCTGTGTTTAGGTGCTTCGCTCCTCTCTAGACAGTAACTTTTTCTGCCAAATGAATAATAGGGAACAGTGAACTGGGCACTTGAGGGCTCAGCCAGGCTCTCTCTGGGTAGTCTTGGCTTTCCTGGAACTTGCTATGTAGACCAGATTGGCCTCAAGCTCATAGAGTTCTACCAGCTTCTGTTTCTCAAGTGTTGAAGTTAAATGTGTGCACCACCGTACCTGGCCACTACTAAATACTTTTGACAGAGCCCCAGAGGTCCTGATAAATAGACTTTCATGGCCTAAGTTTTAAGGAAAAGGTCCTGATAAATAAACTTTAATAGCAGATTTTTTTTTATAGAAAGCATGATTATTCTGTACCCTTTTAGGAGTTCAGATCTATCCAATCTTACAAGAAGACCTAGCATAAACACTGGCAACAATTTTTTACATTACTGCCTTAGAATTTCTCTTGGAAACCCAGGGTGCGATTTGAGAATTTTTTTAGTTTTAGGGCTTTTTTAAACTGTAATTGAAATTAAAAAAAATATGGTCAGATTTGCATATTTTAGAAAGCATTTAACTTCACTCATTTATAGTTAAAAGTATAAATAATTTGAAGTTATATGATATGAAACTATATGATTTGCAAGTTCAAAGTATAAGGTTCTTTTAAATGAAATTCTTTGATTTAACAAGTAATATGTGATCTAGGTTCATGAATGTCATTTTCTAACATTTGGAATATTATATATCATTTGCATTTTTAAAGTTTTCTTTGTGACTGGGAGATGGCTCAGTTGGTAAGTTACTCTCTATGAAGACGTGAGGACCTGAGTTCAGATCTCCAGTAGGCTGGTAAAAACTATGTACAACAGAGCATGCCTGTAATCCTGGTGCTGGGGAAGTGGAAGCAGGGAGATTTGCTGTGGTCTTCTGGCCTTGGGCAGGTTCTGGATTCAGAGAAAGACCTGTGGCTGGAAAGACACTGACATCAGCCTCTGAACACACATTCAGGAAATTTATTCAAACATACATATGAGCACACATGCGTTCACACATACACACGGGCACACATACACTGTGTTTAATTTATAGCTTTATTTCATTGATGTTATGTTTTAAAATAATATGTGGATGTAGGTGCAGTTAGATGGACATTTTTCATAACATAGTAAATGGGTTGTGTAGATTGAGCCGAGACTAAAACAGTACTGGTGGAGAAATTGAAGCCTATTCATGAGAGCAAAATTAGCATAGAAATATGAAGTTCTTTGAAGTTATGTTAGTCATTAGTATCGAAATTCTTTATTGCTATATTTATTGCTTTGAATAAAATTTTAAATTTCTATTTTAATTTTGTAACTTTTAGTGTACTTTTATATTTAAGTTCCAAATTCCTATAAGCTTTCATCTAAGAATCTGTGTTCCATTTATGAAAATTTCCCCTTCCCTATATTAGAACTGAATACTTTTTACTTTTTCTAGAGAAGTATTTTCTCATACTACAAATTTAATTTATTAAAAATATCTGAATAAAATAGATTTTTATTTACAAATCCCAAGCAGAATATATTATCACTGATATTTTAAATATAATTTTGAAATGCTTCAGGAATTGATTCTGTTGTTGATACATCTCTGTGATGTATAGACAGAGTCAGTATAGGGAGTGGCTAATCTTACCTGCCCTTAGAGGTAAGAGAAACTTCATTAAGGTATGTACCATCCACGTCTGCCTCACAGATTTTAGTACTGTCAATTCTCTAATGAGATTCTTGCAGTAATAATTGAATCGCTTTTTAGGCTGTATTTGAATATGGAATAATACATGTTTGCCCCACTGTGTTCATGCACTTAAATTTATTATTTTTAGATTTGTTTACCTTTTGCCTTTGTGTATATATGTGCACTTTGTATGTGCCTGGTATCCCCAGAGATAAGTAAAGGGAGTAGGATCTCTTGGAACTCAGACTGCCAAAACAAGTGCTCCTGGCCATTGTCTCTCCAGCCCTGTTTATGAATTTTAGATTCCTGCTTTTAGACCATTTAGAAACGATGAGAGTCAGCATTAACTCAATATAATCTACATGCAATGCTGTGTGTTTATATGCATGTTCATCTAACTCTTACAATACATTATTAGCTATTTCTTTAGCTTTTTGAGATGATGTCTTATCATGTTACCCAATTTGATCTCAGACTTCCAGATTCAGCTGTTCTTCCTGCCTCAGCCTCCCAAATAGCTGGTACTGCAGGCACACGCCTCACACCAGGGCTGGTTGGTTGATTGATTGATTGAGGTCTCTTGCCTCTTTCTTCCCCTCCTTTTCTTCTTTTCTTTTGTTACTTCTTTCTTCCCCCTTCCTCCTCCCATGTCCTCTCCTGTGCTTTCTCCCTCTCTTTGATTTATCCTTTACTGAAGATGTATTTTCCACTCTTCTTTATCACCTTCAGGAATCTCTCCAGTTTGACAGTAAGAGATAAAAGTTAGTTTGGATAGTTCTGTCACTTCAGAAATCAGCTCACTGGACTTCTGGGGATATATCTTGCTCAGTAGAGAGCATTTCTAGCATGAACTTGATGTTGATTTTGGCACCCCCCCCCCACTGCTGTATACACTGGGTAAAGTGGTACTAACCTGTGTAAACTCATGGGGAATCAGTTCTGGGTCTTTCTTGGCTCCACAGCAAGTTCAAGGCCAGCCATGGCTACACGAGGACCTGTCTCAGAAGAAAGAGAGAGGGGGATGGGGAATTAAGAAATGAGCTTGCTAGGAGGAAAGCTCTGAGCGGATGATTTCATGTAAAGTGGTTCAGTAGCACAAAAGTAGTATTCAGCTTGACATTGGTGGACTCAGGGGAACTCTTGATTGCCTCTCTCTGAGGTAATTCTTTTTAAAAACTCACTTTTATTCTTTGAGAATTTCACAATGCATAAAACATAGTTCTACTATATGATCATATTCACCCTCCAGGCTTCCCCCAACTCTTCCTAGATATACACCTTTGTCCCTCCACTTAACCCCCTTCTGTATTTTGTTCTTTTAGTTCTTTTTAATGTATACATGTGATTGATTGAGTTGATGAATACTATGTGTGTATGGGTGCAAAGACCAGAAGGGAGTGACAGAGCCCTTGGGCTGGAGTTGCAAGCAGTTATGAGTTGTGTGGTGTGGGTGTTAGGAACTGAACTCAGGACCTTTGGAGGAGTAGCAAGTGCTCTTAACCCTTGAGCCACCTCTTCAAGCTCCCACCCCCTTTAAAACAAAAACACACAGAATCTAGTTTGGCTCCATCTTAATTTTAAAGAAATACAGTGAGATGACAATAAGCCATAGTAGTCTGAGCTCTGTAAGCACAGATGAATATCAAGTATATCTAAATGGAATGGCTCATATTTACTCTTTAACGTTAATGATATACTCAAAAGTTGTAATAATTCAATATTGGCATTTCCCCCCAAAGGTTTTGAAAGAGGAAAAGAAGATATTTCTCAAAATAAAGATGATTCTTCACTTTCAATGTCAAAGAGCAAGGTAGGTATATTATTGTTCCCAATATGCAATAGTATTTTTAAAATTTAAACATTTTCCAATATTTAAAGTGAGAGTACTGAATTGAAATCCTGTAAGTGTTCATAAGAATTTTTATGTTGGTATGTCTCAACCTTGTAGTATATATTGAAAGTATAAAGGTCTATATTTGGACTGATTGAGGTGCTGTTGAGTATTTGGAAAGTACTGGTTAGTAGCTTTTGCTCTCTTCAGAGTGATACTGGTTTTGGTATGAGGGCTACAGCAGGATGTCTCAAACTGGAATCTGAGAGCTCCATTCAGAGATGCCTCAGACTTCATGGTTTTAGCAAAACATTTTTAGGTATTTTAAACTTATTTATATGGCAGTCAAAATACATAAATTTGCCAGGTAATGAACAAAGATCTTTGTAGTACTATCCTATAATGAAAATAGGGCATGATTATTCTAAATCAGTATTTTTAAAAACCACTATAATGATGTGGTGCCCCTCTATAGATGGATAAAAGTTGAGCGAGTTTTCAAAATTTGTCAAAGGATTTGACTTTTGGCTTTTTTTTCTGATAAGATTTAGTAGCAGCAACAAGAGCTTTTTGTAAAGGTTTTGGAATTCACTTCAGTGGTTGGAAGAAGCCTCTTCTTCCAGTGAACTCACTTAATTGCAGCAGTGGGCTTTGCTCTTCCTGCCTTGTGTGTTTGCTCCTGTTCTTGAGAATAGTTGAGAAGATTACATAGTATGTTTTGATGCATGTTTTGTACATACTATTCATAGTTTAAAAGTACTTGTAACTTAAAGGTGCATGTTGAATAGCACATTTTATTTACTGGGCATATATGTGCAGGTACATGTGTACATGTGTGCATGTGGAGGCCAGAGGGCAACCGTGGTTGTTTCTTCTTAGGCACTGTCCATCTTTTCTTTAACACACAAGGTCTCTCACTGTCCTGGAATTCACCAAGTAGGTAAGACTAGCTAAGTGGGCCCCAGAGTATCTGCCTCCCCACTCTTCAGCCTTAGAATTACAAGCACACATGGCCATACCTGTCCCTGCCCCCACCACTATCTCCTGCGGGTTCTGGGATCTAACCCAGAACCTCATGCTTTCCAAGCAAGTATTTTACCAAATGAGCTGTCTTCAAGATCCATGCCTTGTATTTATATAGCATTTCTTTTCTTACTCATTGCAAGGTTTGTAGCTGAGTCACTCATAATAAAAGGCATATTAACAAGACAAAATATATCTATTTATTTAACGCTAAGTATAGACATTCATTTCCCAGCTGACCAGACCCAAAAGATCACACAGAAACTATATTAATTACAATACTGTTTGACCAGTGGCTTAGATGTATTCCTAACTAGCTCTTACATGTTCAATTAACCCATTTCTATTCATCTATGTTTTGCCATGAAGCTGTGGCTTACTGTTAAAGGTTCTGGCATCTTTTCTCATTCAGCGACTACATGGCTTCTCCTGACTCCACCACACCAACTCAATCACTCCGTCTGTCTGTCTGTCTGTCTATCTATCTATCTATCTATCTATCTATCTATCTATCTATCTATCTATCTATCGTTTGGATTTCTTGCCTGGACTTACTTTGTTAAATCATCAACCAAAATAGCTTTATTCATCAGCCAATAAAAGCAAAACATACACAGGACATCCCACTTCACTTAAGTGCCATGTTGAAGCCTTCAGAAGTGAAGATAACCCTTCCTCTAAAGAAACAAGTAGGGAAACTTGTATGAGTACAGGTATGGTTGAGCAGAAAGAACAACGAAAGGCTTAGAGATCTAAACCAGTTATGCACTCCTTGTCTGGAGTGCTGTGCTCTAGGTCCAGTTCCCAGCTCCAGAGAAATAAATAAATAAAATAAATGAGCAATAAACACATGAATAAATAAATAGAATGTTCTAGTTTGCTTTTAATTGCTGTGACAAAATACTGACCACACTAGCTCTCAGAAGGAAAGAGTGTGTTTGGCTCACATGTCAGAGTTCATCTTTGAGGGAAGTCAGAACAGGATCTCAGTCAGGAACCTGGAGGCAAGAACTGAAGAAGAAACTGTGGGGGTAAAAGTGCTGCGTACTGGCTCGTTTAGTCTGCTCTGTTATATATGCCTGCACCACCAGCCCAGGGGTAACACTGCCCACAGTGAACTGGACCTTCCTGTATCAGTCATTAATCAAGAAAATTCCCACAAGCCAATCTGACGGCAGTAATTTTTCAGTTGAGAGTCCTTCTTTCCAGGTGACTCCAGTTTGTGTCGAGTTGACCGAAACTAAATAGCAGAGAGGGTAATGCTTGTGGTGGGATTCTTGGTGTCACTGTCTCCAAGTATAGGAGAGCATTTGCTTCATGAAGGGAAGTGTTAGATTTATTTTATGGCCTGTTTCCAGGAAGACAAACAATAAGATAGATCCAGAAAACCTCCCCTTCCTTCTGCACTGTCTCATAGTCCATCGTCTTAAGATGCAGATGCTGTGTCCAAGTACTGTGTGCTAGGCTCTCCTGGGCATTTTATATCACCTGCTTTTGTGCTGGGGGTTTTGTTCTTGGAGACAGGGCTTCTCTTGTAGCCCTGGCTGTCCTGGAACTCTGTTCTGCAGCCCAGGATAGCTTTGATCTCACATAGATCCACCTGCCTCTGCCTCCCAAGTGCTGGAATTAAAGGCGTT
The DNA here is from genome assembly GCF_903992535.2 of Arvicola amphibius. Classification (NCBI taxonomy): domain Eukaryota; kingdom Metazoa; phylum Chordata; class Mammalia; order Rodentia; family Cricetidae; genus Arvicola; species Arvicola amphibius. The sequence continues at coordinate 24,498,852 of NC_052063.2, forward strand.
CACCACCACCACTCGGCTTATGACTTGCAATTTTTCAACATTGAAGAAAAATGTATCCTAAGCACCATTGCTAGAAATGCAAAGCTTGTCTTTATGCACTTACTACCAGAATTGTTGAATGTTTGGTGTAACAGAAATACTGCTCAGAAGCTATAAAACATAAGCACAAAGACCTATGTGGCACAGCTGCTACTTGCCATCATTGTGTGGCTTGTAGAAATAGAAAAGGGGCCACGGAACCAAACTCTGCAGCCCTTGATGTACACTAATGCGTAAGACATGTGCCTTGTTACCCCTGTGCTTTGTATAAAAGAGTATCTAGTGCATTGATGTTTAAAGTTAAATAGGAAGTTAAAGTCTCCATTATATTAGCTAGGCACATCTCACATGTTCAGTAACTACATGTGGCTAGTGACTGCCCTGTCAAACAACTCAAATGTAGTGAATTGAAGAGCAGTCTGGGCTGCATGTGACCCTATCCTGGAGAAACAGAGCTTAGAGAGAATATCTCTTAACAGGATAATTTTTTGTATTAGTAACATTGCACTTATTCTGCTGTTTTTCAAGAGATCTATAGTAGCTAATTTGTTCCTAGGTATTTTTATTCTTATTTAAGTAATTTGGGGGAATAAATTTAAATTTTAAAACTTACTTTATTTCAGTGTGTGTAGGTGTTTTACATGTGTGCCGGTGCACCACGTGTGAGGTGCCTGAAGAAGCCACAGGAGGCTGTGGGCTCCCTGGAGCTGCAGTTACAGGGAGTTATGAGCCACCATGTGGGGCTGGGAATTGAACTCTGCTTCTCTTGAAGAGCAGCCAGTGCTCTTAAAGGCCAGGACGTCTCTTCACCCCTCAGACAGCATTTTCAAAATGAATTTTTAATCAGTCTATGTCCATGATGGGAAGGGCCAGTATGAGTAACTTATATAGTAAGATAAATGGAATCTTGTTGCTAGGATAAGGGGTTTCTGTAATACAGATCCCTTTACTTGATCCTCCAACATCTATAAACGTATAAGCAGTTCATAAGTTATTACCTCCTGTTTTCAAAAGATATGCTTACCTCAATGTTTAAAGTTTCTTTCCAACCCATAATATCTTTGTAATCACAGTGACATACTATTGTTCCTTATGAATGTAGTGTTTTGTAGTTTCTATAGGAAATCACAAGACATTTTGTACCTTAATGCCTTACTCTGAAAGGTGGATTTTAACTACATCTGCAATCTAAAATATAATTAGAAACTTGAATCAAAGCGTATGCCAAGTATTATGTTAAACACTTTATATGTGTTACCTTATTAACCCCCAAAGCAACCTTGTGAGTTAGCAGTAAATGAGGATATTTTACTAATCAGGACACTAAGAACTAAGAGATAAATAACTTCTTATAGTTGCATTGCCTGTAAGGCCATAGGAGTAGTGGGCGGGGGAGAGGCACGCTAGCATTCTAAAGCCATTTAACAGATTCAAGAAATTCTAAGTAATAAAAATCCTGTGGAAAGCAGTCATGTTTATGCAGGAAGAGAAGCCTACTACAGTGAATATTTTCAACAAAGAAACAAAGATGGTTCATGTTTTGGGTCTATGAATTCAGAATCAGGCCTGGTGGAACATGCCTGGAATTCCAGCTGCTTAGGAGCCTGCTGAGGCAGGAGGATTATAAGTTCAAGGCCATCCTGAGCAACTTAGTAAAGCCCTTTCTCGAAATGTAAAAACAGAAAAGGGGGATTGTAGGTGTAGCTCCTACAGTGGAGCAGTTGTTAGCATGCAAGAGGACATAATAGGTTCAACCCTAATACCAAAGTTGAAGAGAAGTAGTGTGCTGGCTCAGAAAGCTGAGGTAGTGATGTTTGGGTAGGAAAATGGTTGCTGACTCATTGTTCCCCACAGTTAGACTGCACAGTACTGTCAGAGCCTGCTGAAGGTGTATCTTGATGTACCAGTCTCACGGGACATGCTTCTAGTCTGCTTATTCATATGACAATGCAATCTTATAATAACCAAACCAGATCTTGTCACTTGGAGTTGTTGGGGACACATACAACTTCATGTTTATGAAAAAATTCTCTTTTTCATAAAGAAAGTTTTACATTTGATTCTGGTTGCTGCATTGTATGAAGAGCTTTGAAAAGCAATAAACAAACAGTGAGACTACTGAGAACATGAGGCTCAGAATGAGGTACGAAGTCCTGCTTATCTACTTGGTGTCTGTATGATCTGGGGAAATATATTTAATCTGTAGATATAGTCTTCTTATTAGTAGAGGGGTTACTTCTGCTGTCTCAGGGCTGTTTTAAGCATGAAGTGAAGTGGTGCATAATTGAAGTGGTCCACAGTGCTTAACACAGTACTTTGTAAATAGTAGGTCAGCAACATAAAAGTTTAACCAGGTTGGTCTCTGTCTTCTGTATTGAAAAGTATTTGCAGTTTGTTCCCTGTTCCTTACTACCATCAACGTAATCTCATTTATTCCCCGCTTCTGTAAAGTATTTCATGCCAACCACCAGGAGTGTTTGTAGTACGGAGAAGATAGATAAACTTTAGTGACACTTTCGTTCCATTGATTTATCAAAAAATGCTTAACTCATTCATTTTCTTCAGCTGGTCCACTGGCCATCATCACTGAATAATATTCAAATGTTTTTATCCTTGATTTTAGTCAGTGATACTCTGCAGGTCTGGTCGTTTAACATTTAAAAGCTGCTATTTGGATCAAGTTCCATGTAATCCTTGATGCTAACAGTATTACTAAGAATGCTAGTATGTTTTCCTATGTCTGACAATGGTAAAAATGAAACATTATAGGATGTTGAAGAAGCAGATAGATTTTGTTGTTTGAAGATTTATAGAAATGGCTTTCAAGCGTATGCACTTGCGTTGTAGTGAAAGATTACTACGGGCACTAGATTGGGAGGTCTGGGTTGTGGTTACTGATGTGTTAATGATTGTGACTAATCAACCCCTTACATGATTTTTGATCATGTGAAATGAATATAAAACCATGCTGTTCAATTTTTAAGGTTTTATGAAGATTAAATAACTATTAACTATAAACTCAAAACCTACATTTTTGTTATTAATCATTAAATTAATTATTTTTGTCATTAATAATTTGATGATAACCATAATTTAATAGTTAATGACAAAATGAAAGGTGGGAGGCACAGAGCCTGGGAGTGTTGATGTCGAAACATCGGACAGCTAAAGTGTCTTAGCCTTAGTTTGTGCAGATGACTGGGGTTGGGTTGTCTATATGTCGGTCTGATGAAACTTTCCTCTTTTGTTTAGCACTTTTCAGCGGTCACTTTAACACTGCTCTGGCAATTTTTATCCTAAGAATAACTGAATAATTGTATATTTTTTAAAAATGATCTGAGAAACAGAGTATAAAATTTAGAAATATTAACTTCACATTGCAGATTAATTTTTGAGCATGTGTGTTTGTGTATGTGTCATAACACAAATACCAACTAGGGAAAACCTCTATTGAAAATCTGCATTTGCTTAAACCATAGCAGCAAATGGGAAGCGTGTAAGAAACGTAACGTTACGTTTTATGTGGTATGTGAAATAAATGTAAGTTTTAATTCTCATCCCTGTATTTCACTTCCATCTCAGTCTGAATCTAAACTTTACAATGGCTCAGAAAAGGACAGTTCCAGTTCGAGTAAACTCACCAAGAAGGAGTCTCTCAAGGTCGGTTTCTGTGCTTGCTTTAAGATTATAATGACATTTCTCCCTTTCCTACCCCGTATGTCCTTCCTTGCTCTCCTAAATTCATGGCCTCTTTTGTTAATTATTATTGCATGCATATGTATCTATTCCAAAATATAATCTACTCAGTCCAGCCAGTGTCATTCGTAAATGTGTTTTCAAGGCTGTCCATTCGGCACTGGAAAGCCAGTTGAGGTATTTTTCCCTGAAGAGGGCCACCTCTTCTAATCCTGGGTTTTCTCAGTTGCCTATAGTTGTTTGTATGGGATTGAGGCCTTGTACGTTTTTCTCTGTCGTCCCCCCCCCACCCCTTACATGCCAATTGGTGTTGTGTAGCGTGAATTCTAATTGGTCAGATATTGGGTTTTGCTGAAAGATAAGAGAAGGAGCCAGCCACTAGCGAGACTTCTTATCTCTACCAATTCCTTAGCCCAAAGGGATCTCTGCAAATCCTCAGACTGAACGGGCAAGAAATCCTGTCTCCATCCGCCTTATAGTCCTTTCTCCACTTCCCTAGTACTGGGTTAAAGGGCTGTGCCTCCCAAGTACTGGGATCAAAGGCATGAGATTCCAAGGGCTGGAATCAAAGATGTGTGCCATCACTGCCTGACCTCTATGGTTAACTAGTGGCTAGCTCTGCCCTCTGATCTTCAGGCAAGCTTTCTTTGTTAGAGCACAAACAAGATATCACCACAGTTATCTTGTTCAGCTCATGTTTGGACAGTCGTGTTGGTGGAACTTTACAGGTATAGCGTCTGGTGTTACTATGAAACTCTCAGGAACTTCCTGATCCTATCACATTGTGCTTAGTATGTGCTTTTGAAAGTGGTCTAATACAAAATATTTATGTGTATGATTCTAAAGGGAGAAGAAAAAACTCCAGAGGGATGGAAAGGCAAAATGTTCCTATTTTTATAGTGTGAGGTCAGCTGATGATGATTTTTGATGACTGTTGAGAGCAGGCTGTTTCTGGCTTCAGCTGGCTGGAGCACAGGCTCAGGAGCAGTGTCCCTTCCCAGCCTCAACAACAGCGTGACACCCATTGTGTGTGGAGCACCCAGTGGACACTGCTGGCATCCATTTAAATTAGTTTGCCAACTACCAGACCCATAGGAGTATGTTTTTTATTTGATCTGTATTGCATTTTAAATTTTGAGACAATAAAAGTCCAGATTTCTAATTTCTCTTGAGAAATGTGCAGCGTTGGGGCTGCCTTCTTGAATGGCCAAGATCTTGGAGCTTACAGGACACATGCTCTCCATGGTATGGCACCTGCTGACCCATCTCGTCCATCTGTGCTCTGTGGCTGGCCCTGTGTGCATCTGCATTGACCGTCTCACAGTAGACCACAGTGGGTAATAGCAACGCTGTTCTTTAAAGGACCTGAGTTCAGTGCCCGGTACCCACATGGCCCTGTTCAGAAGATCTGAGGGCCTTTTCAGGCCTCCACGGGCACTGCATACATACGACAGACATACTTGTGGGCTGGAAGAAAACACCAATATACAAAATAAAAGTAAAGTCTCAAAAAAATAAAATGGCTTTAAGTCTAAGGCAGTAGAAGTATATAACACTTAAACTTTATTATGTGCGTGTAAACTCAAATTTAATTTTGATAGATTTTTATCTTATTTAAGGAAAAACTGTAGACACTAATAGGTTATTACTCTTTCCTCCATTCAGATAACAAAACAATAATAAAACTATTAGTTCACTTCTGTTTTCTTCGGTTAATTCATAGAAGTAATTTACCTATAAAACTAAAATGGTTAATATTTTGAACAAATTGATCTCTTGTTTTTCTTATTTATTTCAGTCTTAGATTTTCGTAAAATGAAAGGTCACAACTTCCATTTGGGAGCAGTCGCAGCACTGTTGGTAATAAACAAAGCTAGGAGCTAAGACGAGTTCAACAGGAAAAGTGCATTAGGAAAACAGCCTGGCTCTTTAGATCGCAGCTGTGGAAGGCAGTCTGTCTTGGTTTGGATCAGGCTTCACACCTTGATAGCAGTGTGATTCTGGGCACATTGCTGTCTCTACCTCAGTGTTCTTGAATGTAATAAAGCTAATAATTCTTCTACTTGAAAAGCTAATTGTGATGATTGAATGAAGTAATGTTATAGATAGGAGTTTACGATGACAGTTCACCAAATGCACTCGGTGTCAGTGCTCTCAGTATTTTATTTGAGCTGGGGATCCTCTAGCACAGGTGAAAGAATATGGTAGACATAGAAACTCTCAAAACAAACCAAAGACCCAAAGCCAACAGTGCTACTCAAATGTCGTAGTGGAGGCAGAGGCCGGCAGATCCCTGAGTTCCAGAAGAGCTCCACAGAGAAACCCTGTCTCAAAACCAAAATCAAACAAATCAAATGGATTCTTTGTTTTTAAAAACACAGAAGCTGTGAATTTCTACAGGTTGTGTGTATCTGAAAGGATAAAAGTCATTTAACATGATACAGAGGGCTGGACCAGTGCTGTCCAGAAACCAGACCCCTGCCTGTGCCGTCAAAAGCTCCTGTCCAGTTTTTTATCCTAAGTGTTGGAGTTCTAAGAAGTTGTTTCCTCTACTGAGTGTTTTGTTTCTATGTTAAATTAGGTACAAAAGAAAAATTACCGTGAAGAGAAGAAGAGAGCCACGAAGGAGTTGCTCAGCACCATCACAGACCCTTCTGTCATTGTCATGGCCGACTGGCTGAAGGTCAGGCTTGGGTTTGAACTCTCGCAGAGAGCTTATTCACTGGGATGAGAAAGTGCGAGACAGAACAAAAGCTAGGTTCTCAGTGGGAGGGAAGGTATTTCTGTGTCCTGTGTGCCAATCTTCACAAGGACACGTACAGACAGCGATTCTGTTCAAAAGACATTTGATTAGCGTGGTACTATGTTGCATACTGTACCTCATTATTAAGATATTTTATTGTTCCACTTATCATTTGATATTATTGCAGATTGGAATTTGTATTGCTAGGACAAAAGGAGGACAAGTTGATATGAAAGCTGAACCTCAGAAGCACTGTCCAGTACACATTGCTGTTCCGTTTCCTTTTCCTCATCCAGGCTCACCAGAGAGGTAGCTCTGGGAATCTTTAACCCCGGAAGCATTAGTGTCCGACATTTTCCACAGCCCTAAAGATTTTTTTTTTTCTGGAATTAGCAAAGCTGCTACCCAGTGGTTCCTAGAAACCTATGAAAAAGTTTTTCCACTACACTGAGAGTCCTAATCACGGTTGTACACAGCTCAAGTTCTGCAAGGGTTTTCTTCGGTTTTGTGCTGAAAATAAATTCCAATTTACCTTATCTCTTCTCAAAGCTCCGGATCCCACTTGTTTTCTTTCCCAGAGCTCTTTTCCATATTTTCTCCAAGTCCCCAGACATCCTTAGGATGGAAGGGTTCTGCCTCATCTCCCCACCCACTCTGTTATTTTAAAACAAGGTATTGCTTTATGTAGCCCTGACTGGCCTTGGACACATGGCAGTCCTCTGGCCTCAGCATCTCAGACGCTGGGATTATATAGGTATACATTTGAAACAGGAGGCTGTTTGCTTGTTTCCCGCCTGCTTTGTTTACCAGCCACCCAGACCCACATGATAACACAGAAACTATATTAATTATAACACTGTTTGGCCTATTAGCTCAGACTTCTAATTAACTAACTCTTACATCTTAAATTAACCCATTTCTATTACTCTGTGTTTCGGCACGAGGCTGTGGCTTACTGGTGAGGATCTGGCGCCTGTCTCCTTCATAGCTACATGTTGTCTTCCTGACTTTGCCTACTCTCTCGATATAGCCTGGCTATATATTGCCCAGCTATAGGCTGAAGAAGCTTTTTTTTTTCCACTTTTTTTAAATTGATTTTTATTGAGCTCTACATTTTTCTCTGCTCCCCTCCCTGCCTCTCCCCTCCCCTTCGACTCTCTCCCAAGGTCCCCTTGCTCCCAATTTACTCATATCTTCTCTTTTTCTACTTCCCATGTATATTAGATCCATGTATGTCTCTCTTATGGTCCTCATTGTTGTCTAGGTTCTCTGGGATTGTGATTTGTGGGCTGGTTTTCTTTGCTTTATGATTAAAAACCACTTATGAGTAAGTGCATGTGATAATTGTCTTTCTGGATCTGGGTTACCTCACTCAAAATAATGTTTTCTAGCTCCATCCATTTGCTCCCAATTGCGAAATTCAAGATGTCATTTTTTCTGCTGTGTAGTACTCCACTGTGTAAATGTACCACATTTCCTTATCTATTCTTCGGTCGAGGGGCATTTAGGTTGTTTCCAGCTTCTGGCTATGACAAACAAAGCTGCTATGCACATAGTTAAGCATATGTCCTCGTGGCACGATTGGGCATCCTTTGGATATATACCCAAAAGTGGTATTGCTGGGTCTTGAGGAGGGTTGTTTCCTAATTTTCTGAGAAATCGCCACATTGACATCCAAAGGGGCTGTACCAGCTTGCATTCCCATCAGCAATGCAGGAGTGTTCCCTTTTCCCCACCACCTCTCCAGCATAAGTTGTCATCAGTGTTTTTGGTCTTGGCCATTCTTAAGATGGAATCTCAGAGTTGTTTTGATTTGCATTTCTCTGATGACTAAGGATGTTGAGCATTTCCTTAAGTGTCTTTCTGCCATTTTAGATTCCTCTGTTGAGAGGTCTCTGTTTAGATCTGTACTCCATTTTTTTTTTGTCCAATTTCTTGAGTTCTTTGTATATTCTGGAGATCAAACCTCTGTCTGATGTGGGGTTAGTGAAGATCTTTTCCCATTCTGTAGGCTGTCATTTTGTCTTGTTAACTGTGTCCTTTGCTTTACAGAAGCTTTTCAGTTTCAGGAGGTCCCATTTATTAATTGTTTCTCTCAGTGTCTGTGCTGCTGGGGTTATATTTAGGAACTGGTCTCCTGTGCCAGTGCATTCAAGTGTACTTCCCACTTTCTCTTCTATAAGGTTCAGTGTGGCTGGCTTTATGTTGAGGTCTTTGATCCATTTGAGTTTTGTGCATGGTGATAGATACGGATCTGTTTTCATTCTTCTACATGTTGATATCCAGTTATGCCAGCACCATTTGTTAAATATGCTTTCTTTTTTCCATTTGATATTGTTTTGCTTCTTTGTCAAAAATCAGGTTTTCAAAGGTGTGTTATGGGTAGGTAGAATTTAATATATTAAAAATGACAGTCTTACCAAAAGCAATCTACAGATTCAATGCAATGCCCATCAAAATCCCAGCAAAATTCTTCACAGACCTCTAAAGAATGTTACTCAACTTCATATGGAAAAACAAAACACCCAGGATAGCCAAAACAACCCTGTACAATAAAAGAACTTCTGGAGGCATCACAACCCCTGACTTCAAACTCTACTGCAGAGCTACTGTACTGAAAACAGCCTGGTATTGGCATAAAAACAGACAGAAGGACCAGTGGAACCAAATTGAAGACCCAGATATCAATCCACATACCTTTGAACACTTGATTTTTTACAGTGAAGTAGCTTTTTTATTAACCAATGGCAATAAAACATATTCATAGCATACAGGGAATCCTACATCATACATCTTCACCCCTGACTCTGGCTGGCCTTACCTTCATTTCTGACAGTTGACTCTCTGTTCTGTTGTCACATCTCCAAGACCAAGGATGTTAGGTCAGGGCAGCTACCTTTCCTTTGATTTTTCTCGGCTTACCATCTCATTTATGTAGAGAGATGTGTGTGCGCGCGCGCACACGCATACTCCTCTTCTTAATAATTTTCTCTTTTTATTCCTGGCTCCAGAGTGTCCCTAACTTTTTGTATCTTGGAGTTACAGTGGTTCTGCCCATTTTGCTCCTCAATGAGTCCTGTATTCATTTCATAATTCATGTACATGCAACTAGTAAAGGTTCAGCATTGTGAAGCCAGTGAATTGCCTATTATCAATTTTTAATAGAGTACAGATGTAGAAAGTGATAGATAAACTTGCTAAAGGTATTGACAGAAATGGAGCTTAAGATAAGGAACAGTTCATAAAAATAAGTAATGTGCTTACACTTAAAGACTTCCTCCTACACATTTATATAGCACACCTGAGGTAACGACTGGGAACAGTTACCTAAGGAGGGCAGTTGTAGGAGCTAGGTAGACTCTGGTTTGGGAGAGAATCTTTCTTCTTCGTACTATTTACCAAATGTTTAGGAAATGTCTTGGTTGTGCCAAAAGTGTTCAGAAAAGGAAAGTTTAAAAAGGCAGAATAATCATTTATTCCCACAAATTACATTCGTAACAACTGCTACCAAAAGAATAATTTCAGGACTTTAGAAGTTTATTTTATTGATGCCTGAAGTGATCTAGGAGGTTAGGTTTGTACTTAATGTATAATTTTGAAGCTTTGGCCTACTATTTTATGAAAATCCGAGCTTTTCCGAATCAGGAGCCATGTCAGCTCTACATTCATCTGCACAGTATGCATGAAGTAACCTTTTCACTACAGACCTGTTCAGTGTGATGTATGTGTAATATAACTCAAGATTAAAGTGTCCCAGTAGTCGTTATTCAGTTTCTTATTCTGTAGTCTAGAAAGAGAAGCAGATATTAATCTTACAATAAATATATTTTTCTGTAGATTCGTGGTACCCTAAAGAGCTGGACCAAGTTATGGTGTGTGTTGAAACCTGGGGTGCTTCTGATCTATAAAACACAAAAAAATGGCCAGTGGGTTGGAACAGTCCTTCTGAATGCTTGTGAGATTATTGAACGTCCATCAAAAAAGGATGGCTTTTGTTTCAAGCTATTCCATCCTCTGGAGCAGTCTATTTGGGCAGTGAAGGTACGTGAGCTCTTGTGGGGAAGAGCGGACAGTGGGAGGGAGGGGTCCACCAGACGCCTTCTGTCCTTGGCCAGAACTCCTGGACCTGCTCCTGCCTCCCGCAGCTGCATTTGTCCTCTGGCTCTGTGCTCAGCTGGGCGACAGAGAGCCTTTGCGTATTTTTAGGACCTAAAACAATTTTCCCGAGAACATTTTCCCAATGTATTGGATCTTGTTTTCTCTTTTGTTACTGAAGATTAAATTTATATTTTTTTATTAATTGTGGTTCCTGCTACTTCTGTGTAACTTTGTGTAATGTTGACTGCATTTTTATTCTTCATCTGAATGGCAGCCTGGAACAAAAACTGACACATTTTTGTGGCCCTCCCTGTAGTGATGGGGATATGTGAGAAGCTGCCCTATTTGGTCTTATGAGATGTGGCTTTCTTTAAAGACAGGGAACTAATGTTTTTATAACTGAAGGTATTAGTATGGTCCCTGAATGCTGGAGCAGCAGAAATAAGGAGGAAAACAGAAATGTATTCTTTGATTAATGGTCAAAGAGCTCTACAAAAAATAACAATATAGCTTACATTAATCAAATCACCAAATCTTAAATTTTCACAGTGAGATCAATCATTGCTTTAGTCTCTGGGATGATTATGTTCACCTTGACTAAAGGACTAACTGTTTACCCAGAGAGTGCTGATGTCCCTGGGAAGGATTTGGGAGTTTTGTTACTGTAGTCTACATTCATTGAGGAATAAATTTAAGATTACAGAATTATTTCTGTTTTGGAATTCTGGTTTTTTTTACTAGTGAATTATGATTAAATGTCCAGCTACCTAATTAGACTCCTAGTATTTCTCTTCTGGTGATACCTATAGAATGAAAATTCTTGTTAGAATTAAAAATGTATTAGTATGGTAAATTTTAGATCTTCCTATGATATGAACAACATGTGTGGACCAACCACAGAGCAAAGAACCTAACCCACAGATGATGTATGTTGTATGGAATCTGTTATTTCATCCTCATACCTAGGAGGATGTAGAATTCTCCTAGTACAGATAAGATTGGATCCTGTAGTAGTTTTCCTAGTAGGTGACAAGATTACAATCCAGATCGTCTGATTCTAGGTCTTAGTGTTTGTTTGCTTTTTAATTTTTTTAATAGCCACAGTCAGTGAAGCAATTCTCTTTTCTTTCTTGAAGGTTTTTGTGATCAGTCTTTAAAACAGATAGTAATTTACGATAAAGTGAATGTTGATTCTTCCATAGACCCAGTCAATATTCTTTTCCCTTTATCTAATGAATTATATTTTCAGTGACTTTTTCAAACTTCTAGAAATACAGTATTCTTACGTAGTAAAATCTGTAAAATGGGAATTCTCCTTAATTGTATCAGTATGTTATATATTAGGTTTTCTTTAGTATATGAGCACTATGTACAGATAATATTTAAATGATAAATACTATCATTTGTTCAATTTTATTTAGGGTTACTTGTATTTGTTAGGAGAGAATACTTGAATACTAAAACTGGTATTCTTAAAACATGTAATTAAAACTGATTTGGTTTTAGATTATAATTGTGCCTGATATAACCCATATCTGATAGAAATAATAAAACTAACCTATTGTTGGCCTATCTCAATGCTTATCCTGTACCTGTACCATCTGTTTTCTTATTAAGGGCCCAAAGGGTGAAGCAGTTGGATCCATAACTCAACCCTTACCTAGCAGTTACTTGATTATCCGAGCGACCTCAGAGTCAGATGGTAAGTATTTTTTGGTGGATTGGCTCTCATCTTTCAGGAATTATTTTACATATTATTTTGTGTTAACCTTGGATTAAATCAGATTTTTTTAGAACACTTGAAGCAAGTAACCATAAACTTTGTGAACTGCAAACTACATTGCTAGCTCTGCAGACAAAGAACTCTAATAGGAGGACACGTGTAACTGGATGGTGTCTGCAGCTCGGGTTTTCTCATTCTCCCCTGACGCAGTGCTTTGGGGACTTAGTAGTATTTTTTTGTAGTAATTCATTGAACGTTGTCATTTTAAGAGAACATTCAACCTGTGAGCTGTCGCTGCATCAACAGTGATTATGGAGCACATGACACAATGATCCACACACACACTCTTGCCCTGGAGCCAGAGCCACAACTCATTTGGCAAATAATACAGAGAGCAAAATGCACGCAGATGCGCGCACGCGCGCGCACACACACACACACACAGACACACACATGTGTGCGCGCACGCATCATACCTTAATAGCTTTCTAAGTGATAATGCATTTGTTCTTTACTGTCACACTTTATAGTTTAGATTAGCTTGATGTAGGAAATTTTAAAACCTTCTAGTGCTGACTCTTGTAATACTAGAGAATTACTGTTTATATTAAAATATAGACTTGAGACTTCAATATGAAAATGTTTTTATGGTTTAATTTTTTTGCCAGATCTTGAAACAAGTATATATGAATTTTAGCAGTATTTAAATATATCACTATATTTCCTAATTCCACTAATAAAATTCTAAATTATAAGAAAGCTATTGATATTGACAGTCATGGCAGTTAATGATAGCATGTATAGTATTTTCTTGGCTTAAAACTTTTGTGTTAAGCAAAACAGCCAAGACTCAAAGACAAGGGTTGCATGTTTTCTTCTGTATGTGAGACCTGAACAAAACTCCAGAGACAGTGTGACGGGGGAAGCAAACAACTGGAAGTAAAGAGAATGCAGGAACCGTTGGGGGGGGGGGGTGGATGTGCTCTCCATACATTAGAGCAGTGGGAAATGCCACAGCAGAGCCTGTGCTTGACTGGTGAACACTCACATGTGCAAAGAGTGGACAAACCTGAGGACAGACCTGTTGCCAGCAGCAAAACATTATTTCAGTTAGTTTATAGTAAGGAAACACATTCTCTTCAGTGTATTTTATGGACCTTGTTTGATACTTTAAAATTGCATATTGCCTGGTGTTGGTGGTACACACCTTTAATCCCAGTTCTTGGGAGGCAGAGGCAGGTGGATCTCTGTGAGTTCTAGGCCAGCCTGCTCTACAGAGCAAGTTCCAGGACAGCCATGGCAGCTACACAGAGAAACTCTGTCTTGAGAAATTGAAAAATGAATGAATGAATGAATGAATGAATGAAATTGCATGTTAGTGTTCTAAGGTTTGACATATCTTATTTTAGATTGGACATACTTTTATAATCCATACTTTCTCCTATTATAATTTTTAAAATGCTTATTGTTTAAAAAGCACTTATTAAAGAAAAGATTGCTTTAAAATCCTGGCAAACTTTTATGTTTAAATTAACTTTTCCGGTGCTTGTTTCTCAAAGAGACAGTATGCTTTAGGTTAAGAGGATTAAATTAAATCAATGCTGGCTTCATTTATTTTCTTGCTTATAAACCCATGTTCTTCTAGGAAGGTGCTGGATGGATGCCTTGGAGTTGGCTCTGAAATGTTCTAGTCTTCTTAAACGCACCATGATCAGGGAAGGGAAGGAACACGACCTGAGCATTTCATCAGATAACACACATGTGACCCTGTATGGTTTACTGCGTGCGAACAATCTCCACAGTGGCGACAACTTCCAGTAAGTAGCTGTTGCTACGAATTTGGTGATGCTTTTGGAGACTCTCCTCTCCACTAAGGCGGTTGTCATTTCTACTACCTCAGTAATGAGTATAGTGTTGAAATTTGCCTGTCTTATTATATGGCTTATGAATCAGAGATTTATTTTCTTTAGTCACTGTGCACTATTCTTTCTTTTAGGTACAGCGAGCTTGTCTTTGTGCATAGTGTACCTTCCATTAAGAATGGTTTCTATTTCTTGCTGTCTCCTACTCCCATACTCCTGTTTCAAGATCAGTTTGAATACTGTATCCCATATGAAGCTTTCCTGCCTCAAAACAATGAGAAACATCTTATCTTCCATTGTTCTTTTCTTAGCATGCTTTGTAATGGCACTGGATTGTTCCTGCCATTTGTAAAACATTTTTATGTTTATTGTCTTATGTGTGGGGTGTTTTACCTGTGCACCACATTCCTGCAGTACCTGCAGAGGCCAGAAGAGGGTGCCAGGTCTCCTGGCACAGGCGTTACAGATGATGTGAATGCTGGGAATTGAATTGGATCCTCTGGAAGAGGAGCCAGTTCAGTTCTCTTGACCTCTGAACTGTCTCTCCAGTTCCTGTGAACACATTTTTTAGTAGAAACCATGTCTGATTTGTGGTTTTTGCCTCCTGAGCATTTGTTGTAGCTAACACTAACATAATATTTCTCTGGCAAAACTGCGATGCAGTGCACAGGTAATTTTCAGGTGCTGGTATCTTTATTCCCTTGAATTAAAAAAAACCACCATTCTCTCATTTAAAGCTTCACTTTGGGGCTATAGGCTTATTGTTTAGGTGAAATTGTCATTCCCATTGTTCCTGCACTTTTTCTCCTCACAAAGCGATCAGATAAATGTTAAATATATCTCAAAGCATGTTTCCATCATACTCGAAGAGGCTATTCTGGTGACCCTGGAGGTCTCTTCAGTGGAAAGTCGTAATTTCCCAAGCTGAGAACCTGATGGTCTTACTGTTTCTCTTCAGCCAGATGTGGTGGTGTTCCTGCTTCCAGGAATAGCATTTGTAAAACAGCAGGGCAGTGGACCTGGCCAGAAGTAGTCTGCATCCTGTTGTGAGGACATGCTAGCCCCAAGAGTAGAGACAAATGCTCAGTTTGTCATCTTTCATTGCAGGCTTCTGTTTAATTTCTTTGGGCCTTTTCTCACTGATTATGAAATAACAATATTGCCTGATAGCCAAGTAAAGCATCTAGAACTGTGCACAGCACATAGTAAATCTACAGTAAATATTGCGCGTTAGCCTAGTTTGTGGATCTGTATTCTCAGCCTCCTTTTTTCTTCCATGTAATTATTCCATTAAGGTTGAATGATAGTGAAATTGAAAGGCAGCACTTTAAGGACCAGGATATGTATTCTGATAAATCCGACAAAGAAAACGAGCAAGAGCATGACGAATCTGACAATGAGGTGATGGGGAAAAGCGAGGAGAGTGACACAGACACCTCGGAAAGGCAAGACGACTCCTACATCGAACCCGAGCCCGCTGAGCCTTTGAAGGAGACCACCTACATGGAGCAGAGCCATGAAGAGCTCGGTGAGGTGAGCACTTTCTAGTGCCAGACTCTAGAAAATTTCCACACGGAATTGTAGATATTTTTTGCCTGGGCTTATTGTTTTCCCCAAAGAATATCTATATGCCGCGTGTTTCTTCAAAGGTGTATTGTGAAATTTATTTACATTTTTAAGCATCCAAAACGTACCTGAATGCCAGTGTGGTTTGCTAAACTTTAAGTTTACATTTTCAAGTTTGTTCTTGGAATAGAATATTACTTGGTGTCATTACCAGGTATAAAAGTAATATGGAAATAGTATAAATTTAAAACTTGCTTGTTATTACCAGTGCATAGAAGTAAACGTATGTAAAGCAATAAACTACTAAGCTGGGTTTGGTGGCACTTGGGAGAAAGAAGCAGGACGTCTGCAAGTTTCAGGGCAGTCTGGGCTACTTTTCTCAGTAGAAAATAAATTTAATTGAACAAAAAGTAGAATTTGATTCTTTTGTGTATGCTGTTATTTTGATATTCCTTGTAGCTCTCCTTTCGCTTTTATAGCCTAGACTTTGTTAGCTAAATGGTTGTTTGCACGTTCCCATAATGCTTGGAATAGTCCTGGCGAGTCATGTTTTTATCATCTATTGTGTCTGTCTAAGATAAATAAAATATCTCAGTGTCCTATGTTATAATTGTTAAAGGCAGGTGAGGCTTCTCAAACAGAAACTGTTTCTGAAGAAAACAAAAGCCTTATCTGGACTCTGCTCAAACAAGTTCGCCCCGGCATGGACCTGTCCAGGGTGGTTCTCCCTACGTTTATTCTGGAGCCCCGGTCTTTCCTGGATAAACTTTCAGATTACTACTATCATGCAGATTTCCTGTCTGAGTAAGTAGAGTCTTCTAGAAATAGATGATCCCTGCATGGTTTTAGAGTGTCTCAAGAATGTAACGGAAAGCCAGGCATGGTGGCATGCACTTATAATCTCAGTAGGGAGGTGGGGAAAGGTGGATTCCTGGGGTTCAGCAAGGCCAGTGAGAGACTTTGCCTCAATAAACCAGGTAGGTAACACGTTAAGTCATCCTCTATGTAATAGCAATTTTGTGCTCACCCTTCCATATTTCACCTGCTGCCACATCTGCGGAGTCTTGTGGCACTGTTTTCTGTGCTCCTGATGTTGGCCCAGCTATTTGAACTTAGGAATCTACACCAATATCTGTTGTCCATATCTGTTTTCAGTTGTAGTGTTTAATTACATTAGTGAACATTGAAAACATAAGCTGAATCAAGAGATGATTGGTGTATCACAGGAAAACCTTGCAAATTATGTAGTAGATAAAAGTAGTAATTCTCCTAAGATAAAAAGAGCTCTTAATACCAGCATGGTGATGCACATTTGTGATCCTAGCTCTCGAGGGCTAGGCAAGAGACCCGCCATGACTGATTTGTCCCGCTCCCTCCAGTAAAAAGAACTCCCAGCTAGCAATAGAGTGAAGATATCCAATAGCCTATAGGAAAAGAAATGGGAAAAATGAAACAGAAACAGTTCTTAAACGTGAACCTCATGTAAAATAAGGAAAAGCAGGTAAAGGCTGTAGCAAAATAGTCTAGTTCAAAGGTCACATCGAGGTAGAAGCTTTTGCGCTCATTCTGCTTCCTCTGTGGGTCACATCTCATTTCTTAAGTAAATGATAGGAAACAGAGTCATCCCGAAAATTCACATGCAGTAAATCTAAACTTGTCACAGAGCAAGGGAGGAGTGCTTTCTCTCGGTCAGCTTCCTTATTGGTGGCAGCTGCAAATGAGAATCAGTCTTGTTATTTTTTTTAAAGATTTATTATGTATACAGTATTGTGCCTACATGGTATGCTGCAGGCCAGAAGAGGACACCAGATCTATTACAGACAGCTGTGAGCCACCATGTGGTTGCTGGGAATTGAACTCAGGACCTCTGGAAGAGCAGTCAGTACGCTCTTCCAGACATCTCTCCAGCCCTTATCTTCTTTTCTATAGAAGTAGCCTTATTAAACTAAACTACTAAGGAGTATAAGAAAAATAAAGAAATTCTGTGCTATATCCTATACTTATAAGTGTATAAACATTTTAAACTAATGTTTTGTGGTTATAAAAGCCAGGCTTTCTCAGACTTGGAGACTGTCTGTTTGCAGATAGATTACTGCAAATCTCTTGGTGTCTGCGCAAATTGGCACTTCTCGAGACACAGTGCTTTAAATATCAGAGTGTACTTTCTGCACCGTGTGTAACCCTTGACCATAAAGAAGGAAACTTGTAACTCTTTCTTGGGGCTATGAAGTCAGATTATTTTTTGTATCCCTGGCCAGTTAGAGAATCTTTCTTTGTGGTGTATCTGAACAAAAGCCATAAACCTGAGGTTAGGAATTTGTGCAGAGAGTTAATCACTGTGCTAGGTTATCAGCCAGACCTAGCAGAGAGACTGGCATAGCAATTAGGTTGCTTCGCACTTTTTACCTTAGTTCAGCAGATGAACAGCTTGTTCTACGTCCTTGGGCTGTTTTATCTGGGATAGTTTATCTTAAAACCCATTAGCAAGGCATCTAAAGCTACTTTGAAGTTTTAAATCAGCTAATAGTGTACAACTATCTGGCAGCTGGGGAAATACAGCTGTTTTCTTAATGTAGGCTGAGCTGTGATCCAAGACAGCTCCTAGGGGATCTTATAACCCCTCACTTGAGTAGCGTTTCTTTGTATTCATTTTTATTCATCAGAACTCTGCATAAGCTAACATTATTATTAGCGGTTAGACAGTACAGCTAAGGAGGGGTCACCTTCTTGATAATCCACAGATTTAAAAGCCCAGTAGATCAGGATGTATTCATGAGATTACATGCCAGTGGGGAATCTCCCCACATCCACTCACACCATGCCATATCAGAGAGAAGTTGCAGGAGCAAACATGTAAAGGGACAGCAGATGCAAAAGACATTTCAGGTCTTTTAACCTAGTCTCATAACCTTGCTTAAATGAGATTCTTCCATCAGGGAATTTCTTCTGGTGGTTGACACCTTGAATATTAATTGTCATCTACTGTTTTATGATAATGGTTTCTAGCAAGCCACCAAGGCACAAAAAAATAGAAGTTACTACATTGTTTTTATAAAGTTGGACTGTTTGTATTTGCTCATTTACGCTTGAAGAAAACTTTAAAAGAAAGAATTGTTTATTTTTATTTTTTTTATTTTTTTATTTTTTTTATTTTTTGGGTTTCTCTGCAGCTTTAGAGCCTGTCCTGGAGCTAGCTCTTGTAGACCAGGCTGGTCTTGAACTCACAGAGATCCGCCTGCCTCTGCCTACCGAGTGCTGGGATTAAAGGCGTGCGCCACCACCGTTTTAATATTATTTTTTGAAATTATGTATTTTGTCTGTGCATGCAGGCACATATGAGTACACATGAGTGTAGGTACCTATGGAGGTCAGAAGATGGCCTCTAGAGCTGTAGTTACAGGTGGTTGTGAACCTCTTTACGTGGGTACAGGGAACCAAACTGAGACCCTTTGCAAGGACAGCTCATGTGTTTAACCACTGAGTTCTCTCCTAAAAGAGTCTTTTTAAAAATAAGCCTGTATTAGTTAATTTTCTGTTGCTATGACAAAATACCAAGAAAAGTTACTGAGAGAAGAGTTATAATGGAGCCCATCATGACATGGGAGGTGAGCTGGCCTGCCAGCAAGGAGCAGGCATTGTGGCAGGAGTGGGAAACAGAGAAGGCAGACTAGAATTGGGAAGAGGCAATATACTCTTCAAAGCCCGCCCTCAGTGATGCCTCCAGCAAAGCCACACCTCCTAAACTTTCCCAAGCACTACCTACAAGTAAGAACCAAGTATCCAAATGCAACCTTTCTGGTTGTCAATAAAGCAGGGTCTAGCCTCTGTCACCTTGCACCTTATCTTCAAAAATCAGATTCCATGGTCAGATGCACTTGTAAAAGAGAATGGCTCTTTATAAATAGCTGCATCACAAACAAAAGTGCAAACAGCTTGTCAGTAAAAGTCATTGTGAACGTTCACAGTCAGTACTTTGTATCAGTTGCAGTAGTGGTCAAATGGTCAGGGAGGGGGAAGCTGAGTCATGGCTCCTCCAGATTTCTTCTATAGACTAAATGTTACACTGGTAGTTGGTTCAGGTGGAAAATGGCCTGTTAACACACAGGAAGAGTGAAGGGCTATGATTGGCAAGCCCTGTTGGCTGAAATTGTAACACATAAGGGTGAGGGACTGAGTGGGAAAACACAGCTGATTGAAATGATCTTAACTCTTCTTTCTTCTTTCACACTTGCAACATGAAACCCAGCTTTATAGCTGGGACACAAACCCACACAGTTTTTGATCGGAAAGGCTACCATCAGGCCCCTGTCCTCTCTTCTGTGTACATCAACCAGGTGAACAGCGACTGCTGCTCCTTCTCTGGCAAATGGTCCTGAAGCCCTTTAATCAAGCTGTTGCCTGGGCTTCAAGGCACCACACAAGGCATGAATCTCAAAAATCCATATTTGTTTTTATGGAAGAACTAGGGTTGTTTGTTTTTTGGCTTGTGGTTCTTGTGCAAGGCAACAGAAATTTGGAAAGCAGAGAGTGTTTGCTTTTTAATCCCAGTTATTCGCAGAGCTCCTTGTTAATCCTGGGTCTCCTGAGCTCCATTTCGGACACTTTGCTTTGGAACTTTCAAAAATATTCAGCAGTGTCCTAGGTAGTATATGAAAGAATCAGAAAACTGGGATAAGGTAACCAGATTAAAAAAGAAAACATGATTCTTTACAGACTTATTTTGAATAGTTTTTTTTAAAAAATTGCGTGTGTATTTGTTGGGGGTGTGGGTATATGCACATGAATGCAGAGGCCGGAGGAGGAGGAGGCTAGAGAGGGAGTTGCTGTCAGTTGTGAGCCACTGGACAGGGCGCCGGGAGTGACCTCTGGTTCCCTATTAGAAGAGGAAGCCATCCCTCCAGCAGCAAGGCAAGGTATTCTAGAAGTAAATTTACATGACTTTTATTGTTTACTTAAGCATGAATTAGGTTTCCAGCTATAAATCATAGTAAGTATGAAAGAGAATTTGTGATTGCACAAAATGGTTATATTTACCATTTTGTTTTTTAGGGCTGCTCTAGAAGAAAATCCGTATTTCCGTTTGAAGAAAGTTGTAAAATGGTATTTGTCAGGGTTCTATAAAAAGCCAAAGGTAATGTTTATGTTTTGCTTCTTTTTTCCTCCTTTTTATTTATGTTTATATATTTGTATGGGTATTTGGGTGCCATGGTGCACATGTGGAGGCCAATCTATCCTTACATCTTGTGAGTCTTAGGGATCAAACAAGTCACCAGACTTGGAGACCAGAGCCTTCACCTGCTGTGGTGTCTCACTGCCTGAGCACACAGAAAACCCAGCTGCACTCTGAAGGGCGTCTAAACAGTTCATGTTTGTGATCCTTTATTTCCTTAGTCATTATAATAGATGAGTGTTCTGTAAGTCACACAATAAAAAGCATCTATGTGGGAACTATAGCCTGTCGGGGGTGTTGGGGACCAGCCCAGTCAGCCTCTCAGGATCAGGAAAGGAGCGCTGCAGCTAGCGGGGATATACTAAAGGGACCCGAGGGTAAAAGGAGTGAATCGGCTCACACAGGTCTTCTCCTCGTGTCTCTTTCTTCCAGGATTCTCTCGATCCCACAGGTTTCCAGTTTATATACCCACACAGGCACAATTAGCAATTCTCTGGCAATAGGAAGGAGACCAAACGTGTGTTGTTCAGGGCCAAGTTGATAGATAAAGCTGACAAAGAGGGCGACTATCATCTTACTTTTGTCTTGAGGGAGCGTGGTTCTGAAGAGTCCGGGCATACCTGGAAAGAGTAAAGAGAGAAAGGGGCTGTGATTTCTAAGAGAGGGTAAAGGGAGTTTTGCCTTTTAACTGCATCTGTGTGGTTAGTTAAGCTAGAAGTCTGTGATTGGTAAATAGAAAAAAAGAGGAAGAAAACGTGGCGGTGCTGCGCAGTCTCCGAGCCTCCTCCTCCCCGCCCCCGCCTTCCACTGAGGCTGGGACCATAGCCTTGTGGTAGCGATGGCAACCCGTGTAAACCGGAGGAGGAAAATGGCTTAATCCACATTAGTATTTTCACTAAATCTTAGCTGATTAAGGGGAACCTTTCAGCACTAGAGCGAAGTGAAAAACTGGCTGTGTAGTGTAAAACCCAAGGCTGCTGCTTCCAGCCCTGCGCTAAGTGGAGGGTGCTTGTACCCACTGTTACCCTACCCTGGTGAGAAGGAATTCCTTTCTTTGGGACTGGTTGAGTGATCCAAAGCTTCCTCCTGTAACTCTAGGGTGAAGGCACAGTTAATTTCCTAGACTAAGATCTTGTAACTGAGGTGAAGGGAAGTACAGAACACTAATAGCTTGTTAGGGTAGAGCAGGGGCCATTGGGTTGTGCTCTCCTAAGGCAGTAGTTAGAGAAATCAGGTGCCCAGCCCTCCTCCTCAGTGCCTGTCCTTTGAGGCTCCGAGTGCAGTCTGTTTGCAAGGCTCCTCTCCTTGTTGGATGTCCTGCCATAGAAGAGAACTGTGGGGGTAGCTTTATGTGGATTTGACTGTGAGAACAAAGGTTTCTTTGAGTGAGTACTTTCATACCAGGGTCCCACAGTGTGGGGGAAAGTCATCCAGTTACCAGTACAAGGGTGTTATGCCCAATAATTGGTTAATAAACTGATGAGACTTTTGGGGGACGAATCCTGCTATGGAAAGGGAGCGTTATAGCTTCAAAAGAGTTACAGAAATGACAGCGACTGTTCAAAAGGCAGTTATCCCCAAAGCTCTGCAAACTGGGTGTCCTCCACTGGAATGTGTGACCCCCTGGGTAGCCTGGTGATTTTGTCAGCTGCATTCTCACTGTATAATTCTGTGGACCACAGCAACAGCCAAGATAGCCTTTCTGTGTTCTAGTTTATCCCTCTACCCCACGGAGAACAGTCAGAAAGCAGGGGTGAGAAACGTGGTGGGAAGATTATGAGACTAGAATAAAGTGCTTTAACCTACAACGATGGAAACACCACCGCTAACTTAATGATAGGACAGTCTCTGTGTCCACACCCTCCTTCAGTGACGGGAATCTGTGCCTTTGCATTGTGCTGGTCAAGCAGTGAGAATTATTACACAGTAGAATTTCGTGGAAAGAATCTCAAAACAAATTTTGAAAATTTAGTTTTTATTTCTAAGAATATTATGAACTATATGTATAAACCTGGAAAACTACTTAAGTTTAGGCATATTTCAAAAAATCTAAAATATGGAGATGTTGTCATACAAATACTTTATTATTTGGCATTTCTAATACTGGCTAAATACAAGAAAGAGATGGAATCTTTATATTCAAAAGACATTTGCACCCCATGTTCATTACTGCACTAATTGCAGTAACCAAAATATAGGCCAGACTGCAGCAGATGCATGGATAGAGATGGTGAACTAGTCAGTTTAAGTTATGGGCTTTTTAAAGCAACCATTGCTCTCTTGAGTCAACATCTTAGAGGAATGTCCTGCATCTCAAGAGTTGCTTTCTTATTTTTTTTATTTTATTTATTACTCTTTGAGATATTCAGACATGTTTAATCTTATATCTTGGAAATTTTCACCCCATTAATTCTTGAGCTCTTTTGTTTTTGCCTTTTAATATGTTATCTTTAGATTGTTTGCTGGCAGAAATTGAAAAATTTATATTTAGACCATATCTTGAGTAAAGCTATATTTTTATTCCATGTAAATTTCATTACTCTGAAGAATTATAAGGTGGTCTTCCAGACAATGCAATTTAACTTTAAACCTGTGTTTGTAATTTTTAACTTGTAGGTTTTTGGTTGTTGTTTTTGTTTAACTAGGGACTGAAGAAACCATATAATCCTATCCTTGGTGAGACTTTCCGTTGTTTATGGATTCATCCCAGAACAAACAGCAAAACATTCTATATTGCTGAGCAGGTATGAGAAAAGCTAGCCTGGTAAATCACTGTTATTCAGTTGTTTGTGAGGGAAGGCTTGATAGGCACTGAACATTGTAGTACTGGCTGCTGCTCCAGACCACACTGGTGAGCATGGCTGTCACAGCCCATCACGGTTGGCCGTCTGCGTGGGTGTCATCAGGATGTCTGCCAGTTTATACTTAGCCTTACTCTTGACTGGAGTGGGCACTTGCTTTTCATGATTATCCCATGGCTGTTGTGAGGAGAATTTAGTTCCTCAGCATGTGGCCGCTCCATACAGTTTTTACAACACAAAAACTTGGTTACTCGAACTTTAAGCACCTGTGTGTGCGTGTGCATGCAGGAGAGGGCTTGGGGAGGGAGAGAGTGTCCTTAAGGCCTCCCCCATGGAAGCTATGTTATAATCTCAAATTAGAAGTGCTATATTATCATTCCCACACAACTGTTGTTGACTCACACCCTGCCTTGGGTGTGCATGCCGGGAGGTAGGCTTCCTTGGAGCTAGAGATCCAGGCTGTGATTACTGACATTCATCTTTGCTTCCCAGCTGTTCCTTCTTACCCATTCTCAGATTTGAACTTTTAATGCTAGCAGAGTAGTATGTTTGTTTTGTTAAATGTATGCCCTTTCCTGTGTTCAATAGGTGTCCCATCACCCACCAATATCTGCCTTTTATGTTAGTAACCGAAAAGATGGATTTTGCCTTAGTGGTAGCATCCTGGCTAAGTCCAAGTTTTATGGTGAGTTTCCCCTTGTCCTAAACTGTGCTATTCCAAAATGTAGTATTTTCTGGTGAGTTTTTATCTGTAAATAAGTTAATTCTGTCATTTTGGCAAGGAATTCACGTCGCTTAAGCATCATCTTTAATACTGTTTCCTGTTTAACCTTGCACATTTAGAAGTAAGGTGCGTTTTATCTAACTTCTAACATGCGTGTAAAAGCATCACTTGTGGGAACACATAGTGAGTGCCTACGTGCCTCTCGTGCACAGTGGGTTTATGCTGTTTTTACCTTCAGTTTGTTTAGATTTGTCTCCCTATACCTGAGGGAATTGATCTTTCTCTTTTAGTCTTTGAGTATAGAAAGAATCCAGTTTGGTTATAGGTCATTCAATAATGATATCTAACCTTCAGCCAAATAACATACTATTAAAAACTCAGAGAATTAAATTCAACTAAGGAATTTTAAACCTGGGAGAAAACAAACGTAAGGGTAAAATAGAAAAGATAAAATCTGTAAACAGAAGTCTAAATTTTAATTACACAAG
This sequence comes from Arvicola amphibius, assembly GCF_903992535.2. Lineage (NCBI taxonomy): Eukaryota > Metazoa > Chordata > Mammalia > Rodentia > Cricetidae > Arvicola > Arvicola amphibius. Next base: position 24,523,762 of record NC_052063.2, read on the forward strand.
AGGGGAGAGAGTCAGAAATTAGTCTGCGACAGGAAATCTAAAGTCTAACAACTTTCCGTCAGGAATATGGTACTTGACTTTTGTTTTTAAAGATGTTCCCCCTATTTAATTTTCTTTTGATTTGGACTGGGTTTCTCTTTTTTTCTACAGTTCCACGTGTTCTATATTGATACTACTTCTTCCCCCTCTCGCTTCAGCCCCTTCCCCAACCCAGCTACAGTGTAATTGGCTTTAATAGGTAATTGTTTCACCCCATAGACATTTTCTACTGAGCCCCAGGTGCGTGGCTTATGTTCAGGCATTGCTTCTGCACTTTGATTTCTATTTTCTTACATGCTAACAGAACTTATGTGCATCAGGGCTAGCTCTTTATAATATGAAATAACCCAGAGTTCACAAGGGTACTTTAAAGTTTAAAAAAATTCTCATTTATTGCCACGCACCGCACCGGTCTGCGCTTTATGCGCTAGAATCCAGTTCGAGAGCTTCGGGCAAGGGGCTGGAGGTTGAGGAAACACACGCAGAGACAGACCAACACATGGACCTCCAATCGCTGGTACAAAAGCCCCTCTTTAATAGCACCACGGAGGCTTAAATACACAGCCGTCAATGGCCAGCAGGTGAAAATCCCATCCACTGATCCTCTAGGCTAGGCACAGCTTCTAGTAACTTCAATTAGAAGGCTGTAGCAGGGAAGAGCAGCTGAAGGCCAGGACTCAATCAGTCCCAACAATTTATTTTTCTTTGAGTAAAGACATCTGAAGAGGTGGTGTATAACTTATGAAGTTATATTAGTCACATATCTCACGGTATCGCTCATGTCGGAATCTAGAGAAGTTGATGTAGAGATAGGAGCAAGTCATGGTTGTGCATAAATATTTGCAGACTTTTGAAAATACCCTTAAGATTGGGAATATGAATCAAGGGATGTTTTAGTTATGAGGGGATGAGGATGTCTTTTCACACATGCATTAAGATGGAGATATTTTAAATATTTCTCCTGGAGGAATGTAGATGTCCCAAATAATATGTTTTGTTTTGAATTGGTTGGATTAGCTTTGTGAAATGTAACAATGTTTTTTTAGGAAACTCACTGTCCGCGATATTAGAGGGAGAAGCACGGTTAACTTTCTTGAACAGAGGTGAAGATTACGTAATGACAATGCCGTATGCTCATTGTAAAGGTAAAAGTTTCCATATCTATAGCAGGTGTTTCTTGGCTTTTTGTTTTGTTTTTGTTGTAAATAAATGTATGTGAATGGCATTTGTCTTTGGGATAGACATATTTATGTAGAAACCTTGGTCCACAGTTACTTGAGAGCATCGCTGTTTGTGGACGACTTCTGTGGTGAATCGTTCACACACAATAGCCATGCCTATTTTTGTGATACATCCATTGTGAGAAATTTCGTTGTGATAGTGGGATTTCCTTGCATTTATCTCCTGTGTAGGTTTTGTAATTAAATGAATCTGCCTTTTTCAGAACCCTTGGAAGCCACTTCATGAACTCTTGCATTAACACCCTGTATAAAGTTTAATCTGCTCTTCTTTTTTAATGATTTACGTTTGTTTCTATGCATTGGTGTTTTGTGTGCGTGCGTGCCTGTGTGAGGGGTCAGCAGGCCTGGAGCTGGAGTCACAGGCAGTTGTGAGCGGCCACGTGGGTGCTGGGAATTGAACCTGGGTCCTCTAGAAGAGCTGTCATTACTGTTAACCGCAGAGCCATCTCTCCAGCTCCGTCTGATGTTTTTCAATACATCAATTTCTTTAAATGTTTTTCTTCACTCTGGTTTGACAATTTCTTTTCCTTAATCTGGATTTCGGTTTCTTTTGAATTATAACCTTGCAGTATAGCTCAGGCTGCCATTGAACTCAGGATCCTCCTGCGTCAGTCTCCCTAGTGTTGAGGTCACTGTTGTGTGATGCAACACCTAGCTTTTATTTGACAAAAGCTAGATAATACTGAGTTTTGTATATAGTTCTTAAAAGAGGAGTGAAGTACAATGCATACCATTTTAAATGAATAGGAATCAATGTTTTTAATTTTTTATTGGTTCTTTGTGGATTTTACATTATGAATTACAGTCCCTCTCATCTCCCTGTCCCTTGCTTCTTCCATCCTCTCTGCCCTTGCAACCTCCCCCCAAAACAAAACTTAAAAGTAAAAACCAAAAACAAAGAATAAAAAACAAAACAACAGCAAAAACAAATGAAAAAATCTTGGCACGTGACTCCAGTGAGTCTCACAGTCTATACATCTTCAAGTGTTATTTGCAATGAGTTGTTGGTCTGGCTTGAGGCCTCTGGCTTCTGCTGCCCCCTTGATAGTGGCCTCACTGGACTCCTGTCGGATATCCACTTGTTGTCTTGTGTCATGGAGATTCTGTAGTGCTGGATCTTCAGGTTCAGCCCTTTGATATGCTCCAACAGTTCATAGATTAGGTGGGTGATGGGTGGGCTACCCTGTAACCCTGACTCTGAGCCTGGGTAGTAGCTGAGTTGGTCAGCCTGCCAGGTTTCCCTCATCATCACCAGCCCTGCTCCTGCTAGCTAACTCATAGAGTAGGCAGCAAGGAGCAGGGCCAGGTCTCCTGCTCCCACACGCTTAGGTCCAGCTCCCGCACACCCACACCACCAGGGCCAGCTCTACTGTTTTGCCCAGGCCAGCTGCAGGGTTCATTCTCTAGATTACTGCCCGTGGGGAGGGGCAGGACCAGCTCTTCCATTCTCATGCCCCTGAGGTCGGCTCTACCACCTGTTGCACCTTGCTATCCCATGGCATATAAGGGACGGGGCAGGGGCAGCCCCCTTATGCCTGTGCCAACAGGGTCAGCTCTAGTGTGCTACCCAGGCCAAATGCCGTACCTACTCTCCTGTGTGCTGCTGATGGTGGAGGGGCAGGGCCAGCTCTCTTACCTGTCTCAGGTGTCAAGGGGAAGGGAAGCATTTTTCCTCACCCATGCCACCACATGGCCTGGGGGTGGAGGTTAGTCCTGCTCTCATGCCCTGCAGGCCTCTCACTTGTACCCCGTCAACAGGTCAGCTCTATTGCATTGTCCAGGCGAGGTGCAGAACCTGCTCTCCCATGTGCAGCTGCCGGTGGGGGCAGTGCCAGTTCTCCCACTCTGATGACCTCAGGGCCAGCTCTCCCCCTGGCCACAGGCCGCGTTTGGCTGAGGAGGAGTGGAGCCAGATCTCCTAGGCACATTCCCAGCACGGGGTCACCTGAGCCTCTGTCAGCTAGATGCAGGGCCACCCTGCAGCTGGGGAGCACCAGGATCGGCTCTTCCACTCTTGTACCCCACGGACCAATTTTTCCCACCTGTAGGAGGTGGTGAAGGGCATAGAGTGTCTCTCCCTCACCCACGCCACCGTGTGACAGGCTGTGGGAATAAGTTCCTACTCTCTCGTCTTAGGCCGGCTCCCTAGCTCTACTGTGCTGTCCTGGGAGGTGCAGGGCCCACTCTACAGAATGAGATTAAAGCACAGGGAATTTTTTTAAAGCAAAGTTTTCTGTGTGTTTTCTATATTGCTAAGTTTTGCGAATTATTTTATAAAATAGGAGTTCCCTGGCTTGCTTAACTCTCCTGGAGTTGGTTCTTGTATGTGTAGTGCTCATACTCTATAAAGCAACAACAAACCCTGAATTAGCACATCCTGAGCCATGGTTTCTAGAGAAGGTAATGAGGTGACATTACTCCGAGTCTCTTACGCAGTGTGCCCATCACCTAATGAGCACATAACATAATAAGCACACAGGGTTTATATTCTCAGACATTTGATCTTCACTGTATGTTACTGAGTACTGCCGCTGAACTGTCAGCTAACACTGTGACTCCACTGAATGAAGCCTTAGCATGTACTCTCTGAAAGGCTCGCCACAGCCTTGCACCTCAGAACACTGCCCCACAGCACCTCGGCATCCACCAGTCAGTTTCCACAGCAAAAGCATGTCACGGCCCTTGCTGGCCTTGGAGCAGCACAGTGGGCATCGGCTGAAGGCTGCCTATGTGATCAACTGTGGATGTGTGGAGGTCGGACTGTAACCTGTAGGAGTAGGGTTTTTTCAGCTACCACGTAGTCAGCGGTCCAGCTCGGATCCTAGGGTATGGCAGGAAGTGCTTTCTCATGCCGACTCGTCTCATTGGCTCGCCACTGCACATCAAATAGAAAGTCTGTAGAATTGCCAACTAAGCATGACATGAATGTGCTTTCTTATGTTCTAAAACAAATTTTATGTCCATATTTCACATTTTTTGTTGAGTGCGGCAGGACGTTTCTCCTAGTATATCAGTTACAGCGCCCTGCTTATTTTGTGTCAGCAACTGTCTCTGAGCTTCTGTCAATTGTCCTTTTTCTTTAGGAATTCTTTATGGCACAATGACATTGGAGCTTGGTGGGACTGTCAATATTACCTGCCAAAAGACTGGATACAGTGCAGTACTTGAATTTAAGTTAAAGGTTAGTAAATGATGCTATTACCTAATTAAGGGGAAGCTGTGTTGTAAATACTGAACAAAAAAAAACCACAAATTAGTTGTATAATAACTAAATATAAAAACATGATTTATGCCAGATCAAAGAGAAATACATCCAAGGGCATTCTCTGTGAGTATCTTGGTTTAGCCTGAGACAGCCTTGGAAGATATAAATTAGCATGAAAGCCACCATTCCTTTTGTTTTTAATTTTGATGATATAACTTGCTGCTATAGAGGAAATGAGAATTAAATAATTGAATTATCTCTGTGAATTAAAACATTGCTTTATAAAACCCCAGAAAGTAGATGTGAATTGAGACTGTGGTTGCTTACAGTAAGACAATTTCATATTAGTTACTATTTCTCTATAAAAAGTTATTTTAGCTTACATACTTAAGAATAATCATGTGCTACTTTTTTGGATAATTTGGATAGATAATATTGGAGATGGCTTTTCTCTTAAAAAATGTTGGGTATCAGGAAATCTTGAAAATATGAGTGATTTAGTTGAGACCAGAATCTAAGACTTACTCACTTGTGAGTCTGATACCTGAAAGGCCATAGCTGTTACTCTGAGCACCTGTTCATGTGGCCTTTGCCTGGCGGCTTTAAGGCAGCTGGAGGTCTTTCTTAGCAGCACAGAGAACTCAGCTGCCTTCCATCAGCATCTTGTCTCTTCTGTCGAGAGTTGTACACCCACCCAGGCTCAGGGGAAGAGGGATGCAGTGACGCACTTCTCAGTAGGAGGTTGGCAAGGTCTCACTAAAGAAGAGCCTGGGGGCCGGAGAGGAAATGAGTAGGAACTGTTGAAGCCATCTTTGGAAAATTCGGTCTGCTTCAACAAATGGAATGTCTGAAACATTTTCACAATGTCAGTTATAATTTAGTACATTGTGTTCAGATAAAAAATAGGAACTATTAAAAATAGGTGTTAATTGCTTCCATGTAGATATTCTAGTAACCAGAATCTCTTTTCTAATGAAAAGAAACTCTTAAGTCTTATTTGATGCTGTGCCCTTTGCTTTGCCAGTTTTATAAATGTGGAGATACTAGTTTAAACATCATGATAAAAAGTGGTCTTAAACAGTTACTCATGTCATTAAGTATTGAAACATCAAAATTGTGTCTCTGAGGAAAGACATTAGTAAGACAGTATAGTGACCTGTTGATGGAAGTGTCTCTCCCGCCTGGTCCCTCAGCCATTCAGTCCCAAAGAAACTCATAGAGGCTTACATTAATTATAAACTGTTTGGTCTATTGCTCAGGCTTATTACTAACTAGATCTTTTAAATTAACTCATAATTCTTACTATGTTTAGCCACATAGCTTGGTACCTTTTTTCAGTAAGACATTCTCATCTTGCTTCTTTTGCCTTCTTGCTTGCGACTACATCTCGCCTTTCCTCTTCCCAGAATTCTCCTAATCTGGTTGCCCCACCTATACTTCCTGCCTGGCTACTGGCCAATCAGCATTTTATTAAACCAATGCAAGTGACAAATCTTTACAGTGTACAAGAGCATGTCCCACAACAGTGACCCAAAGTGTTCTGCTTCTGATTTTATTTTTTGGAAGAATTGTTTTCAAATTTTTAATTCCCTCAGTTTTCTGAGCTCTTTTTCTTGGTGTGTTACACATTGATGGGCTCAGTCCTGGCGGGTCGGCAAGAACGGCACTCCTACTGCATGGACTACAGGTCTTTATACCCATGTGATCGTTCTGAATTATTTAAATTTCACAGTCTATTTTTAGCTATATTTCATAGTCATAATTCATATTTGTTTTTATTAAAAGTCTCTAACTTAAATTTGAGTCAGGATTTTACTGTTTTTACTTTCAAGAATATACTAACTATATAATTCTTTTTTTGATGTGTAGGTATCTACAGGATATGTAAATATAAAATAAAATGTTCAATATTTTCTTTTTTTTAAAGCCATTTCTAGGAAGTAGTGATTACGTTAATCAAATATCAGGGAAACTTAAATTGGGAAAAGAAGTCCTAGCTACTTTGGAAGGCCATTGGGTAAGTATTTTTATATGTTATAATTACAAAATTAATTATATCTGATGGAGAAAATAGATAATCATATTACAAAAGTATCACTAAATAAACTTTATCTTAAAGGCAGGTATTTTGGTATTACTATGTTCCCAGTGACATTTTATTTACTGTTTTATGTTTAAGACTTTAAATGAGTAGAAGTGGCTATCATGTGGCACTTACTATGTACCTTATTAAGTATATAGCTTGTATTTATCATTTAATATGTAGTTGATTTTATAAACTTGGCACATAGATGCCCATTTTTAATTGTATTTATTTATTTAATTTCTGTGTATGTGTGTATGTGCATGTGTGTGCGTGTGTGCCATGACACATATGTGGAAGACAGGACAGCTCCCTGGATTCAGGGCTCCTGTTCTGCCATGAGGGCTCCAGGAATCAAGATCAGGCCATCACAGTTGGTAGCAAGCACCTTCAGCAGCTGAGCCTTCGAGCGGACACACATAGAGTATGCGCCCCTTTGAAAGGGAAGGAAACTAAAGCAGACAGCATCTGAATCTGAAGTGTTTGCAGTGAGCTGAGAAAGCTGAGCGCTGGGCCTCTGGCTGCGCGGCACTTGACGGGTCCAGTTAGTCGCGTCTCTCTGGAGGAGGATGGGAAGGTGCAGTGGTGTGTACAGGCACTGGCTTTGGTTTACTTCTCTGCCAGTCTAGGTTCACATTTATATAATGCCTTACAAGGAGTTTATATGATTGTGGTATATTTCTTAGATGCATTTTTACTATAAACACTAAGTATATGCTATTCTGCGTATAATAAGCAAAAAATAGGATGAAAATGAAGCTATATGTGGAGACTCAGCCAATGGCTACATAGGTTCTGCAAAATGTTTATTTCTAAATTTGTGTGTGTGTGTGTGTGTGTGTGTGTGTGTGTGTTCTCTCCTTTCATTGTGTGGGTCTCAGGAAGAAGTAGTCAGGCTTGGTGGCAATTGCCTTTACCCATAGAGTCATCTCCCTGGTTCCCTGCAAAATGTTATAATTGACTTCATATCTGAGTATTATTTGGAACACTGATAAGCCATCATTGTCATATTTTAAAATTTTTGAGACAGGGTCTCATGTTGCAGCCCGACTGGCCTTGGACTCACAGAGATCCACTTGCCCCTGCCTCTTGGGTGCTGGTATTAAAATGCATGCATCACCACACCTAGAAAAATAGGTGTTCTACAAATATAAAATGTCTAAGATTGTGTTCAATTTTTAACGCTAAGGGTCTCAGAAATGTTTCAGTGATTTGATCTGCATTGTCCACAGTATCCACTGTGGTCTGCAGCTTTAGGTTTTGCCTGTAATGTTTGAAATTTGTTAAATGAAGCAAAAATTTTATGAACATTCTTTGTAATCAGCCTGTTTTTCTAATTGATTGGAATTACTTTTTTAAACTATTTTTTATACAAATGGAAAGAATTTGGGACTTTGAGAAATGTACTAGTTACATTTGTTTGAAAATACTTTGTGGTCCTCTTGTAGATAAAGATAACTCTATTGGTGTTTGATTCCTTTAAACATAGGACAGTGAAGTTGTCATCAATGACAAAAAGACTGACAGCTCAGAGGTTTTCTGGAATCCGACGCCTGACATTAAACAGTGGAGATTAACAAGGCACACTGTGAAATTTGAAGAACAGGATGATTTTGAATCAGAGAAGTAAGTAAACAATTTTTTAGCTAACTTCATGAACATTAATGAGTATTTCAAATTGCATAATAGTGTAGCCACACTATTCTCTATATGCTGTTGAGTTAACTCGGCAAGAGAGTTTGTCATTTGTGGGACTGAGAGCGTTCTGTGTTGGTGTAGTGACATAAATACTTCACAGATCATCTTGTTTCTCTGCAGCTCAGAACGGAAATATCCTGGTCTCTCTCCTACTCCCGTGCTCTAAATATCTGTTTGCATAAAATTATAGAACCAGTTCTTCGTAGTTCAGTTTCTACCTGGCACCTGCTTCCTGATCTGGTATCCGCCTGTGGATCGGTGTCGTGGGATGTAAAACAGCTGCCTTTGTTCTGTCCTCTGGAACAAGAATAATGCCACTCAGTGCCCTGATTTCCAAAGGACGTAAACCAGTTGGGCAGTGCCATCGTTAATGCCATCACATCTGTTATTCAGCCACGAAATTCTCTCTAGAACTCTTAGCCCTTTCGGATAAGGTTTCTGTTTATATTTCTTTGTGTTAAGAATTCTGCATAAATGTTGCTTTACTACACACTTGATACCTGTGAGTTCTTACTCTGTAGTCCTGCTTCCATGAACCAAGTCTACGTGTACTTTATTTTCTACATAAGTACAGAATGTCAGCATTGGAAAATATGTATGCATTAATTTTCAAAGTCCTACTTCAGGTGTAACCACGTGATGTTCCCTGTCCAAAGGGACATGAAGCCATTTCTAATGTATATAATTCAATGTTTTTTTTAATGTGGAATTTTATGCAGAGCAAAATGGCCTTTAACTTGCTGTATAGTTGAGAGTGACCTTGAACTGTTATTACTGTCCTTTTGCCTCTGCTTCCCAGTACTGGGCCTACAGGTGTCCTTTGCTGAGTCCATCTCAGCAAATGTTAAGGCTGAGACAATAAAACTTAGAAAAGGAAACTTTTATCAGCTAAGTGGAAGGCATAGGAAAGTAACTTGTGTATAACAAATTTCAAGGCCTGTTTCAGTTCTTACATGTTACCCTCTCAGATGGATGAGATACAGATATTATGCTCTTATTTGGCTGATGAAAAAAGATAAATTTTAATAGGGGAATCATTTTTCTCGTGCTATTTTTTGTTACATCAGTGGATCCCAAGAGTATTTGTGGATTTCAATCTAGGAAACATTTAGAGTCTATTCTTTGGCCCAGTCCTAGAGACTGAATTTCAACGTTCTCTGGTAATTCATGCATCCAGGATCTCTGGTGGCTCATCCTGAGGTTACTCTGAGAAATGCTCCACTGCAGCCCTCAGCCCTGCCATCAGCCTCCACGGTGTTTTAGTGCTGTCGGAGGCTGTGCTCATTCCCGGTCACACAGAAACTGTGTTATTCACAGCACCATTTGACTGATAGCTGAAACTTCGTAGTTCTAGCTAGGTCTTAATATCCTAACCCATCCCCATTAATCTGTGCGTCACCACGAGGTCATGGCCTACTGGCAATGTTTTGGTCTGATGGAGGGTCTGTCTTCTGTAGTGGCTACATGGCTTCTCTCTGACTGCCTACTCTCTCTCTACATCTCTGTTCGGATTTCATTCCACAGAGGTTCTCAGCCTCTGTGGAAACAAAAGTAGAACCTCTTTTCCAAAGCAACAAATCCTTAGACTCAAATTTTGAAGTCAGGATACATTTAAAATATATGTGTTGGTTTAGCTGAGCAGCCCATACAATGAAATAGCTCTCTGTACTTAGCTCATTTACAGTCAAAAACTTCAAAGAAAACACAATAATCCATAATCTCTGTATATTCCATCTTTATGTGGCTTATTTTTTACTCTATTTCTATTTTCACAAGTTTAATATTTATTTTATTTTCTTTACTCCTTTAATCTATGGCTATCTGTACTCTTTTATAACTGTCTATATTCGTTTCCCCCCCCCTCTCATTCTCTAGCCTATGTACATTTATCCAACACTGTGACCCATTTAGAGGTCATTTTTATATGAATCTGTCTTTATTGCATATTGATAATAGTTTTTTGACCAAAAGCGTTGTTTAAATGGTAAGCATCTTGGTCACAGCAGCCCTGGATGCTGGCTCCACCTCTCTCAGGTTTTCAATATGGTGGAGGTACGTTCACCTCCAGCTCTGGGACTGCAAGGTAGGAGCCATCCTCACCTCAGCTCTATGGCAGCAGGAATCCACCATGTTCTCCTGCCTGAGCACTCCTAGCAGACCTGATCCTGCCACCTGCCCAGGCGAGGAGCAATGAATGAGTCATGGCATGGTCTCAGCTACTTTCCTCCCAACTCCTGAGAGGGCACAAAAGCATCCGGACTGAAGTGGGTAGCGGGCATCAGCCCCAAATGTTTCAAACCACGTCAGTGTGCCATTCTCTTGGTGGAGACTGCCCATTTGTTTCCCAGCCACCCAGAACTGAAATAGCCACACAGAAACTGTATTATTTAAATGCTGCTCTGCCTATTAGCTTGTACATATTTTAGCTAGCTCTTGCATCTCAGATGAACCCATTTCTATTATTTTATACTTTACCATGAGGCTCATGGTTTACCAGTAAAGTTCTCGGGCATCTGTCTCCTTCGGTGGCTACATGGAATCTCATTGACTCCTCCTACTTTCTCACATTATTCAGTTAGTTTTCCCACCTAGCTCTACTCTGCCCTATCATAGGCTGGAACAGCTTCTTTATTCATTAACCAATAAAACCAACACATATACAGAAGGACTTCCCACACCATTTTAGAACACATGCCATTGATTTCTCTTGCCAAAAAGAAATTAACCTTCATTTAGTGGTTGTTGCCTATGCAAAGCATTGGGTTTTATTTCTTAACTCATTTCTATCATATGAGTATAAGTGTTGTCAGAAATCCACATGAGCAATGTTTGCTCTCAACAAAAATCTGTATAATTTGATTTTTCTAGTTGATTTTTTAAAATATTATTTTTACACTTATTTATTATTTATTATTTAGACTCTGGCAACGAGTAACAAGAGCTATAAATGCCAAAGACCAAACAGAAGCTACTCAAGAAAAGTATGTTTTGGAAGAAGCTCAAAGACAAGCTGCCAGAGATCGGAAAACAAAAAATGAAGAGTGGGCTTGTAAGTTATTTGAACTTGATCCACTCACAGGAGAATGGCACTATAAGTTTTCAGAGTAAGTAATTTAAACATTTATTTTAAAAAAAAATATAAGCATAATTTTTGGCTTTATTTTTCTAGTATATTTATTATCAACATGAATTAGGGTGAACTTTTACAGACGTTTTAAGAATGTAAGTGTATGTGTGCCAGCTTCTGTGCTCTGAGTGCCATGTGCATGCAGGAGCCCATGAAACTCAGAGCTCCTGGTCTTGGTGTAGTGGACGGTTGTGAGCCACCACGTGGGTGCTGGGAACTGAACTCTGGTTCTCTGCAAGAGCAGTAGGTGCTCTTAACCACCAAGCCACCTCTTCAGCCCATAGTGTAAAATTTTACTTTTATTTATTCATTTATTTATTTGGGACAGGGTCTTACTATGTTGCTCTGGCTGTCCTGGAACTTGCTATATAGACCAGGCTGGATTCAAACTTAGAGTTCTGCCTGCCTCTGCCCAGTAGTGAAATTAAAGGCATGCACCATTATATCTGGGTTCACGGTGTGACATTTTAAACTTGTTGTTCTGTTATTTACTTTACATTCTATGATAATAATTAGTTTTCCAAATAAGCTAAGAATATTAGATATAGACAAATATTAGATATAGACAAACCAGTCTTTGTAATTACTTAATGAAAATCTAATAAAAAGAAATTGAGTCCTGTGGTTTTTAAATTTCTTTTTTCTATTTAGTACCCGACCATGGGACCCACTTAATGATATGATACAATTTGAAAAAGATGGTGTTATCCAGACCAAAGTGAAACATCGCACTCCAATGGTATGTAACAGAAAAGGAGCTAGGTCCAATAGGCTTATAAATTTGCTAAATTGTTAGTATCCATGATAATTACATTTAAAATTTAAAATTTTAGGTAAGAGACATAATAGATAACTCCAAGTTCTTGACACACCCCAAACACACACACACGCACACACACACACACACACACAAATAGAATCTACCAAAAGTTTCCAAATATTGAACCATTTCCAGCAACTAAAGGAATGAAGGACCAAGAAAGGACTTGAAAGCAGTAGGAAGACATTGTAGCATTATAGGAGTCCTTCCTCACCTCTTCCTGGGCACACTCACAGGCTTGTGAGGTCTGTGTTCCAGTGTAAGTCCCTGATGCCAGAAGGAAGAGAGCAGACCATACATGTGTATACAGGCGTGCGGGCACACACACACCACCTCTCGGGGTACCTACTACCTAGAGGCACATGAGGGTATCAATAACACGAAATTATACAAAGGAATTAAACATAAATGTGAGAGCTGAAAAGTAGAGTAATAGGAAAATTTGCTAGAGAATCTAACAACAGATTTAAGTAGGTACAAGACAAAATCAGTTACATGAGAGATAAAGCTATTCAAATTATCCTGTATGAAAAGGAGAGGGGACAAATGGATGGAGAGGTAAATAGAACCTTAAAGATCCACAGGAGCACCCTCTGGTGGGTCATGTAACTTACGGAGTCCACAAGGAGATCAGACAGTAATGGATAAAACATGCTTAATTAAAGGCTCCCATACGCCCAGCGTTGACAGTAGGAATCTGTAAATCGAAGTCCAACTGTCTGAGTAGAGTGAGCTCAGACTGTTGAAAGCCAGAAAATGGAGCCTTAAAGGCAGCAGGAAGGAACATGTAATGTTTTTATTAGATAATACTAAAGATTCCTAAAAGTCCCAGGACAACTTTAATGAGCAACTCTGGCAACATTGCAGGGTATAAAATGGACACTTAGATTAAAATAGCATCCAGAAGAGTAAAATCCTGGCAATAAATGGAGCTAAGATGTAGAAGACTTGTGCGAAGGAATTTTGATAAGACACAAGAAGTAGAAAGACTGCCTATTCCTAGACTAGAAGAGTTCAAATCACTACAATGCAGTGCTACCCCAGAACAGTCTATAGAAATGGAAAGGCTGATCCTCAGACTCATGTGGAATTGGGAGGGTCCCTGCATAGATAAAACAATCTTTGTTTGTTTTAGGGCAAAGTTGAAGACATTTCCAAAGTTTATCACAAAGCCACAGTAACCAAAGCAGTCATTTGGATAGAAGGATAGGCATGGTAGATAGGCCAGTGGAAGAAAATGAGTCTAGTTGTAAACCCATAAAAATCACATTGTAAGGAGCTGGACAGATGGCGCAGCAGTTAAGAACACTTGTTATTCTCCCCGAAGACCTGGGTTCCATTCCCAGCACCCACATGGCAGCTCCAACCACCTACAATTCTAGTTCTAGGGCATCTGCACCCTCTTCTGGCCTCCTCAGGTACTGCATGTATGTGGAGACACCCTCAGGCAAACACTCATATACATAAAATAAGTTTTCAAAGAACGTTTTAAAATGTATTTTTGTCAATGATTTCTCCCACTCCTTAGAAAAATAGTAGTCTCTTGAACAAATGGTACTGAGGCGAATCTACCTGACTTCTACTGTACAGAAAGTCACTTAGAATAGATCTATACATAAAATGAGATGTAAGACTATACAATTCTTAGAAAACAATCTAAGTCATCATGAATTTGTGTGTGAAAATAGATTCTTAATAAGACATTAAAATCATTAATAACAACAACAACCAGAGCTAAACTATGGGTGACAGAGAGCTGGCTGGACAGTTAAAATACTTGGTGCACCTATAGGAGACCTGGTTTGTTCCCAGCACCTACGCAGCAACTCTTAGTTGTCCATAACTCCCATTTCAGGGGATCTCATGCCCCCATGTGGCCTCTCCCTGCAGCAAGGCACACGTGTGGTCCATACAGAGTTTCAGGCAAAGCACCACACACAAACAAACAAAGCAACCTTACTTAAGCATCATCAAACAGCTGATGCCATGAAGAAGGCAGAAGGACAAGTTACAGAATGAGGGAAATCATTTGCTAATTGTTTATCTAACCATGTTTAAATATCCAAAATATTTAAGAGTCCCTGACTTAACAAAAGACATCCTAGTTCTTAAAAACAGGCAAATGGCTTGATTAAACATTTCTCCAAAGAAGATACATAAATGACCAAAAACACTTAAAATTGTTAATATTAGTATATGAAATGCAACCCAGAACCACAATTAGTTTGTCTCATCCCACTTAATATGAAATTAAAATAGAAAATAAAGTGTTGGTGAAGGTGTGGGGAAACCAGAGCCCCAGTACATTGCTGATGAGAATGGAAAACTTTGCAGCCAATGGGGAGACACAGTTTAGCAGGCCCTAAAAGAACATATACTACAAAATTACCACGTGACCCAGCTCTTCTACTCCAAAAGAGCTGAAAATCAGAACTGGAAAGGTAACAGTATTGATTGCAGGATAGTCACAGTGGCCAGAAGAGAGGAGGAGTGCAGGATCCACTAGCAGGAGATGCATAAACAAAACAGCTATTCATAGTTTATTGTTTATTATCAATAGTACATGATTAATAAATATATCATGTATTTGTTAATGAGTTTACCTATTAATAAATATTATTTATGCATGAAGTAATTAAATTCTGCTCCACACTACAACATGGACAAACTCTAAAGAGCAAATATTCTACGGTTTCCAAGTAGGCAAATTTTCAGAGTCAAAAGGTAGATTACAGTGTCCCTGCTACCTGAGGAAGGAGAGAGTGAAGAGCTAGAGAATCTGAAGATGGGTACACAGCTTTGTGAAATAAAGCTTGTGATTCCTTCCTCCTTTGCATTTAGGTTTTAAGTTGTAGACTGGTGACCAGAATTACAAACTATTATTAGTCTACAGTTTATTATTCCACAGAAAATTTAATCCTACTTAAATTAAATTACATTTGAATCTTGTGCCTACACATAGATGTTTTTAGTAAGCTTAGGTGTACTGCAAAATAGTAGTATATTTTCTGTTTACCATAAACTGCCTAAGTATACCTAACATCATCTAATGGAATGTTTTCTCAACGCTGCTGTTGAAAACCCTGGTGATGCTATGAGAAAGAGATGCAGCAGTTGGGAGATGTATTTGTTTTAAAGGTACCAACCTAATAGCCTCAGCACTGCTCTGTGAAGGGGAGGAATGGGAGGGAGATGACTTCATACATTTCTTCTCTGTAGTCTCTGTACCCAGTGAGGATCAACTAAGAGAGTGGATTGCTAAGTACAGTGCATCTTTCTTGTTAAATTTCGTTAGATTGTTTGTGCTTTGACTCCCAAACATCACGGCCATCAGTGCTGTTGACATTGTGCAGGTGGTTTAGCTGCAGGACAGTACAAACCTGCATAATATGATTTTTTTCAGGTTAGTGTTCCAAAAATGAAGCATAAACCAACAAGACAACAGAAGAAGGTGGCAAAGGGCTACTCCTCCCCAGAGCCCGACATCCAGGACTCATCTGGAAGTGAAGGTAAAGATGTTTAGTGCAGACTGTTGGATGGGAGCAATCTTAAATTTTTTACTGTGCTGTTAGGAATATGTAAGTGGTTTTCAAATGAAGTCAAGAGTGTAAGAGTCTGTAAGGAGACAGGAATCAGGTCCTTAGTTTTTAAACCTTAGTCTAAAAACCTTGAGAGAAAGATCTGAGCAAGCCTAGGAAGGGAATGAAGCTAACAGCAGCACTAGAAGTTGAAGGTCCCAGAAAGCTGAGTTCTTCAGATCTGTGCCAGTGGCTAGGAGGAGAAGAGAGTATTAGTTTCTCAAAATGAATACAGGTCTTAAATGAATTATTTTTGTCTGTTTTAATGAATTAAAAATAAAACTGATTCCACAAGCTAAGTAATTTAAAGTACTCTGTGCATTGTTCCAGCTTTGATTTGATATGTTCAGACTTTATAAACACAGTGTTTATTTTAATAATCTGTAGGCCATTCAAGCCAATGTGTAGAAAATTTTTATTAGACAAGTTATTAAATTCATCTATAGACTGTGACCACAACTTCAATCTAAATGTCTTTTAGCTCAATCTGTAAAGCCAAGTGCACGAAGAAAGAAGGGAATCGACCTGGGAGACATTCAGAGCTCCGTTGAGTCTATAAAACAGACACAGGAAGAGATTAAGAGGTAACATGTTCTGACAGCGACCAGCTGTTTGAGCCCAGAGGAGTAAAGGCCCTGTTAGGGAAATCATGCGAACTCTACATTTTTATAACATTGTAAAGTTTAAAAATAGAGTCCTTGCCTCTGTTGCCTGATGTCTGAAGCTTACAAAATTCTTCCCACACTGAACTAGCTAGTAGGGGAGATGGAGTTGTGAGATTTTTTTTTCTGAGGGTAGAATGTTTTATTGCTAATAGCATGTTAGGAACGTAGCTGTGTTGGATGTGGAGGCCGGGTAGTTTTGAGAAAGCTGACGGACGTGCTTGTTCTTGCGTGCATGGCTGATGTGTAAGTGTAATGTGTCACGTCTTAAAATACCTCAAGTACCTGTACTGCAGTGGGTAAATGGTCACTACCTGAGACCAGGACTGTCCACATGCACGCGCACACACGTCACTTCATGATCTAGTGCCTAATAGTTACTAACACTTAACAGAAGATCCTGGAGGAAAGACGTTCCTGTTCCTGTTCCATTACTTAAACTAGCTACATGAACTTTTTAAATGTTCAGTATTAAGCCTTCTTGCTTTCTATGCATGGATTAGTGTTGGATATATGTTCAGGGCAATTAAATACAAGCAATCTTTCTCTGTTCTTGGAGCTGCTATTTTATCTCCAGCCACATCGCTGTTCCCTGGACCTGCCCTGCCCCATGCTGTCCTATGAAGCTTCTCACATCGACCATGCTATGTGTATGCCCATATCTGGACCACTGCCCTTACTGCAGCAGGCTTCACAGATTGCCCCTCTTTCCTCTGTGGGGTGCACACCTCTGGTCACAGCACTGGGGGGCAGAGACAGGCAGATCTCCAGCCTGGTCTAGGCAGAGCATTCCAAGGACGCTGCAGAGCATTCCAAGGACGCTGCAGAGGTGCTGTTGTGTGCTGTTAGCCCCCACGGGACTGTAGCTCCTTCAGAGCAGACGGAATGACATGTGCATCTTGGCTATTATCCTGCCTTAATTAAGCCTTAAGTTGGTGTCCCCCCCCCCAAAAAAAAGTGACAGTGATTCATTCACAAGTTGCTTTTAGCCAAAAACATTTAAGATGTCATGAAGATGTTATATTTCATGACTAAATTTACATTTTTGTAGCATAAGAAAGGCTGTTGAATATTCTTCAACTTGAGAGGAAATCTGTTGCATTTTTTTCCCCTTGGAGAATTTACAGTTTTTACTCCACTCTTGTCTCTCAGTTAAAGATAAAAGAAACCTAGGCAACTAAGAACAAATACTTTTCTTAAAACCACTGTTGTAACAGAGATGATAATATATTTTTGTATCATTATCATTAAACTGTGCTAATTCTGTTTAATATGTCAAAGTAAATCAATCCAGTGTACTTAAAGCAGATTAGCCCGAATCCTGGCATCTCTGGTCTTGGTTAGAATAGTAATTGATTGAACTAGTTACTTGAGGTAATGTAGTTAGACACTTTGTGACAATATAGTAACTATTATAATGATGTTTTGTGCTAACATTTCTGAGAAATAATTATGAAATTTATTGTTGCTTATTTTTTAGAAATATTATGGCTCTTCGAAATCACTTACTTTCAAGTGCACCTGCTACGGATTATTTTCTGCAACAGAAAGACTACTTCGTCATTTTCCTTCTGATTTTGCTTCAGGTCATAATAAACTTTATGTTTAAATAGAAGTTCTCAACAGTTGACTCCGTGAACTGGAAAGATGAGCCTGGGACCAGTTCTGATTGGTTTGCTCTGTAGTAAACACCGCATTTCTCAACCAGACGGACAACTAGGAGATCAATGTAGAAGTGTCTGCCTCCTTTCACGTCTTTTATCCTTCACCCAAAACAAGAGCTATTCTATTTGATCATTAAAATTGGCTTTGTGTTAAGTGCCAGAACACTTTTGTGAGACTGTGCCTACATGTGCGTATGATAAGCCCACATGTGTACACAAGAACTCTTCCCTGACAGTAGTGTCTTGCTCTGCCGTATGTTATGACATATTCTGATACCATTGTTCATGACAAAATGCCATCATCTTATAAATATGTATAGTCAACTGTTTTCTTCAGGAGACTGGCATACAACTTTAATTAAGGAATTACAGTGGGAAATGATAGATATATAATAGACATACTATGACTAATTCAGTACATTATGCTGTTAAAACCATCTCCAAGGTATCTAGCTCAGTTGTCTTAGAAACACCAAGAAAAGTGTGAGTGGTAAGAATTAATATATCGTGAGAAACAAGTAGAATGTTTTAAAGAGTTTACACAAGCATTTCTAACTCCTAGAACTTAATGTTGCAGATATAGGTGTATCGTACTTATATATACACACACACACACACACACACACACACACATATATATATATATATATATATATCAATATTAAAGATTGGTATGTAGCTACATGGATCTGTATGTTACAATCCCACCTTAAGCACTGACTGACAAATGATCAAGTTTATTTGCCATCCTTTCCTGGTTTTAAGTCAGCTGGCCTAGGATGTCTTCCAGACGTTAGTGTTTATAGGGTATGTGAAACCCTGATAATTTAGCATTTTCTTTATGAAAAACATTTTGGCATTCATTTCGACACTAGAGTGCTCAATGAGAAAATAGAAGAGAAAAATTCTGATATTTTACTTCTGAAGCCAAAAAAAAAAAAAAAAAAGGCAGTAAGAAAAGACACTGCAGTGGCCTTTATTTTAAAAACATTAAAATCAGTTTGCTTACATGTGCAATAAGTTGAGCATTTGAGAATATCAAGTTATGAAGTTTATCACCTCCTTCCATCGTCCCGTGGCAAGCTAGTTCTGTACGAGTCCTTTTGTTCCTGCTCAGGCGAGTCTGTTCCTAAGGGTTTTTGCCTGTTTCTTCAGTTCAATATTTTGACTTTTTATTATTGTCAAAAACAGTTCTTTAAAAGGTAATTAAGTTTTGGAACATGTCATGAAATTTATATTTCTCCAAACTACAGGTTTCAGAAAGGTTTATACAGTGAAAAACTGTGAGCGAGCTGTTGGCATAGCTCCACCTGCCTTCAGCTAAGGAGAGACTGAGGTGCAAGTCAGTCAGCTCTGTGTGAGGGATACAAAGCCAGAGATGGCCACCACAGTGCTGAGACCACATGGAGCTGTCTTCAGTACCTGGGTTTCCATGAAAAGCCATCCCCACGCGGTGTTAGCAAAACAATGCTGTTTTTCATATGAAAATAGTTTAAACTTGTAACAGCTTAAACAAGGTATACCTGTATCCAGTATTCATCATTATGGAGTTTTGGGTCATATTTCATAGTTGTCAATATATTTTTTGTATTCATATTCTACTACCAATATTATGCTCAACTGCCTATTCATTGATGTGATATTTTGTAAATATTGTACAACTTGATCTTTATATGATTTTAAATTAGTATTAATTTATATTATATATAACTTAATTGGTTGATCGCTAAAAGTTGTTTCATCGTTAAGCCCTGAAATGTTCAATTGTTGGTGACCTTAGGGCTCTGTCTTACTCCTTTGTATTGTTTCATGTGTTTGAACAGGGCTTTATTTGTATTGATATCTGAGACTGGAAAGGTAATTGTCTTGTTTTTTTAATTTCACTTCAGAGCTGATGTTAATGGGTCCTTACCCAGGAGTCAGAAACTAATGAACAGGGTGACTGTTTCTTATACACTAAAAGCTTGCGTTCAGTCAGATGTTTCTCTGACGCTTTTAGTGGTATGAGTTTCTTTCTGTGAACTGAACCCAAAACTCAGGAATTGCTGGATTCGTATGTAAGTTCTTAAACTCGTGTATAATTGACCTTGAGTTTAGCCAGACAGTGTGGCTTGACTTTGAACATTCTGACCTGAGGGTGATCTCTATTCATAAGTGGATTCATAACGTGTGTGACTCACTGTTCCAAAGTGTCTGAAAACTCCACATGGTTTCTCGGGTTTGTGACTCTATGACCACTTTTCTTCATTTATCTAAAACATTATTTTCTCACATGAAAATTTAGATGAGAAGTAATAATTACTGGCATTTTCATTTTTTAGTTGTTAAATGTCTAGCTGTCCCCCATTCAGTGAGATGTTGCTGGCTAGAAAAGAGAGCAGTGGAGCTGTAGTGTGTGACAGCCTACACAGTCAGCGTGTGATTCCCGTCGCTACTTCTCTTATATGACTTAGAAAGGTACAGTGGTAATCTTTGTCACAGCTCAGTTGACAACTGCATTCCATTGAAAAGTTGGCCTTGTAAGATACAGTCCTCATTTACTATTTTATGCTTTTGTGCCTTTAAGGAAATACTTTTCTTATTTTGTGTTACAGAATCTGTTCAAGGTGTCTGTAGGCTTACTTGTCATAAGAGGGTCATTCCTCTGTCACTTCATCTCCTTTTCTATAGCTGAGGAATATGTAAACAGTAACGCTGTACTTTTATAAGGATTTGTCTAGTTACCTATTTCAAATATATTCTTACTCAGACATCATTAAAGTAAACCTGTCAGATTATTCTGAGTATTGTAAACAGTGCCTTTTTGATGGAATTCACACTGTTTTGAGTGTCAACTCGTGCCATATTCACAGACTTGTGGAAGGCAGTTTTAACTTTTTGAAGAATATCTTCATCAAAATTTTAAAAGCAAATGTATAAAATTTCATTTTTTTCCAGTGTTTAGCATTTCTAGTCAGCAGTAAATAGTTTTGTTTTGCTTTTTTGTCTTATGTACAAGGATGATGGCATAAAATGAGCCATACATGAGTCTGCAGGTTATTTGGAATTATGTTAAATATAAATAAAGAAAATATTCATGTTTATATCAAATTTTCCAATTTGACCTATAGGGGGAACCTCCCATAATTCAATAAGTTTACATTTCAATCTCTTTCTTATTTGACTAAGTGTATAAAGAGATTCCTTAAAATGTATGACCTGCCACCACTGCATAATTTGGTTTCATTTTGTTACATATTTTGTGGGTTTAGTATATCCACTTTTTGTTACAATTATGATACTATTTTGTTACAGTTTTTAAGTGAAGATGGACTTTTAAAATTGTACAGGACCAGTGTCTTATTAATAAGATTAGCATATTTAGTAAGAGCCACAGGAAAACCTTGACAAAAATGAATGTGTCTATACTCTGAGGTATTTAGAAAAATTAGCCTCTTCATTTGTCATGAAAATTCTTTCAGTACCATAATATTGCAATTCTTTATTTGAAAGAAATGCCATGAAACATTTGAATGATGAGCCACAGACCTTCGGTTGGATTTACTTTCACTTTTGGCATGTTAAATACACATTTAATTTTAAATACATCAGTTAATGGCTGTTTATAAAGTCAAGCACTACCACTGGTCAGTTTTGTATGATAGGCTATAAGTGTGTTGTTACCTGCAGTGTAAGTATAGCACACTGCTGAATTCTCTTAAGGTGCATAGTTAATGTATAGATAGTCACAGGCGGTTTTGTAATGTATACATTTCTAATCTATTATTCCTAACCTGTTATGTTTGCAGAGAGAAAAGAATTTTTCTAATGATCTGTAAAATTATGTTAACTTCTACAAGTAGGTATTCTAAATAAACTTTTTAAAAGCAATCTGTGATCCAATGACTCCTGATATAATGTAGTAACTAAATTCTCTCTTTATTTTGCTTTGTTTGGGGGGTATGTGTGCAAAAGATGGGTACAGGCTTGACAGGGATTTAACAGAATCCCTAATGTATGTCTTACTTGGCACTTCATTTTCTTTCTTTTTTTTTTTTTTTCAGTTTTTATTTGTTAGGGTTTATTTTTTTTTTTCCTCATGGTTTATTTTTTTTATATTTAAAAATTTCCATCTCCTCCCCTCCTCCTCCCCCTTCCCTCCCCTCCTCCTCCCCCTTCCCTCCCCTCCTTCTCCCCCTTCCCTCCCCTCCCCCATTTTCTTTCTTAAATAAGTAGTTATTATACATAGTTCATACATTAAAAATGAGGCTCAGAGTTTCTAAATGACCCCAAGAACTACACAATAAGGACGAAAGCAGTCTCTGAAAAGCTACAAGTGTTTTGAATCATGTCTACACAGTGCATTCAATCAAGTAGAACCTTGATTGTAGTATTTAGATATTTGAAATAACTCACTACTTAAGTCTATATATTAAGATAATGTCACGTGATGAATACAACCAGGTTTAAAAAAAGCATTACCGTTAAACATTGAAATGTTTTCCCCTCCAATCACCTAAACCTCAGAAAAGTTTTACCTGATTTCCTCCTCCTTTCTTCCCCTTCTAGCTTACCCCTCAGAATTTATTTGCTACTTCTAGAAATAACAGGATAACCTACAGTTTTATTTTTCTGCATGGGAATATGGAGTAGGGGAAAACCTGTTAAACATCAGTGTGTATCTAGATCACTTTTCTGCTAATATTGACATGTTTGTTCTGCATTCTTGTGGATATAACAGTCCAGGAGTGATGGTCCGCCCTAAGAATGTTGTGAGTAAATTGACAAATTCTTGATTCTACTGGCTCTGAGTTAGAGACTATACAAAGTACTTTCTATTGTACCCACCTCAGAAATGTTCATTTTTAAATATATATAATACATATATGAGGAAATCAGGGACCACAGAAGTTATTTTCTGAATGTCACGGATGATCGACTGGAAGGACCTCCTCAAAAGCCTGTGTTTTAACATGAAACATTTCTGCTTGGGGGTTGTATGCAACACACAGGGTTAATTTATATCGCTGTGAATAAAAGGCAAACGTCTATCATTTCTGCCCAAGTGGTTAAACTAGTCGGGGTGTCTTAGACACCTGAACGCAGTAAAGATAGCACACCCCAGCGGAACTCAGCCTAAAAAGGGCGGTGGCCAATCTCCGCGGCCGTCCAGCATCCTAAAATCACGTGCGTGACGTCAGGGAGAGCGGTTAATACAGTGTGGTCCCCGTAGGAGCAGACAGACAGACCCGGGACGGGGACAGAACCCGCGGAGTGCAGACCTAGCAGCGCGGTGAGCGCAGGATGGCGTCAGGAGACACCACTGTCACCCCAATCTCCGCGGGCGCCGGGCGGGTTCCATCGCGTCGCCGAGCCCAGCGGCTGCACTTCCGGCTTCCTCCCCGCCTCTTCCGGCCCCGCCCACCAGCGGTCCGGCTCTTCCTCCCTCAGCTACGCAGAAGCGGTCCGCGGGACCCGGAATCCATGGCGTGTGCGGGGTCCGTGACCGCGGCGCTGCGGGTGGCTGAGGTGCTCGAAGCCATCGCGAGCCGCTGCGTGGGGCCCGAGGGCGGGCTAGTGTTGTGTACCAAGCCCACCGGCGAGGTGCTGCTTAGCCGGGATGGAGGCCGCCTCCTGGAGGCGCTGCACTTAGAGCATCCCTTAGCCAGGTACCTCGCGCCCCCTGCCGTCCGCCAGGCCCGCAGTCTCCCTCGGTCTCTATCATCCCTGAGACCGGGGATCCTGGGGGGGGGAAATAATGATCTTATAAGACCAGTGCACACACGGGGTTAGCGTGCTGTCCAAAATGACTCGTCCCGGACCCCAAACCTCATCAGCTACCTAGAACATTTCTCTTTTCAGCCCCTGGGATCTTAGGATAGAACAAAGTAGCTTAGAAAAAAATAAAGATAAGTCTGTGTGTCAAAAAGACGATAGTCTTTATGTCTGTCTGAAGCTTTTAACTTTGCACCAACGTAGAAAATCTGAGTTACTTTTTTCCCCCTCCCTATACAGGATGATAGTGGCGTGTGTTTCCAGTCACCTTAAAAAAACAGGAGATGGTGCTAAAACATTTGTCATTTTTCTTTGCCGTTTACTCAGAGGACTTGACGCAATCAGAGAAAAAGATCCATTCACTCCTGAAAATATTCAAACCCATGAAAGGCACTGGAAAAACTGTAGTCAGTGGAAATCTGTTTCCCAGGCTCTTCTAATGTTTCAGACACAAATACTAGACGGTATTGTGGATCAGTATTTAAGCAAGCACTATTTGTCTGTCTTCTCTTCATCTGCTAAAGGAAGAACACTGCGCAGGCGCTCTTTAGAGTCACTCCTAGAAGCATATTTTTGTGGACGAGTGGGACGAAACAATTGCAGATTCATTTCGCAGTTGACGTGTGACTACGTTCTCGAGTGCATGGCTTGTGAACATGGGATCGAAGTGTTTGAGTTGATGGACAGCTGTTTTTTCCAGCTGAATGTTGGTGTCTCAGGCCTTCCTGTTTCCTCTTCTAGAATTGTGGACGGCCTTGTGCTTCACCGAGACTTCTCTGTGTATTGCCCAGCAGATGGTGACATTAGGATGGTGATGGTCACAGAAGCCCTCCAGCCTCCGTTGTCATCGTCCAAATCAGAGTTGATGCTAAATTCGGAGGCACAGTTTCAGGCGTCTCAGTGTTGGATCGTGGAGAGGACGGAGGCAATAATGAAACATTTGCAAAGTCAGAATATAAAACTGCTCCTGTCCAGTGTGAAGCAGCCAGACCTGGTTGTGTACTGCGCAAGACTACATAGCATATCCGTGGTGGAGTGCTTATCAGCTGAAGAGGTTTCTCTCATCCAGAAGATTGCCGGCCTTCCTCCTTGTGTTCTGCCACAGGTCACTTCACAGGGTGAGATTTCGCATACGACTTCGGTGAAATTTTGTAAGCCCCTCATCCTTAGGTCCAAAAGGTATGTTCATCTTGGCTTGATGAGCACACGTGTGTTCATACCTCACTGTATGATCCTTTGTGGACCGGTTCCGGGTCTTGTTCAACAGCATGAGAGTGCTTTGCATGGAGCGTTTAAGATGCTCCAGCACTTGTTTACCGACCTTGACCTAAATTACATTATGCAAACCGAGGATCAGTGCGACTCCAGTCCTCCTGCTTCTAACAGTAGCAGAGACAGTCATCACCTGCCAGAAATTGGTAAGTCTCAAGACATAACCGTAAAGAACAAAAATAAATCGGAAAACACTCAAACGTATTTAAAAGTATATTCAAATCTGGTGGCTTCCGATACAGAATTAGAAAGGCCTGTGCCATGGTCAGCACAGAAGGAGACACCAATAGATGCATCTCCAACAGGTGATACACGGAAGTGCTTGTCTCCAGAAAGAAACTGGATAACTGATGGCCATGAACTGTCGATTGAGAAAAATTCCACTGGAAACCCTACAGCAGAAGACACTAGAACAGAAATTTCTCATGAAAATGTACAGGCCATAAGTAATCCTGGGAAAGGGTACACGTTGCCGGTGATATACAAGTCCCTGGAGGCATGTACTTCCCGGGGTTATTGTTCATCAACTATCCCAGCGGGCTGTGTTCTGCCAGTGGGTGGTAATTTCGAGATCTTGTTGCATTACTATCTTCTCAACTATGCCAAGCAGTGTCGACAATCAGCTGAAGCCACGGTCGGTACGTTGATAGCTAATGCACTTTTAGGCATCCCTATAATCCTTTGCAAGCCTCAGAAGGGAAAGGCCAGCTTTCCACACACATATATACGCTCTCTCCACGCACTGCAAACCAGTCAACCCGTGGTAAGTGGCCAGTCAGGACTGGAGCCAGTAGCCGGGAAGTACCAGTTACTAACTTCAGTTCTGCAGTGTTTGGCGAAAATACTAACCATTGATTTAATAATCAATATTAAGAGACAACCTCAGAAAAGTAGTGACGAAGATTCAGAAGATGAACTTTAACACTCCAAGTTTTTTTGATGCTCCAACTTCGAATCGGGGAACAGGGAGAAGGCAAACTTGAGGACCTGTGGTTAATAATGCCCGGGGCCCACTGGCTGGAAGGAGAAGAGTGTGGAGTCCTCGGACTGTCCTGTGTCCTATACACACACATTCACAGATACGAACAATAAATGTCAGGAAAAAAGATTTATTCAACTCAAACTAAAAATTAAAACAGACTTCTGGCTGACTTTCAAGTCAATCCAGTCTTTAAGTACATTGAGTCCCAGACTATTTGCACACAAATATCAGTTCTAGGGAACAAAACCTGGCTAAAAATGTCTCTCTCCTGTTATATACCTGTCTCAGGTCTGTGTTAGCCTGTGTCTAAGGGAGTGTGTCTGTATATTTCCCTTTGCTGTATTTTTTCCACTTCATTTCCTTGAACTTTCTGTATTTCCAGGTCATGTCATCTCCCGGTTTGAAAAAGGTTGTTTCTCACCATGATATAAAATGTTATGCTTTATTTAAAATAGTTTTTCTGTGGGAAAAATTTTTTAAAGCAGTAAATAAAAGTCCAAGTTTCTCTGAAAGCATTTGTGTGTCATTTAGTTAGTTTCTGGTGAAAACGGTTGGGGGCTAGGGAGATGGTTCAGTGGGTAACGCATTTGCCACCCGAGCCTGGCACCCTGAGTTTGAAGGGGAGAACCGAATCCACAGAGCTGCCCTCCAGGCCCCACATGTACACTGTGGCACTTTGCATGCACACGAAAAGAGTCAAGTTTCCAAATCTGCACCTCTGACAATCTGTTCAAAAATGACGACGTTGTAAATTCACCTTTCATAACTGGAAGTTAATGCCAAGAAAGATGGGAAACGTATTCTTCCTCTTCTGGCTCCTGAACTCTGGTAAGCATTTAGTGCAGTTGCATTAAGCTAGTATTTGTATTTCTTAGTTTTGATGTATTGGCAGAATTCAATAGCAACCAATAGTTTGACAGTTTTTCTAGTGTGAATTGACAAGCGTCTGCATGTCACTTTAAGAGCTTCGGGGTGCAAACCACAGTTCCGTACATCTAGTCACAAATAAGAACGGTGTCTTCTACTTTCAGTAATTCCCTGTAACACCCAAAACTGTGTTTTGTTTACACCAAGTGTTTAAATGTGTGTGTTAAGTAGCAGAGTGTTATCACACCCATTCCCCAATACCTGTTTCTAGCTTATTCAGTCAGTAGATCCCCACTGTGCAAATACTAGGTTAGATGCTGGCTCTACTCTGCTGTCATGAAGTTTCTTCAGAGGTTAATGGATAGAGCCTAAATACCCTGCGGGAATGGTCCTGACCCTCCCTGGGGAGGGGTCAGCGCTTGGCAGGCTGGGAGTTGGAGTCCAAGTGCTTGGCAATTCCCAGGACAGGGGCTGAGGTGACACTTCAAACTCAATATTACATTCCAGACTCTTTAGATATAGGGGTGTTAGAGGGCTGGGGTCTCACTTTTGACCAAACACTAATGCTGCCCTCATAAATAAATAGCCCCCATAGTCCTCCCAGTTCTCCTCCAGGGGTCTGTGACCACCCCAGCCATGGGTATTGGGTAAGTTTACAGCACTGCATATGAATTGCCTCCCACTGAGCAAGCCTTAAGTCCAATCAGGTGGTTGCTTAGTGTAGGAGGTCCTTTTGTTTATGTGTTGCTTTCATTGGTTAATCAATAAAGAAACTGCTTGGCCTGGTAGGGCAAAACTTAGGAAGGCGGAGAAGACAGTACTGAATTCTGGGAGGAAGAAAGCAGAGTCAGGGAGATACCATGGATCCACGGCTGGAGGTAGATGTGCTGAAACTTTTCTGGTAGGCCACAACCTCGTGGTGATACACAGATAGATAGAAATGGGTTAAACTAAGATGTAAGAGTTAGCCAATAAGAAGTTAGAGCTAATGGGCCAGGCAGTGTTTAAATTAATACAGTTTCTGTGTGATTATATCGGGTGTAAGCTAGTCAGGTGGCCAGGAAAAACAAGTGGGCCCTCTCTCCATCAACAGTTGCTGGTTACCCCAGGGATGTAAATGCCACTGTTGCACCCTTAGGAGTAGCTTGCTGTGTGGGTGATTGTTATGGTTTGTAGGCCTTACAAGCTGTCACCCATACAGATGCCTGTGTGAGTGTGTATGTTGCATCGTGTGTGTTGTATGTGTGTGCTTGCATCTTAGTATGTTCATAAGATGTGGTGATCAAACAGGATGTGACATCAGGAAATTATTGACATTGCCTATGATCATAGATGATAGTGACTTGTGAATTGGCATTGTTGCAAGGGGAAATAAAACTTAGTTATGAAATAGTGTAGTAAGTCACTGCCACCTGCCCCTCACCATTTATTCTTTATTACCATGCCACACAATGGCAGTCCTGTGTATCAATGCCCGCCTCACTCCATGTAAGCAGTCTTGGCCACTTAGGCACTCTACCCCAGTTCCGTTCAGCCCGAGACCTGAGAAGCATGACCATCTGCTCACAGACATGTAGCCTAAAGTCCCTAATATTTAGAGACTATCAAGGACACAACTCTAAATGGTTCTGGAACTGACAGCTCCAGGGAAATTAGATGTCTTCAGCTTTCTTGGGCATCTCCACATGCTTGCATAAACCCACAAATAGATACATAATTTTAAAAATCTTTTTAAGAAAAATCATGGTAAGGATGCAGACATGGTATAAATTTGGTAAAAACAGCAAATTTGGAAGCCTTCATGGTGGCCATGGTTGTTTCTGAAACTTCATTAGATCCAAGAGTTCCCACAAGATAAGTCACCTGGTGATGGGCTCCCCACTGTCTACATGATGAGAAAAAACAGGGAAGGAGTTGACAGTAAAAGTGAGAAAGAAAGAAAGAAAGAAAGAAAGAAAGAAAGAAAGAAAGAAAGAAAGAAAGAAAGAAAGAAAGAAAGAGAAGAAAAGAAGGAAGGAAGGGAAGAAGGAAAAAAGAAAGGGAAGAAAGGAAGGTAACAAAGACAAAGAAACAGAGGACAAAGAGGTGTCAGAAGGAAAGGGAACCTTGAGAGATTACCATGTATCAGACCATTGCTTGGTGTCCATCTGGACATAGAGTAAAAGAACAAGAACACAATCATGTTCTCTTTTTCATTCTCACAAAATACCTAAGTATTCATGGATCATATGTGTAATTTACTGGGCATTTACCATGGGTTTGGACCCAGGCTCAAGCCTTTCCAGTATAATGACTCATTTAACCTTCAGAGTTACCCTGCCTTGGGCTGGAGATATGCATGGTGGTTAAGAGCATTTGCCATTCTTGCATAGGACCTGAGTCCAGGTCCCAGCACCTACCTGCAGTGGCTCAAAACAGCCTATAACTCCAGCTCCTGGCGCTCCAACACTCTCCTCTTCTGGCCTCTGAGAGCTCCGGCACTCAGATACACACACACATACACATTTTCAAAATAAAAATAAAATATTAAAACAATTATCCCACCTTGACTATCAAGATGTCCATACCTTATGAAGAAGAGACTGGCAGAGAGGTAATCTTCCCAAAGCCATTTGTGCAAAGCAATCTGGCATGTGTCCTGCACCTAAGACATCACTAAGACAGCCAGGAATGTAATAAATAGATAGTACTTTAGGGTTCCATAATTTAGAAATGGTTTTGCATAATCATGGTTTGTTTCAATTTAACTTAGTATATAATTAAATTGATATTTCAACAATTAATTTTCATTTCGGTCAAGACCTCAACTTCTTGTCAGTTTAACAAGAAAGTAATGACGTCAGGGCCAGTGAGATGGTTCAGTGGGCAAAGGGACGTGCCACAGCAGTTGATAGCGTGAGTCAGGTCCCCAGAACTTACGTGGTGGAAGGCCAGTCTTCTGACCTCCACATATACTGTGTCACATGAATGCCCACCCAGCCCCAACCTACACACACAACAAGTAGAGAAGCAAGCCAGCAGAGGCAGAAACCTAACGTGGTTCTCAGAAGAAGCTCAGAGGTTGTTGCTCTTCATACAGGGAGATGCGTCAACTCCAGTGTGTCATTTCTGTGGGTTCCACCTGCTGTAGTGAGTTTGGGGTCTATTGATTTGTGGTAAAGAGACCTGGAGGGAACTGGGATTTGGTTTCCAATGAACTCCAGTCTGCCTGCAGAGACCCAGACAAAAATCTCTCCATCGACTTTCTAATGTTAATAAATAATGATAGCTTTCAAACGAAGCCATTTGGATTATCATCCTTAGAGATGAATTAGATAATTAACTGAGGAGAGCAGTTGTGAAATAGTGCTTCATAAATCCTGAGGATTCATGGCCCAGTGTTCTCACTAGGCCTGAAGGGCAGAAATTCTACTCCCTCTTCTCCTGTCTTTTCTTCCTTAAATGTAGACAGGAGCCTGGAAACGCAGCTCAGCAGTTAGAGCAATGCTGCTCTTGCAAAGGTCTTGAGTTCAATTCCTAGGGTTGAACTGGGTGGTTCATCAACCGCCTGTAACTCCAGATGTGGGTGGATGGGATTCCTCTAACCTGGACTCATGTGCACACACTCATACACAGACTCACCCAAACGCAGAATTTAAAAGTTTTTAAAGTCTATGAAAAAAACATTAATAGATATCACAAAGGTTACTTGAACTTAATCATAAACACAATATATGCAATACTATAGAGCATCTCAGAGAAAAGATGGGTGAACACCTGTATAGGTAAGAGCTATGTAAAACAACTGATACATTACTCTTAGATTGACTTAAACACTGTAAGAAGCAAAGGCAAGTTACAGGCTAAGACAAAAATAGTTACAAAGCAAACGTCTCATCAAAACACTTCTACCAAAAATTATACAAAGATCTATTAAAACTCAACAATGATGAAACAATGGACCCAATTCAAAACACAGGGCTTCAGCTTGGCCAGGGTTGTTGGGCTCTTTCAGCCAACCCAAGTTCTTTACTGTTTCTTTTCTAGTTCCTCAACATCTTTGACTTCTCTTTGGCTTCTCAAAGCCTTTCCCTAGTCTCTCTTGAGTCCCCAGTGCTTCTAAGTTATTGTTTTAAATTCTTTCAGTCATTTGAAGGGATCTTGGGAGGAAAAACACGTCGAGCTACACCCTGTCCGCCATTTTGAACATCTTGACCTGGAAACCTGCCGTGTTTACAGTTCAGATGAGCCCCAACTTTGTGGCTTTAACAACTAAAACAGTTTGAAAGAACACAGGGGTGGGGGATGGTTCTGTTGGTAAAGTGTTTGTCACACAAGCATGAGGACACAGTTTAATCCCCAGAATCAAGTAAAAGCTGGGCATAGTGGGGAGTGCTTGTAATCCCAGGGGAGGCAAAGACAGACCTGGGGCTTTCTGGCCAGTCAGCCAAATGTAAAGAGCAAGCCCCAGGTCCTAACGAGAGATTCTGTCTAAAAAAAATAAGACAGGGGCTGGAGAGATGGCTCAGAGGTTAAGAGCACTGACTGCTCTTCCAGAGGTCCTAACTTTAATTCCCAGCAACCATATGGTGGCCCACAACCATCTATAATGAGATCTGGTGCCTTCTTCTGGCCTGCAGGCATACATGGAGGCTAAACCCTGTGTATATAATAAATAAATAAATAAATCTTAAAAAAAATATGACAGGAGGCCCCTGAAGAAACCACCTGACTTTGACCTTTGTACTTTGTACTTTGTATCCACGTACATATCCATGTATGCACACCCACACACAGGAACACATGCAACATACACACAAGTGCTGTGGGACAATGGTCTGTACCCTGTCACTTATATTTTAAATAAATGTTGATTGGCCAGTACCCAAGCAGAAAGTATAGGTGGGATGACCAGGCAGGAAGTAGGGGTGGGGCAATGAGAATTCTGGGAAGAGGAAAGTTCTTTCTGCAGTCCTGACCCAGTAACAGAAGAAGCGAGATGTGACTGCCTCACCAAATAAGGTACCAAGCCACGTGGCTAACATAGACAAGAATAATGGGCAAATATAAGTTATAAGAGTTAATTAGAAGTCTGAGCTACTAGGCCAATCAGTTTATAACTAATACAGACCTCTGTGTGATTTCGTTGGGACTTAAGGACTGTGGGAACCAGGCAGGACTGAAACCTCAGTCAACACACAAGAGCCCAGAGAAACTGCTCAAATCTTAGCCAAGTCTCAAAAATAGAAATCCAGAGAGAAGACTAAGAATATTGGTAGACAGTCATTCTATTGCTCCTTTCTCGGCTGCAGTTCCAAGACCCTCCAAGCCATTCTTGGTTCTGGGCACCTTGACACTAAGAGGCTCCCCCTTAGTCAATGAGAGAGCATGGGAAAGGGAGAGGATGCACGCATGAGGCTTTTTCTGGGGGCAGGTAATGCATCCTGGTGCTGAGAAAGGACAAGAAACACACAGATACGAGAGGGATGACAACTCCCTCAGCTCAACAACTAGTACATACTGTATCTGTGTAGCCACTGCCCACACCAAGAAATCCCCATCACACTCTCTTTCAGTTGCCAACTCCCACCCCCCGGCAACAGACACACTTGTGATGCTAAGTAGTTTCTCCAGGTTTTACACATCTGATAGATGAATTTGTGCTCTTCTGCATCGGTCTTTCTGTTTGCGAGAGTCCGTTATTGTGTCCTGTGCAGCTGCTGTTTTGGGCTGTTCATCCTCATTGCCTTGCAGCGAATAGATGGCCTGTGTATGTTTGCACAATGGAATTCTATCAATTGTTGTAGTAGGAGATGGCTTGTTTGTTCCCGGCTGCTCAGCCCCGAAATAACCACACAGAAACTATATTATTCGCAATACTGCTCAGCCAATAGCTTAAGCATATTTCTGGCTAACTCCTATAACCTAAACGAACCCATCTCCATTAATCTGTGTATCGCCATGTGGCTGTGGCTTACCGGCAAAGTTTTGATACGTCTGCCTCTGGCGGCGGCTCCATGGCTTCTCCTGACTCCGCCTTCTTTCTCCCAGCATTCAGTATTCTTTTCCGGACCTAGCTTTACTCTACCCTATCACAGGCCAAGGCAGGTTCTTTATTCATTAACTAATAGTATTCACAGTATACAGAGGGGAATCCCACGTCAAATTGTATGTTCTTTTTATGTCTGTACTACATTTCATTTATTTATTTATTGTGTGTGTGTGGGGGGGTGGGTGCATCTGATTGTACACACGTGCCACAGCACACTGATGGAGGTCAAAGAACTACTTACAAGGGTCCGTTCTCTTCTTCCACCCTGAGGGTCTTGAGGATTGAACTCGGGTCCTCAGGTTTGGGTGCAGGTGTCTTTCTTCACTCACTGGCCTCCCTCCATAGTTCATATTTTCATAAACAGCATCTTACCTTGAAATTCTGAAGAGCTTGGCTGCTGAAAATTAAATCCAGAGCTGCCACCAACCACATCACTCTTGAAATGACAAGAGCTCCAGGCATCATCTCTTTACCAGGGATGGTATCTCTACCACTGTATCAGCTTCTGAGTCAGGAAAATCTGTTTTGCTTCATGTGGGTAATGAGTTTGAAACAAAGCAACAGTCTCTTTATTCGGATTTTGAGCCTAGAACTCTTTTCTCAATGTAACAGCTTTTCAAGATAAAATAAAACAAAGCACAGCCTTTACATTAAGTTCTTTGATTTATTACCTGTAAAAATCCTCTTCTTTGTGATTTTTACAGTCTTGAGAGCTTGTTACTTTTGATGCCAAAACCATTGTATTTAGTTTACTTTGAAAGATGCTGATCACACACACACACACACACACACCTCACATTATGTAACTATAGGTAAATCACTATATGAGTTAAACTTCATTGCTGTTGCCTTTTTGCTACATTAGGAATCGAAACTGCTTGAATTGAAAAAAAACATATAAAAAAGTTCACTATTATAATGCATTGACACTAAAATTTCAAAATGAAAAATGCTAATGTTTGGATCAGAATTAGTCTCCAACTTGATGCTACTGAGAGGTTGTGGAGCTTCTAAGTGGGGTCTAGGTAGGAGTTTTTACGTCATTGAGGGCATTCCTCAAAGGGGACCAACTCTAGCTCCTTTCTTCTCTTTTGTTTGCTCCCTAGCTGCACGAGCCAATCAGTTTCCTCAGCTTCATGTTCTCACTGTGATGGGTCAGCATGCCAGAGACTCAAGTAAAAAGGTCTACTGAAACCACACTGAACCCTCCAACGCTGTGAGCCAAAATGAATTTTTCTACTTTTAAAATTGTTGTCTCGGGCATTTTTGTTACAGTAACAGAAAGCTGCCGTGAATGTTTTAAATATTGACTTGCCACAGCTCAGAATCATCAAGGAAGAGTCTCAACAGATTACTTTTCTTTTAAAAAAATATTTATTTATTTCTTATGTATACAACATTCCTTCCATGTATGCCTGCTTGCCAGAAGAGGGCACCAGATCTCATTATAGATGACTCTGAGCCACCATGTGGTTACTGGGAATTGAACTCAGGACCTCTGGAAGAGCAGCCAGTGCTCTGAACTTCTAGTCCTTGCACCAGCCCCCAGATTACTTTTTTTATCAGGTTGGTCTATAGGGGATTGTCATGATTGTTCATGAGTGTCGGCAGAACAGCCTACTGTGGGTGGCACCACTCCCCAGGCAGGAGGTACTGACTTATGTGGGACAGAAGAAAACTAGGCGAGCAGCAAGCAGGGAGTGGGAGTGTATTCATTCCTCTCTGATCCAGAATGTGAACATGGTGTGACCTGCTGCCTGAGTTCCCACTTGGCTTCCCCAGAATGGTAAACGGTGATGTAGAATTGTAAGCCACACAACCCCTTCCTTCCAACATACTACTACTTATCGGCAAAATCACAAAATCCGAGATGACACCAAGACAAGCTGGCTAACACAAAAAGAGCATTTTTAAATGCCTGGTTTATTGAGACATGGTTTACATATGGTAACCAAGCAGAGCTCCGTCATTATATAGTGCTGGAAGCTTAAACAAGCAATTCAGTTTTATGACCATCATAATCAAGACTGACAAAAATCCATCATCCCCAAAGTTCCCCCATGGTCTTCCTCCTGTCCTGCCGGCTGCTGATTTCACATCACTGGGCACAGCAAGCTTAGCTGGAGGCAGATGCACAGCACATGCCTGTCTCCTTGTGTTTGCCCCCTGCTGTGCCCTGCTCCCACCGCCCTTCAATTTATGTCCTTCCCATGCACAGCCACACACTTAACACCTGCTTTACCCAAATCCCTCTCTTCCTCAATTCTGTGTGGAGGGAAACCTCTGGAGAATTTTTAGAAAAGACATTTCATAACTTGATTTGCATTTCCCAAGAAACACCTAGTGATGTAGGGAAAGAACCTTATTTATGAGACATATACACATTGCAGCTGGGGAAAAATAGTATGTCTACAGCTTGCTTTGAGATGGTTCACTAACATGCGTGTTCATGTTCATGTGTATATATGTGACATCGGTTGAAGTTAATTGGCAGTATTTCGTGTTCACTGTACTTTTTCAATCTTTTGTGGGTGAATTACTCTTCCATTGCTGGGACACCTGGGCAAAAGCAACTTGGAGGGAGAAAGGGCTCATTTCCCAGAGGGCCACAGTCTGTCCTTCCACACATAAATTGGGTCTCTTTAAATCAGGGTCCTTAGTGTTATTTCAGGATCATCCTCCATACATTTGATAGATATAGAGAGATTTGTTGTAAATTCACATGGGCTAAAATGATAAAATTTTGATATGTGAGCATCCCGTGATATCTAAACTATGGAGCTAACAAGGATCTCCTAGGACATGGGTGTGGTCAGAGAGGAGGCCCAGTCTGTTCTTGGGGAACTGGGCCATGAGCAGCCTGGAAAGAAGTACAGGGCATTGATTCTTACTGGTCTGATCTCATGCTTCCTGACAAAGAATATGACTTGACTTGGCATACAGCTTAGTCCCTACAAGGTGACCACCTAGGTTTGCCATAGCCTAGTTCCCGGGACAGTTTCTGTAATAACTTGACCACATCCACCACCTTGGTTCAGTGAGCTCCTGAGACAGTCATCTGGTATGCTGACCAAATTGAGCTGGTATCTGCTGGGGAGGAGCCAGCAGAGGACTGTGGAAATTCCCCAAGGAAATGAACTGCACAACTGGCTGCTCCCCGCACTCCCCCCACCACTGTGCTCTTCTCTTTGTAGCCTGCCAGGGAAGGGTATTCCCACATTTCCACAAATAGGGAGAAATTTCAAGCCAGGTAGACCTGATGGATATTCTCTTTCTTGGCCGCATCCTTTGTACTGTACCATCTCGCTGGTTCACCATGTGCGTCTCAGCTTTTCTCCTCCACACAGTTGGCATGGCTTACAGCAAGGTCCTTATTACTATTTCAGGCTTTCTCTCTGTGTGCGGCAGATCTGCGCTTGAAAGGTTTATTTTGTTTCTGGGTCAGTTATAGTCAAATAATTCAAAACCAAAAATGGCATAGTCTGCACCGACAACTTTCCTTCCAGCCTCCCCTGAAGTCACACTTGCTCCCTAAATCACTGTCTGTGTATGCTACAATCACGTGGACACACGTAGCCAGAAGCATGACCAGGAAATCCAGCCTCTAACTAGGCATTGATAGACCCCGCTACAGGGTGTTCTTGCATAAGAATAATTTCTGTGCTAATCTACTCCCCTTCTGCAGGACTCCTGGAAACCCCTACACCCCTGGGTAAGGCTGCCATTTTGTCTATTGGGAAGAGAGAAAACATCTCCTAAGAAATAGCTTTAAGCAGAGACTCATGGGGAATCTTGAGGACGAATATCTGAGGTGCAAGAAGACCAAGGGTCAATCTTGTCCTAACAATGACAATAGTCAGGACTGGGACATAGGAGGCAGTGGTGCCAGAAAGAACCAGAAATGTGTCCATGCTGACGTGGCCAACTAGCTGGGTTTGATTCTCCCAGATGGGAGATACCACTGCAGGGTTCGGGACAGAAGAATATGTGATAGCTTAAGTTTTACACACCTCATTCATCATATTTATCCTTCAACTCTTCACCTAATTTCTCCCAGGTCAGCCCCCCAACCTCTCCCAACTCTGTGTCCTTTCTTTTTGTATCAATTCGCTAAGCTAAATTTCTGCTGACCATATATACATTCCCTAGAGCATGGATTGACCTACCAGCACATACCCTTAAAGAAAACTGACCCTCCCCTAGAAACCTTCAATGCCATTATCTTCTCAGTTAAGGGTAGGAACTTGTGAACTCCTCCTCCGTCCACGATAGGACTTTGGTTGGCTTGATCTTATACAGGTCTCATGCAGGCACTCACAGCAACAGAAATGTGATGTCCAGAAGACTCAGCTTCCTTCTCGCTTTTAAAAATCTTTGACTCTTACAATCTTCCCCTATCCCTTTACTGAAATGTCCCCCACTGAGCCTTGGGACAGGGTGGTAATACAGATGTTCCATTAGTCACTCAGGCCTCTACTGACTCCTCTGTGCACTGATAAGTTGGAAGTTTTATTAATTAACTGCCATCCACTATACAAAGAAACTCATCTGGTGAGGTCTGAGAGCTTCATTAATCTGTAAGTAAAGAGACACACATTTAGAAAGTTTGATACTATGTCTAGCTAGCAGAAAAGTAATATTAGGTTCACCCTTAAAGAGCATTAGCTCACCAATCATGGTGATTTGTAGTGTCCGACATGAGTTTCCTCTTGTATACTGAATCTTGAATCCCATTAGAAAGAGTTTGGTTGTCCCAATAACATTCATACTACATCATGGGCACATCTTGCTACACTAGCCACTCCTGTGAACACGTGGTTCACCGGTGGGTAGATGGTTGATTACTTTGTCACCAGAAGCCTACATGGCACCATCCAGGACTGTGAAAGCTACAGTGGGAAGAAAGATTCCTGTCTAGTTAGTGCCAACATGATCTCTCCAAGTCCTGTGACCAAAGTATGGGGCATTTTCAGCGATTAAGCTCTGGTGGGCAATCAAGAGCAATGACAATATCCTGTATGGAGGGGGGGCGTTCTCTGTGATATCCCTAACCAACAAATCATAAGGTGGTATCCCATACCTGGCATTGGGCTTTTAAGTTGGCAGCCAATAGCTTCTGGGAGGAAGCCTGTGTAGGGTAACTCCAATTAAGCTCACACAGATACATACATACACACACACACACACACACACACACACACACACACACACACAAAACAACAACGACTCTTATGTGACTAGTATAAACTATTTTATCTATCCCTCCTCCCTGAAGGTCTTCCTTCCCCTCCCCACCAATGGTACCAGGATTCCACAGTACTCCTAGTCAAACTTATGCCTGTGATGGGAGTGAAAGCCAAGGTCACTGGACGTGAAGGCACTGATGAAACTTAAAAGCCATGCCACAAGAAAGAACATCTTTCTTTTGTATTTAAGAATCATGAAAGAGCTAGAAAACATGGACCTAAAATTTTCCAAGAGGTTAACTAGAGGTCTCATATAATTACTTCACACTTTCATGGTTCCTCTGAGAGGAAGTGGGATTCTGACCCTGTGAATAACTCCTGCTGTTGATTCCTGGTATGACAGAATGTCTGCTTAATGGGCCCAAATTTTCCATGTTCCCTCTTGTTCCAGAATTTTCCATGTTCTCTCTTGTTCCAGAAGAGTCTGAGTCTACATCTGGTACAGGTGCAAAATTCAGCCTTGCTGCTGCCTTCTGTCCAGCTGAGATACTGTTCCTGCTCAGTATTTATTGTCGTCCAAAACAAAAGCAACAATGCTCTCCCCTCCCTCCAGCTGTCAGTGTTTGATTTTAAAAGATGACCAAGAACATAAAACATGAAGCCACCTTGTGTCCATTCTCTCTGAGTTTTCCTTGATGTATCCTATAACCACTTGGCTACAGTTACACTTCTGATGTTTCTGCACCTCTTCTTGGTGAATCCTGGGAAGCAGAGATTCGCATATTACCTCAGTTTTATTCTTCATTCCATTGTAGCCTCAC
Source organism: Arvicola amphibius (assembly GCF_903992535.2). NCBI lineage: Eukaryota > Metazoa > Chordata > Mammalia > Rodentia > Cricetidae > Arvicola > Arvicola amphibius. The sequence continues at coordinate 24,562,792 of NC_052063.2, forward strand.
TTCTTGTCATTCGGAATCAGAATCAGAGAGTTGGTGTCTGTTCTCCGTCTTCATTTGCGTTGATAACATGCTTTTCTGGTTTGATCGGTGACCACCGACTTCCTCTGCTAGGCCCTGTTGATTTTTTAATCTGAGGCACAGTAAGTGCACCTGATCCTCCTGTTGCCTCAGCTGCTGACTGCCCCTTCTGCAGCTGCCACTACCTTACTGCTGAGGCCACTGCTGGGAAAGCCTTCATGACCGACCTCTGCTGCCTCAGCCACCTCCAAGTAAGAGGTAAATGTTGTTTTAACTATGTCTCTATTTTTATTATTTTTAGCAATAAAGATCTGGGAGTCAGATGCTGGGGTGAAAACCTGCTAGCTCAGAGAGGCAGAGGAAACAGCCAACTGAACTTTCTCCTCTGCTGTCACTGTCCTCCCAGAGGAGGATTCTCACCTATGATATCTGAAACAAAAGTCCTCCAAGCGGATGTCCCTCCCTTCCTGTGCCCCCCCCCTTTTCCCACCTCCCAACTTACCCTCCCATATTACTTCCAGTCAATTGGTTGTTTGCTCTGCCTCTTCACCTATGGTCGATTTTATTTAAATAACACAATGTCGGGGTTCACAGTGTGATCAAATATCTTGTAACAGAGCCCTTTCCTTCTGTGTTCTTAACTCTGAGACAGTCTGGTCACTGCTCAGACATCTTTGTAGCCCTGTAAAGGCACAGAGGACTGCACTAGGAATTTGCTGTGTCTCCTAACCTAAATCTTCCAGATACAGGAATAAGCTAAATTAGGCTGCTGTGGCTGGTAGTCCTGTTCTGATCATGTTAGTCTGGAAACAGGATTGTGTTTTGACCTGTTGTTGCTCCTTTGAGATGTGGCCCTCAACCTGCATTCACTGAAAGAGCCCTCGCTCCTCTCGGGCTGCGAGACCACTCAGATCAGTTTTCTGTCGTCTGACTCCTCCTTTTGTTGTTATAGCTTAGATCTTAAATATTTTCCAAGTCTCATGGATCAGAGGCACTTTTAAGCAGTAGTGAGATTTTAGGATCTACCTAACAGTTAGCTCCTCATGGGAGATCCTCAGGTTCCTGAAGGTGTTCCCTGACTTTGACCTCTCTCTTGCCTTCTTCCCAGGAGTGTTACAAGCCCTTTAATGCCTACCCGTGCTTCTGCCATGATCTGCTGCTTCCTTCTAGATCTAGATTCCGTTATAAATGAAAATTTCCAAGACTGGGTGTCAAGCCAGTTTTTCTCTTTAAAAACTTATGTCAGATGTTTTGGTATAGGTATAGGGTATAGGGTAGAAAGCTAACTTAACATCATGACCTTCCTAAGGGCATCAGACTTGCTGAATCCCTTTGCTATGGGCCTGTCTGCTCCAACCCTCTATACCCTACTGCAGAGCCTCCCCCCTCAAAACCTCAGCTTCAAGACCATCGTTCAAAAACCTGACACTGGGTTTGACAGGGAATTGATAGGTCAATACAGACAAGCTATGGCTGGGTTCTGTGGGTCTCCTAAGCTGGGACCTAACCTTGGTTGTTGGTTTGCTTGAGGTCAAGAGGTTCGTCAGGAAGTCACGAGGCCCCTAGAGTTGTTGTACTCAGAGACATGGAGTGCCAAAAAAAAAAAAAAAAAACCAATCTCTGTGAAGTTACGGTAAAATTTAACCTCTACCTATATACCAAGCCAACATCAATTGTGTATGTCCTTCTCAAGAATGCTCAAGGGAACAGAACTTGCCTAGAATAATAGTTGATCTTATTAACCTGACTGCATCTGGAATGAGCTAAATTCAAGGAGCTGGGCAAAAGCCTTAAGAGAGAGTCTCTTGATTAGATCATTTGAGGTGAAAAGACCCACCCTAAACCTGGGCCACATCTTCTGGTGGCAGCCACGCAAAATGACATGGGAGAAGGAAGCTTTTGCTTCCTTTTTACCTGCTGGTCCTCTTCCTCTCTGGCAAGTTTGTCTATCCGTTGCTGCTGGGGCATTCCTTCACTGGTGCTAGAACTACCTCTCAGAGGCTCCAGTGTAGACTAAAGACCAGCAGCTCTCTGGGAATCATCCACTACTCCAGATCTTGAAAAACTGAAAATCAAAAAATAAAATTTAAAATAAATAATAAATTTGCAGGCTGAAGACATGGCTTGGTAATTAAGAGTGCTGGATGCAAGTCAAAACAACTCTGAGATTCCATCTTTCACCTGTAAGAGTGGCCAAGATCAAAAACACTGATGACAACTTATGCTGGAGAAGTTGTGGGGAAAAGGGAACACTTCTGCATTGCTGGTGGGAATGCAAGCTGGTACAACCCCTTTGGATGTCAGTGTGGTGATTTCTCAGAAAATTAAGAAACAATCTTCCTCAAGACCCAGCAATACCACCTTTGGGTATGTATCCAAAGGATGCTTAGCTGTCCCTTCCCAGCTTGCACCCAGAATCCTCCCCCCCTCCCCCTGCCTCATCCTCCCGTCTTTGGGGCCACAAAATCCCACAGCTCAGCCTGTTTGGGCTCTGGGGACCTGGAATTGAGTGCACCCAGGCCGGTGGGAGGTCCCCTCCTTCATTTGACTGCCCGGAGCAAGGTAGGCCTTTGTCTGAGAGCTGCTTGGCCTGCAAGGGGACCTGAAAGTCTGCAGGAGGATCCATCGTTCTTTGGGGTGAGTGAGGAGTGAGTGCCCGAACCGCGGCAGCTGCCCGGAGAGGGACCACCGACTCTCCACAACTCCCCCTGCCACCAGCACACTTCCTGCTCTTCCTGCAGGGGTTATTCTCCCCGGATACTGCCTCTCTCTTCCTGTCCCTTCCCAGCTTGCACCCAGAATCCTCCCCCCCTCCCCCTGCCTCATCCTCCCGTCTTTGGGGCCACAAAATCCCACAGCTCAGCCTGTTTGGGCTCTGGGGACCTGGAATTGAGTGCACCCAGGCCGGTGGGAGGTCCCCTCCTTCATTTGACTGCCCGGAGCAAGGTAGGCCTTTGTCTGAGAGCTGCTTGGCCTGCAAGGGGACCTGAAAGTCTGCAGGAGGATCCATCATTCTTTGGGGTGAGTGAGGAGTGAGTGCCCGAACCGTGGCAGCTGCCCGGAGAGGGACCACCGACTCTCCACAACTCCCCCTGCCACCAGCACACTTCCTGCTCTTCCTGCAGGGGTTATTCTCCCCGGATACTGCCTCTCTCTCCCTGTCCCTTCCCAGCTTGCACCCAGAATCCTCCCCCCTCCCCCTTCCTCATCCTCCCCTCTTTGGGGCCACAAAATCCCACAGCTCAGCCTGTTTGGGCTCTGGGGACCTGGAATTGAGTGCACCCAGGCCGGTGGGAGGTCCCCTCCTTCATTTGACTGCCCGGAGCAAGGTAGGCCTTTGTCTGAGAGCTGCTTGGCCTGCAAGGGGACCTCACAGTCTGCAGAAGGATCCATCATTCTTTGGGGTGAGTGAGGAGTGAGTGCCCGAACCGCGGCAGCTGCTCGGAGAGGGACCACCGACTCTCCACAACTCCCCCTGCCACCAGCACACTTCCTGCTCTTCCTGCAGGGGTTATTCTCCCCGGATACTGCCTCTCTCTTCCTGTCCCTTCCCAGCTTGCACCCAGAATCCTCCCCCCCTCCCCCTGCCTCATCCTCCCGTCTTTGGGGCCACAAAATCCCACAGCTCAGCCTGTTTGGGCTCTGGGGACCTGGAATTGAGTGCACCCAGGCCGGTGGGAGGTCCCCTCCTTCATTTGACTGCCCGGAGCAAGGTAGGCCTTTGTCTGAGAGCTGCTTGGCCTGCAAGGGGACCTCACAGTCTGCAGGAGGATCCATCATTCTGTGGGGTGAGTGAGGAGTGAGTGCCTGAACCGCGGCAGCAGCCCGGAGAGGGACCACCGACTCTCCACAACTCCCCCTGCCACCAGCACACTTCCTGCTCTTCCTGCAGGGGTTATTCTCCCCGGATACTGCCTCTCTCTCCCTGTCCCTTCCCAGCTTGCACCCAGAACCCTCCCCCCCTCCCCCTTCCTCATCCTCCCGTCTTTGGGGCCACAAAATCCCACAGCTCAGCCTGTTTGGGCTCTGGGGACCCGGAATTGAGTGCACCCAGGCCGGTGGGAGGTCCCCTCCTTCATTTGACTGCCCGGAGCAAGGTAGGCCTTTGTCTGAGAGCTGCTTGGCCTGCAAGGGGACCTCACAGTCTGCAGGAGGATCCATCATTCTTTGGGGTGAGTGAGGAGTGAGTGCCCGAACCGCGGCAGCTGCCCGGAGAGGGACCACCGACTCTCCACAACTCCCCCTGCCACCAGCACACTTCCTGCTCTTCCTGCAGGGGTTATTCTCCCCGGATACTGCCTCTCTCTTCCTGTCCCTTCCCAGCTTGCACCCAGAATCCTCCCCCCCTCCCCCTGCCTCATCCTCCCGTCTTTGGGGCCACAAAATCCCACAGCTCAGCCTGTTTGGGCTCTGGGGACCTGGAATTGAGTGCACCCAGGCCGGTGGGAGGTCCCCTCCTTCATTTGACTGCCCGGAGCAAGGTAGGCCTTTGTCTGAGAGCTGCTTGGCCTGCAAGGGGACCTGACAGTCTGCAGGAGGATCCATCATTCTGTGGGGTGAGTGAGGAGTGAGTGCCTGAACCGCGGCAGCTGCCCGGAGAGGGACCACCGACTCTCCACAACTCCCCCTGCCACCAGCACACTTCCTGCTCTTCCTGCAGGGGTTATTCTCCCCGGATACTGCCTCTCTCTCCCTGTCCCTTCCCAGCTTGCACCCAGAACCCTCCCCCCCTCCCCCTTCCTCATCCTCCCGTCTTTGGGGCCACAAAATCCCACAGCTCAGCCTGTTTGGGCTCTGGGGACCCGGAATTGAGTGCACCCAGGCCGGTGGGAGGTCCCCTCCTTCATTTGACTGCCCGGAGCAAGGTAGGCCTTTGTCTGAGAGCTGCTTGGCCTGCAAGGGGACCTCACAGTCTGCAGGAGGATCCATCATTCTTTGGGGTGAGTGAGGAGTGAGTGCCCGAACCGCGGCAGCTGCCCGGAGAGGGACCACCGACTTTCCACAACTCCCCCTGCCACCAGCACACTTCCTGCTCTTCCTGCAGGGGTTATTCTCCCCGGATACTGCCTCTCTCTTCCTGTCCCTTCCCAGCTTGCACCCAGAATCCTCCCCCCCTCCCCCTGCCTCATCCTCCCGTCTTTGGGGCCACAAAATCCCACAGCTCAGCCTGTTTGGGCTCTGGGGACCTGGAATTGAGTGCACCCAGGCCGGTGGGAGGTCCCCTCCTTCATTTGACTGCCCGGAGCAAGGTAGGCCTTTGTCTGAGAGCTGCTTGGCCTGCAAGGGGACCTCACAGTCTGCAGGAGGATCCATCATTCTTTGGGGACACCAAACACCTCCGCGCTCCTTTTGAAGGAAGAGATGGGCAGGCGCCAATGCAGGAGCTCCTCCAACAACATGAAAGGCAACATGACACCACCACAAGCCAGACATCCCGAAACAAGAATTGAACACCCTACCCCAGAAGATATAGAAGAAACCGACATTAAACAGTACTTTATAAAAATAATAGAGGACCTTAAACAGGAGGTAAAAAACTGCCATAAAGAAATGGAGATGACAAACAAAAAGGTAGACGAAATAAATAAATCTCTCAAAGATACCCAAGAAAAACAAGAAAAACAAGAAAAAGCAATCAAACAGGTAAGGGAAACAGTACAAGACCTGATAAATGAAATGGAGGTATTGAAGAAAACACAATCTGAGGGACGACGGGAAATGGAAACTCTGAGTAAACGAACAGAAACTTCAGAGACAAGTATTTCCAACCGAATACAAGAGATGGAAGAAAGAATCTCGGACTCTGAAGATACTATAGAGGAAATAAACTCACAGATTAAAGAACTAAACAAATCTAACAAATTCTTAACACAAAACATTCAGGAAATCTGGGACACCATGAAAAGACCAAACCTAAGAATAATTGGGGTAGAAGAAGGAGAAGAATTACAACTCAAAGGCCCAGAAAACATATTCAACAAAATTATAGAAGAAAACTTCCCCAACCTAAAGAAGGATGTTCCTATGAAGGTACAAGAAGCCTACAGAACACCAAATAGACTGGATCAAAAGAAAGCATCCCCACGCCATATAATAATCAAAACACAAAACATACAGAATAAAGAACAGATATTAAGAGCTGCAAAGGAAAAAGGTCAAGTAACATATAAAGGGAAACCTATCAGAATTACACCTGATTTCTCAATGGAAACCATGAAAGCCAGAAGAGCTTGGATAGATGTGCTACAGACACTTAGGGAACATGGATGCAAGCCTAGACTATTATACCCAGCAAAGCTTGCATTCACCATTGATGGAGAAAACACGATATTCCAGGACAAAAACAGATTTAAACAATACGCAGCCACAAATCCAGCCTTGCAGAAAGTAATAGAAGGAAAATCACAAACCAAGGAGTCCAACAACGCCGACAATAACTCAGGCATCTAGTGACCCTTCACCAGCACAACTAGAAGAAGGGAAACACACAAACTCTACTACTAAAAATGACTGAAGTTAACAACCACTGGTCATTAATATCACTTAATATCAATGGACTCAATTCACCTATAAAAAGGCACAGGCTAAGAGACTGGATACGAAAACAGAATCCAACATTTTGCTGTTTACAAGAAACACACCTCAACCACAAAGACAGGCACCTACTCAGAGTAAAGGGTTGGGAAAAGGTTTATCAAGCAAATGGCCCTAAGAAACAAGCGGGTGTGGCCATACTAATTTCCAACAAAGTTGACTTCAAACTAAAATCAATCAGAAGAGATGGAAAGGGACACTTTATACTCATAACAGGAAAAATCCTTCAGAATGAAGTCTCAATCCTGAATATCTATGCCCCTAATATAAAAGCTCCCACTTATGTAAAAGAAACACTTCTAGAACTCAAGGCAGCCATCAAACCACACACACTAATAGTTGGAGACTTCAACACTCCTCTCTCACCAATGGACAGGTCAATCAGACAGAAACCTAACAGAGAATTGAAAGACTTAATGGAGGTAATGAACCAAATGGACTTAACAGACATCTATAGAACATTCCACCCAAATAGGAAAGAATATACCTTCTTCTCTGCGGCTCATGGAACCTTTTCGAAAATTGACCATATACTTGGTAACAAAGCAAACTTCCACAGTTACAAAAAAATATTAGTAACCACCTGTGTCTTATCGGATCACCATGGATTAAAATTAGAATTCAACAACAATGCTACCCCCAGAAGGCCCACAAACTCATGGAAACTGAACAGTCAACTACTGACCCACACCTGGGTCAAGGAAGAAATAAAGAAAGAAATTAAAGTCTTTCTTGAATTTAATGAAGACAAAGACACAACATACTCAAACCTATGGGACACAATGAAAGCAGTGCTAAGAGGAAAGTTCATAGCACTAAGTGCCCACTTAAAGAAAACGGAGAAAGCACTCATTGGTGACTTAACAGCACACCTGAAAGCTCTGGAAAAAAAAGAAGCAGACTCACCTAGGAGAAGTAGAAGACTGGAAATAATCAAACTGAGGGCAGAAATCAACAAAATAGAAACACAGAAAACAATCCAAAGAATCAATGAAACAAGAAGCTGGTTCTTGGAGAAAATCAACAAGATTGACAAACCCTTAGCCAAACTAATCAAACGGCAGAGGGAGAACACGCAAATTAACAAGATCAGAAATGAAAAGGGGGACATAACCACAGACACAGAGGAAATTCAGAAAATCATTAGATCTTACTACAAAAGCCTGTATGCCACAAAATTGGAAAATGTAAAAGAAATGGACAGTTTTTTAGATAAATACCATATACCAAAGTTAAACCAGGACCAGGTAAATGCTCTAAATCGTCCTGTTAGTCGCGAAGAATTAGAAACTGTTATCAGAAACCTCCCTACCAAAAAGAGCCCAGGACCAGATGGTTTCAATGCGGAATTCTACCAGAACTTCCAAGAAGACCTAATACCTATACTCCTTAAGGTATTTCATAATATAGAAACACAAGAGTCACTGCCAAATTCCTTCTATGAAGCTACAGTTACCCTGATACCTAAACCACACAAAGACTCAACCAAGAAAGAGAATTACAGGCCAATCTCACTCATGAACATGGACGCAAAAATTCTCAATAAAATACTGGCAAACCGAATCCAAGAACACATTAGAAAAATTATCCATTACGATCAAGTAGGCTTCATCCCAGAGATGCAGGGCTGGTTCAACATACGAAAATCTATTAATGTAATCCATCATATAAACAAACTGAAGGAAAAAAACCATATGGTCATCTCATTAGATGCTGAAAAAGCATTTGACAAAATTCAGCACCCTTTTATGATAAAGGTCTTGGAGAGATTAGGGATACAAGGGTCATTCCTAAATATAATAAAAGCTATTTACAGCAAGCCGACAGCTAACATCAAATTAAACGGAGAGAAACTCAAGGCTATCCCACTAAATTCAGGAACACGACAAGGCTGTCCACTCTCTCCTTATCTCTTCAATATAGTGCTTGAAGTTCTAGCAATAGCAATAAGACAACATAAGGGAATCAAGGGGATTCAATTTGGAAAGGAAGAAGTTAAACTTTCATTATTTGCAGATGATATGATAGTATACATAAGCGACCCCAAAAACTCCACCAAAGAACTCCTACAGCTGATAAACTCCTTCAGTAACGTGGCAGGATACAAGATCAACTCCAAAAAATCAGTCGCCCTCCTATACACAAAGGATAAGGAAGCAGAGAGGGAAATCAGAGAAGTATCACCTTTCACAATAGCCACAAATAGCATAAGATATCTGGGAGTATCGCTAACCAAGGAAGTGAAGGATTTATTTGACAAGAACTTTAAGTCTTTGAAGAAAGAAATTGAAGAGGATACCAGAAAATGGAAGGATCTCCCCTGCTCGTGGATTGGGAGGATCAACATAGTAAAAATGGCAATTCTACCAAAAGCAATCTATAGATTCAATGCAATCCCAATCAAGGTCCCATTAAAATTCTTCACAGAGATTGAGAGGACAATAATCAACTTTATATGGAAAAACAAGAAACCCAGGATAGCCAAAAAAATCTTATACAATAAAGGTACTTCTGGAGGCATTACCATCCCTGACTTCAAACTCTATTACAGAGCTACAGTATTGAAAACGGCTTGGTATTGGCATAAGAACAGAGAAGTTGACCAATGGAATCGTATAGAAGACCCGGATCTTAAACCACAAACCTATGAACACCTGATTTTTGATAAAGGAGCCAAAAGTACACAATGGAAAAAAGAGGGCATCTTCAACAAATGGTGCTGGCATAACTGGATGTCAACCTGTAGAAGAATGAAAGTAGATCCATATCTATCACCATGCACAAAACTCAAGTCCAAATGGATTAAAGACCTCAATATTAATTTGAACACATTGAGATTGATAGAGGAGAAAGTGGGAAGTACTCTACAACAAATGGGCACAGGGAACCGTTTCCTATGCATAACCCCAGCTGCACAGACTTTAAGGGCAACATTGAATAAATGGGACCTCCTGAAGTTGAGCAGCTTCTGTAAAGCAAAGGACATTGTCACTAAGACACAAAGGCAGCCTACTGACTGGGAAAAGATCTTCACCAACCCTGCAACTGACAAAGGTCTGATCTCTAAAATATATAAGGAACTCAAGAGACTAGACGGTAAAATGCCAATTAACCCAATTAAAAAATGGGGCGATGAACTGAACAGAGAATTCTCAACAGAAGAAGTTCGAATGGCCAAAAGACACTTAAGGTCATGCTCAACCTCCCTAGCTATCAGGGAAATGCAAATCAAAACAACTTTGAGATATCATCTTACACCTGTCAGATTGGCTAAAATCCAAAACACCAATAATAACCTTTGCTGGAGAGGTTGTGGGGTAAGGGGCACACTCATCCATTGCTGGTGGGAATGCAAACTTGTGCAACCACTTTGGAAAGCAGTGTGGCGGTTTCTCAGGAAATTCGGGATCAACCTACCCCAGGACCCAGCAATTCCACTATTGGGAATCTACCCAAGAGATGCCCAATCATACAACAAAAGCATATGCTCATCTATGTTCATAGCAGCATTATTTGTAATAGCCAGATCCTGGAGACAGCCTAGATGCCCTTCAGTGGAAGAATGGATGAAGAAACTGTGGAATATATACATGCTAGAATACTACTCAGCGGTAAAAAACAATGACATCTTGAATTTTGCAGGCAAATGGATGGAAATAGAAAACACTATTCTGAGTGAGGTAACCCAGACCCATAAAGATGAACATGGGATGTACTCACTCATATTCGTTTTCTAGCCATGATTAAAGGACATCGAGCCTATAAGTTTGGGATCCTTGAGAAGATAATAAGAAGGTGAACTCCCAAAAAAGATATAGTAATCCTCCTGGATATTGGAAGTAGACACGATCGCCAGGCAAAATTGGGAACTTGAGGGTTGGGCAAGACTGGGCCAAGGGAAGATGGGGAGAGAAAAGTGTGAAGGGGAGAGCGGGGGGAGCTCGGAGGAATGGGGTGCTTGGGATATAGGAAGGGTGGATATGAGAGCAGGGAAGCATATATCTGAATTTAAGGAGCTACCTGAGGGTTGTCAAGAGACTTGACCCTAGAGGGGTTCCCAGGTTTCCAGGGAGACGCCCCCAGTTAGTTCCTTGGGCAGCTGAGGAGAGGGAGCCTGAAAAGGCCAGTTCCTATAGCCATACTGATGAATTTCTTGCATATCACCATAGAACCTCCACCTGACGATAGATGAAGAAAATGACAGAGCCCCACCTTGGAGCACCGGACTGAGCTCCCAAGGTCCTGATGAGGAGCAGAAGGAGAGAGAACATGAGAAAGAAAGTCAGGACCGTGAGGGAACCTCCAGCTGGCGACAGATGGGGAAGGTGACTGAGCCCCACATTGGAGCACTGGACTGAGCTCCCAAGGTCCCGATGAGGAGCAGAAGGAGCGAGAACATGAGGGAGAAAGTCAGGAACGAGAGGGGTGCGTTCACTCATGGAGACGGTGGGACAGAACTAATGGGAGATCACCAACTCCAGTTGGAATGGGACTGATGGATCATGCGACCAAACCCGTCTCTCTGAGTGTGGCCAACAGCGGGGGCTGACTGAGAAGCAAAGGACAATGGCTCTGGGCTCTGATTGTTCTTCATGGACGGGCTCTGTGGGAGCCTTCTCAGCTTGGTTGATCACCTTCCTGGACCTGGGGGGAGTTGGGAGGACCTTGGTCTTAGCATAGAGTGGGGAACCCTGATGGCTCCTTGGCCTTGAGAGGGAGGGAGGGGAGGTATGGGTGGAGGGGAGGGGAGGGAAGGGGGAGAAGGAGGGGAGAGAAAGGGGAGAAGGAGGGGAGGGAGGGGGGAGGAGGAGGGAAGGAGATGGAAATTTTTAAATATAAAAAAAAATAAACCATGAGAAAAAAAAAAAAAAAACAAAGGATGCTTAATCGTGCCACAAGGACATGTGCTCAACTATGTTCATAGCAGCTTTGTTTGTCATAGCCAGAACCTGGAAACAACCTAAACGCCCCTAGACTTAAGAATGGATAAGAAAAATGTGGTACATTTACACAGTGGAGTACTACATAACGAAAAAAATAATGACATCTTGAAGTTTGTGGGCAAATGGGTGGAGCTAAAAAACATCATTTTGAGTGAGACCCAGAAAGACAATTATCACATGTACTCACTCATAAGCCGTTTTTAAACATAAAGCAAAGAAAACCAGCCTACAAATCACAACCCCAGAGAACCTAGACAACAATGAGGACCCTAAGAGAGAGACATACATGGATCTAATCTACAAGGGAAGTAGAAAAAGACAAGATCTCCTGAGTAAATTGGGAGCATGGGGACCATGGGAGAGGACTAAAGAAGAGGGGAGAGGAAGGGAGGGGAGCAGAGAAAAATGTAGATCTCAATAAAATCAATTAAAAATATTGAAAAAAGGCTCCCACCCCCCGTAGGCATGGGAGGGCAGGAAGAGAGGAGGGAGGAGAAACTGGGATTAGTATGTAAATAAAAGAGCCCCCCTCCCCTGAATCTCACTCCCACAGTTGTTCCTGAAGACCTCAGCATCTCTGCTTTGGGTTTCTGAGAGTCATTTTAGTAAGTTATCCAGGGATGCTGCCTCAAGCTCTTCTCTGAGCTAACTCTCCACTGTATTTTGACCTCTCCGCCAATGTTCTGCTCCTGCCGTGCATTCACAGCTCATACCAGCATGGGGCAGTAGCCTGGCATCATGGAGAATTCCCCCTCCACATTTTAATTCATCTATCCTGTAACCCATTCACTCATTTGACAAACAGTGAGCTCTTAATATAGTTTAGCGCGTGTGCTACATGGTGGGGGTTAGAGACAATTGTGACATAGACTCTGTCCCTATGGGGTTCTTAGTCTGGCTGGGGGAGAGTAACAAGCAGTTGGCACATAATGTAATACATTCATCAAGAGATATGCTGCCAGGGAGGTGGCTTAGCAGGTCAACGTGCCTGTCACCAAGCTTGGCAACCTGAGTTCAATTCTTGGGAGCCAGTTGGTGGAGGGAAACAGCATACTCCCTCAAGTTGCCCTCTGATCTCCATATTCGTGTACACACACACACACACACACACACACACACACACACACACCTAAATGAATGAATAAATAAATGTTAAAAACTAAAGCCCTGTGTAGAACTCTACACATTGCTTCTTGGTAAAAGAGAATACGGTCAAATCAAATTCTCTCTCTCTCTCTCTCTCTCTCTCTCTCTCTCTGTGTGTGTGTGTGTGAGAGAGAGAGAGAGAGAGAGAGAGAGAGAGAGAGAGAGAGGGATGGAGGGAGGGAGGGAGATCTCTACGTAGAGATAACATGATGCACTTCTTAAAGAAAATCTATTCAAAGGAAAAGATAAGGATTTCTCATAAAGAAAAAAGGGAGAGATCTACATATCAATTATCTATCATCTATTTATCCATCTATCTATCTATCTATATATATATATATCATTTATCTACCATGTATATATGTGTCATCTATTATCTATCTATCTATCTATCATCTATCTATCTATCTATCATCTATCTACCTATCTATCATCTATATCTATCATCTACCTATCTATCATCTATATCTATCATCTATCTATCCACCATCTATATCTGTATATGTACGTATGTATGCATATATCATCTATCTATCTATTTATAATTTAAGCAGAGAAGTGTCAACAATCTGGTTTGTATTTATAAAGAGAATGTGGAAATTCTAGACTTGGGGCCTGGGTCTCTTTGGGAAAAAAGCCAGGAAAACGAAAGGTTGGAACCAAGATGGCTTTTAGGGTTTGGTCTCAAACTTGGTGAATGGGGCACCATCTGAGATATTTTCTTCCCTTGGCAGCTCTGCTAATGAAGTCTGGGGGTGGCGGTGGCTAAAAATGAAGCTGGAGAAGAAAAGGCATCTTAAATCACATGACATTTTGGAGTTTATCCTTTAAGGCTATAATTAAAGGCACAGATGTAGGCAGTTCGTTTTTTAAGGAAAAGGAACTGGGACGATGGGAGTGCTTGCTCTCCCATTTGTGTCCTTTCTCCCCACCCTGTGATGAAGTGTTCCTTCTCATCCGCGCCTTGAAGGCCCACGCTCTCCCTTTGGGTGACTAAAGAGCCGCAGAAAACCCCGTCGACTGCACCTGCCCACATAAACCGCTTCCGACTTCACACAGTATTGAGTATTCAGTCCAGCGCACAATAGGTCTCTGCTTCCTGTCCTAGTTTTAGCTTCTTCGCTACATTAAACTTCAAAGCAAGGAATCAAGTCCTTAAAAGGTACATAATAGCAACACTAAACTACCTATGGATCCAGTGTGTTAGCAGAGGTCTTATAGACCAGCTTCTCGGTGGACCCAACCAAGGTGGTTGTTTCAATAATACTATCTACATAACGTTTTCCTTCATCAAAGACCCTAATATCTATAACATGCTGTCTTATGTTAAATATGTACAAACTGCTTTAAATATTCTCGATACGAGTTGGAAACACTAAGGGTTACAGGAGATGAATTTTGTATCTTAACTGACGATTAGTTTAAATTTTCAGAAGAGGGAAGAAGCGTGAAGAAGCGGCAGAAGCTTCCTTAGGAAGAACATCAGTCAGGATCCTGAAAATGCAAATCAGAACCACGGGAGCTGTGGCTGCAGAACGACAGCAAGCATGCCGGTAAGGTACTTATACTGGCTAGTTTTTATGTCAACTTGACACAAGCCAAAGTCATCTAAGGGGCGGGTGGGGGGGGGGGGACTCAATGAAGAAAACTCCTCTGAAAGAGCAAACTGTAGGCAAGCCTGTAGGGCATTTTCTTAATTAGTGACTGATGTGGGCGGGCCCAGCCCATGGTAGGTGGTGCCATCCCTGGGCTGGTGCTCCTGGGTTCTATAAGAAAGCAGGCTGAGCAAGCCAAGAGGCACCATCCCTCCATGGCCTCTGTAGCAGCACCAACCTCTAGGTCCCTGCCCTGTTTGAGTTCCTGTCTTGACTTCCTTCAACAATGAACAGCGATGTGGACTTGTAACCCATATCAACCCCCCTGCCATTTGTTTTCGGTCATAGTGTTTCGTCACAGCCACAGAAGCCTAAGATGGTTCTTGAACTGAGGGTGAGGAAAAGAAGGATGGGGGTCTGTGGTCAGGTGTGATGGCACCTGGAACACTACGGAGGCTGAGGTGAGAGGGTTTCAGGTTGAAGGAAGCCTGGTCATCACGGCAAGACAGACTGCCTACATTAAGAAGAAAGGCTGTTCCATGTGTCTGTACACTGAGGAATTAGGAAATCAATGCATCTGTTCTGAAAAATGGTGTGGACGGTTCCTGCAAAGCTAGAAGCGGAGCAGCCATGGGTTCTGCGTTCCTGTTCTGGGCATGTGACTGAAAGCAAGGAACTCACACCTCCCACGTTGATCCACGCCTTCTTCACAGCATCTGTGTGTGATTGACAGGCAAGGAGACCGAGAAACTGTTCTGTGTGTGCACAAC
Source organism: Arvicola amphibius (assembly GCF_903992535.2). Classification (NCBI taxonomy): domain Eukaryota; kingdom Metazoa; phylum Chordata; class Mammalia; order Rodentia; family Cricetidae; genus Arvicola; species Arvicola amphibius. The sequence goes on from NC_052063.2 coordinate 24,577,858, forward strand.
TGGGTGCTACTCAGTCATTAATAAGAAAACAATTTTGCTAATTTGGTTCAGAGTGGAAGGTGTCAGGCTGAGGGATACGCTGCACCATCTTGGCCTGTTAGGTAAGTGGTTACGTAACGGGTAACCAAGGAAACTGCAGCTGCGCTCTGGTAGCTACCTCCTGATGCCAAGAATGGCCCTGTGGTTAAATATTACTGACGCTGTGTTTAGGATCCTCCTGGTATGAATGAAACCCAGGCCCCAGATACCCTTTGGGTATCTGAAAATAATCATGGGAAGATATATGCTTAAAGGAAGATTTGATCCATCATGCCTTGGGGCAGCATGTAAGGAGGGGCCACCTTTCTTTCTTGAATATTCCATGGGCTTCATGAATATTTACAAACTATAAAAACTCCAATATACAGAACTCAGAGAGCGTCTACACTACCGCTCCTTTTTGTTCAGCCCACCCCTTGCTTTCTCTGGAGTCTATTATCGCTTAGCTTAAACTTCAGTTTCACCTGTGTCTCTTGGCTGATTTATTTCTTTTGCAAAGAACCGAGGAGAAACCTTCACCTGGTAACATTTGCCAGTTACCCGTGGAATCTAAACTATATAAAATAAATAAATCCATAGAAATGGAGTAGAACAAGCTTGGGGACATGGAGAGACAAGAGCCAGAGAGAGAACAACGTGAATTTTGTAGGATGGAGAAATCTAGAGATCTGGTGTACAGCACGAGGGTGCCCATTCTCCAAGTCCTGGTTCGTGTCTAAGTTAGCGCATGGCAGCTGTGACTTTACTCATTCCTTGCAGTATGTGTATCGTCTCAGGGTACCTAGCTTAAAAATGGTGGCACTCTGGAGGAGCCTCTTATTTCCTTCCTCCCCTGCCTCAAACCTCTGTTGCTTCTCTTTGCCCTTTGTAGTGATGAGCTGCCGGCTGCTTCCCGCAGCCCAGCTCTCGGCTGCCTTGATAGCTTATAACCCAAAATAACAACACACAAATTGTATTCTTTTAAACACTGCCTGGCCCATTATTTTCAGCCTCTTACTCACATCTTGACTAACCCATATCTAATTATCTGTGTAACACCACGAGCGGTGTCTTACCGGGAAATATTCAGCACGTCTGACCTGGCTTCTAGCTTCATCGCGTCTCTCTCCCTGAGCAGAGGCATGGCAGTCTGTCTAACTTAGGAGAGGCGTAGCATCTGACTGAGCCATCTACCTCACTTCCTTCTTCCTGTTCTGTCTACTCCACCCACCTAAGGGCTGGCCAAGGCAGTTTCTTTATTAAGGAATGAAATCAACACAAACAGAAGATTCTCCCACATCAGCCCTTGACTTTTGATTTCATCTTGGGCAGATCCTTTGCTTCACCCACCACCTCTAAATATTAAAACAATTTTAGTTATACTTATTGTGCAATCCAGACAGATTTAAGAGCAAACTTTCCATCTCTTAATTAAGAGTGTTTGCTCAGAACCTGACTTCGGGAGGGGGGCTGCTCTTCAACCCCCTCCTTCTCTGTCCCCGGGATTCCACTGATTCCTGCACATTTGGAGCAAAGGGTAGAGGCGAAGAAGGGTGCTGGAACTTGGAGAAAATAGTATTTGGTCAGTGCCATTTCGACATCTCTCTGGGTTGCAGAACATCTCTCATGCAAAAAGACCAAGAGCTGGCCCTTTTCTCATGAGGAGTGTTTGTGGATCCCTGGAGGACACGCTCCTGTCCTCTTGAAGACCACTTCACTATATTCTGTGTCATACATAATGCCCGAATTCAGTAATTCCACTCCTTGCTCATTGAGATCACAGTTTTACTCAGTCAACCGAGGAACTTAAATTTCCATTTTCAGGAAAAATTTTGCCATTTGTCTCTAAGTCTGTCTCCAAATCAGTCGCTCTCTGACTAGAGTCAATTCTCCTTCTTCACAAGTAGTGTGTGCTGAGAATCCCAACTGTGGAGAACTCTGAGCCTTGGGTCTAGTGTTTCTTCATACACACACACACACACACACACACACACACATACACACCAGGTTAATCTTGATTGGATTGAAACACCCAGAAGGTTCTCTAGGCACTGTGGGTGTTCCTCTGAGGATGTTTCTAGAAAGGACTGGGGAGAGGCTCTGACCTGGTAAGTAGTTTGACCCACTGATGGTTTTAAATTTTGAACAAACTGTTGGAAGGTGGCAAAACTGTAAAAAGCGAGAACTTCTTGGAGGGAAATAAGTCACCGGGTCCACATCTTTGGGGAATATTTTGTCACAGTGTTGGTGATACAGCAAAACACAGCCCAGTAGTGCCGCCAGCAACCTGGGGAGTTTTCTTGTGCTTTAGGGCCTCCTCTCATCTCAGGTAAAACAAGTCCTTGATTTTGCTGCAGAAAAGAATTTCTGAAGAAGCCAGTCTGAAGCAGAGTTAGGTTTGTTAAAAGGGAGTTTGAGCAAAGATTTAAGTTCAGGGGTCAGTAACAAGAGAAGCTCTCAAGGAAAGAGTGGTCTTCTCAAACAACAGCTGTGCTTAGCTCAGTGATAGGTGGAGGTATGATTTTGGTGGCTGTCCAGTCTCAAAGGGTTGCTAAGAACCATTTTCTCTCTGTTCCCTCTTATTTAATAAATAAAATTATAAAGTGACTAGTGAGGACCTTCAGGATTATAATCTGAGAAGATGAAGCCTTGGGTCACAAGTTACACAAGGAGGCTAAGACATGACCTTTACTGTAAAGAGTATTTCTGGCGATATTGCTATTAAATTATAGATTTATGAGTGGGAATGGAGAAAGGCCATGACACTTAGACATTAAGTAGGATTCATTGCTGTGTTAGCATTCTTACTGGGACATCTGTGTATAATAGGAATATGTCTCTGCAACCATCACAGCAAATACTATTACATATGATAGAACTCTTGATGTCTCTTTGACCTCTATTTTCCCTTCCTCACTGGCTGCTTCTTGTTACCACACCAGCACTTCCTGTTACTGTACCACAACACCATTGCACTTCCTGTTACTGCTCCGTTGCACTTCCTGCTAAGTACTTCTGTGTTTACTGTTACTACACTGCTGCACTTCCTGTTACTTCACCTCTACACTTCCTGTTACTGCACCACAGTGCTTCCTGTCTGCCTAGTGGTGAGCAGCTCCATGGTACTCTCTTCACTACGGAGCACTGAAACTTTTGAAAATTTTGAAAAGAGCAAAATCTTTCATGTCTTAACTTACATCAAGCATTGCACCCCAGCCACATGAAGCTAACACAAGATGCACACAAATTTCTTGTCCTGTCTACTGTAACTGTTTCCACATCCTGTGACTACTGCTTTCTATAGTTTGAGGTGTACACAGAAAAACCAGCACAGATTTTGTTTCCCTTTTCAATAATGTCAAAGACAGATTTGTTTTTACTGTAGACATTACAATATCAGATTGAGGGTTTTTTTTCTTTATGAATATCTTCACTTTATTTTGCTTAAAGGAAGCACTTTCCACTTCTTGTGTCTCGATTGCCAGGGTCACTCCGACTGAACTCTGAGGTCATTGCTGTATACAATCAGGGTCTCTTGAACACAGACATTGTAGGAATTTTGTCAGATGATCTGACAAGCAAGATCGCTACCAAGTGATCAATAGAGACATAGCATATGTCATTTGGATTTGCAGGACAATGAAATTATCTGGGTCTGGGAGGACAGAACAGAGCAATGTGAGATTTCACTTATGCTACTCAGAATATATGCAATTTTAAATGCATACGTTCTTATTTCTAAAGTTTTCCATTTAATATTTTTGGATTATGGTTGGCCATGGAAAACTGAAACTGGGAAGAGAAACTCCAGATAAATGGGGTTTTTTTTTTAAAAAAAATATTCTCTAACTCAGGTATTTTCACTATAAAATTCAAGAGCTCCTTTGGCCCAAACTTGATAAGTTCTGCAATTTTCTCTGTTGGATGTGGTCCTTTACCTCAACAAATCCTCTCCTGCTTCAGCTGACGGGTCACCAGAGGCAAGCAAACAGACAGGCTCAAGGAAGACACACCAAACCATGGAGCTTTCTGAAGTAAGGGTATAGGAGATAGGTTCTTATCATGGTTTTTAAAAGGGAACACATCTCAAGGTTCATAAACATGTGTGTGTGTGTGTGTGTGTGTGTGTGTGTGTGTCTGCCTTTATAAGTCTGTTGTTTTATTTATTTTTGAAAGCTTCTGCTTTTTCTGATACTGGGGAAACACCCGTTCTGACTGCCTCCCGATATGGGCGTACAGCCCACTCTGGCCTTCTCCTCACACTCTTCCAACCCCTGGTCTAGTTGGCAGGATGCTAGGGCATAAGTGAGGAAGACAGAAACACAGGGCAGCTTGTCCTGCTCCATACTGAACCCTGCCTGAGAGGACCTGGCCACTTTCCAGGGTGTCATTTGGCCTCCATTTAGGGTCCTCTGTAGCTAACGTGGGGATGGAATCACTTCCCTATTTCCTTGGGGAATATAGTGAATCCTCTCCAAACAACCAAGTTCTGGCTGTAATTTTGGAGATGGGAGGTTCCTAGTAAGTTGAGTCCAGCCTTGTCTTCCTTTATGAAAGAGGGTAGACCCTAGTAGACAGCCAGGTGTTGGCCTGCGAGGCTGAAGACAGAGAATGCACATAAGGAGAAAGCAATGCTTTTTATTTCTATTGGAATACCACCCCCATGACATTATTAACACTTCCCCATGACATTAGGACTCTGTTTCTTTAGCTCCTCGTGTTCTCTTTGTCACTGGGGTGTAGGAAAGATTGCTACTTCTTTATGTGGAAATGATTTTTTTTTAAAAAAAAATCCTTTTCCAGAGCTGAATTGTTGTTAGAGTGATCTGAGCCTCCTCCCCCAACCAGATAACGGTCAAGTGGATCTGATTTTGATGCACCATGTTCTATAGAAAGCACAAGCAAAATGAATAATTTATGAACCATGTGGAGCGTTTATGATTTATTTACAACCAGCCCCACATTCAAAGTAACTCAGAGAGCACCACGGAGCCTGTAGCCTGGTCTGCCATTTACAGCAACATTTAGTGGGGAGAAGACGAAGTCATATCGCAGGAGATTTATTAGAACTTTATATACAGCAGGGAAGAATAGGCATCTGCTGAGAAGTAAACTGAATGTTGAGGATGGTAAAAGGGGACTTTGAAAAAAGTAGAGATATCAAGAGAGCAACTACAGTTGCCTTGCAAGAAACCCCATGATGGCATAGAGATTGACTACTCATGCCTTGAAAGAACCCTACCCCCTCCCTGTGGTAGCATAAGTTACCACTTTCAGGATTTCTTTTCTAATTATTACTTCAGGGCATCATGTGATTTAGGGAAAAAAAATTTATTAGATGTTTGTATTTATATCTTAATAAGATCTGTGTTTTTTGTGATTTTTTATATAAAATATTTTGATCATATTCTTTTTTCTCCCCCAACTCCTCCCAGATCCTCCCCCATTTCATGATATCTTAATGATGCAGAAGCTAAAATCCATACAGTGATCAGGAGAGATACAATTTTGTCAGTTGTCCAATATACTATATTCTCCAGTGTGATGGTTCTTATCCTCCTAATGCTGCTGCCCTTTAACACAGTTCCCCATGTTGTGGTAAGCCCCAATCATAAAACTATTTTTGTTGCTACTTTATTATAGCTGTAATTTTGCTATTGTAATAAATCACAATGTAAACATCTGTGTTTTCTGATGGTCTTTGGGACCATCAGAAAACGGTTGCGACAATTTTGCAACATTGCAAAAGACTGCAGAACCAGTTCTCCAGACCATCATTGGCAGACTTTGGGTTAAATACCACAGTCTCTGACTCTCTTGCCCAACTCTTGTCCTCACCCTCATCCTACATCTTCTCAGCTGAGAGGAGAGGTTATTTCAGAAATGACCCATCACCATGGTGCTTACATTAACAGAGCTAACCCTATGGCTAATGAAACGAGGACTCCTGGTGTTGTCATGGTGGGAGCAGACGTGGAATAGTCTTCACTGAAAGTGATCCTTTCAATTAAACAGGAAACAAAATGGTCACTAGAAGCTATAACTACTTTTAAAAGCCTTCGCAAGTTTTCATAAATGACAGCCCCACGTGCTTGGTAATCTGTGAGGCTTAGAAGCACCCTGTACTTGGATATCTGCATGGAGTCGGGGTGGGAGGTTAGCAGCTGCATGCAGGCCTTGGACCAAGGCAGGCGGGCACCGGGGAGGGCCACCCTACAGTCCACAGCTGGGGAGCAAACCAAGTTGACTTATAGGTACTTCTGGGGGCTATTTTCCACCACATTCTGACCTTTGCACAAAGCCACCCTAGTTGTCAACACCCAGGGTGATATCTTTGTCTTTAGTAAACATAGAAGTAGAGACATAGACCATTCTCTTTTGCTGGGAGGGACTTCTATGGGTGAACTGTTCCCCTGGCCTTTTCTGTAGATGACAAGAACCGCTCTCCCTAAAAAAGAGACTCTGGAAATGGTCCTTAGCATGGATCTTAGCTCATTCCTGTCTTTACCTGTAGCTAATTCTTTGGGCGTTTGTTTTCATTTGCCTGAGATTACAAATCAGGAGAGACTAGATCTCTTGGAAACAATGTTTCTTTTTCACAGTTCTGTGCTTCTAGACCAAGTGCTGGTGGACTCAGTGTCTGGCAGGTCTTCTGATTGACAGGTGGCTACCCTCTCCCTGTATTCTCCCATGACAGAGAGTGACAGCCTTTCTTTCAAGTGATGCCATTTCTCTTCTTATAAGGGTGTGATTTCCTTCATTCGTAAAGGCTCCAACCTCATGACTTAGCTATGTGCCAAGGATCCCTCCTGCAAATACCATCCCACCACACTGATCTCAGCATCTGGATATGAAAGGGACATAAGTATTTAGTCCTCAGCAAAGTTTATTTTTGAATAAAAGCAAATGCATGAAAGAAAAGGGATTATTTCTAACTTATGTATTATCATTATTTTTGTGGGTGAAGTGGGCACACATGAGGTTAGAGGACAACTTTCAGAAGCTGGTTCACCCATAGCATGGGGTCCCAGGGGTCAAACTCGGAACAACAGACTCATACAGCAAGTGTCTTTACTCCTCAGTGGTCCAAATGTCCAGGAATTAACAACAGACCAACGAAGCTCAGTAGTTGAAAATTGGGTATCTGTAAGATCTGGGCTCCCAACTCTAGCACGTCAGTGTGACTCTCATACCTGCTGTATCTCTAGCTATGGTTGCCCTGGTAACCCCATCATTCTACAGCTTTGTAAGAAGCATGTTAACCTGGATAAAAAATAAGGGTAGCATTTAGAATGACACAGAAAGAAGCCCTTCTTTGTCATACTCACTGTTGCTATTGTCAAGCCTCTGTAAGGATATCATGTCTACATCAGACAGGTGTAATATCCACTATAGAAAGCACAAGGCTGAAGACCCCTTAAAGGGATCAAAAGCATGGACAAGCCGACTCCATCGAATACCTCGTAAACTAAGTGGCTCTGTCCCTTTTCCCATCATTCCCCTTGAGGTTCTGAGTTAGTGCATGAGATACTGTTAAGATCTGTCTTACTGTCTCCTGTAGGATAGAAACAAAGCCAGTTGGTCTAGATAAAAAGAATAAAAGTCAGCCGGGCGGTGGTGGCGCACGCCTTTAATACCAGCACTTGGGAGGCAGAGGCAGGCAGATCTCTGTGAGTTCGAGGTCAGCCTGGTCTACAAGAGCTAGTTCCAGGACAGGCTCCAAAGCTACAGAGAAACCCTGTCTCGAAAAACCAAAAAAAAAAAAAAAAAAAAAAAAGAATAAAAGCCTTGCCAAGTAAGGAAGAAAGCTGGTGTCTTTGGCTTTGATTCAGTGAGAAAAAAAAAATAATAAAAGTGATCCAAAGTCACCGGAACAACATCTTCAGGGTGGAATGAGTCCTCAAGGGGAAACCTTGCTATTCACGGTGTCTGTTCTGGCCATGATATAACCTGGCTACGTCTCCCACACACTGCTCATGCTGCTGAACCAACTGGTAGATACTGGCAAATGACCCACAAAGTCCAGAATTCTGGGAAATGGCTAAGCTGCAAGTGAGTTAACCTAAGACATCATCATTGGGGGGTGTGGACCAGAAGCCAGCATTTGACTCTGCCCTTTACACAACAGGCTGTGGGGAGAGGGGACTGTGTTAATTACTTTTTATTGATATAGCTGGAAACACTATGTATAAAACACCGTGACCAGAAGTGATGTAGGGAAAAGTTAATTTTGACTTCTGGTTCCAGAGGGGTAAGAGTCCACCATAGCAGGGGACCATGGCAGCAGTCAGGCCTGGTGGCTGGAGCAGGAAGCTGAGAGTTCATATAAACACAAACATGCAGCAGAGAGAGAAAGCTGGAAATGGAGCAAGACTATATAATTCCAAAGCCCTCCCCCAACGATACGCTTCCTCCCCTTAAGGCCACACTACCTAAGCCTATCCAAACAGCACCACCAACCGGGAACAAGTGTTAAAATATCTGACCTATGGGAGATGTTTCTCATTCAAACCACCGTAGGGATTTTCCATGAAATGGGCTTTAGCTAAAACGGAACTTTGATCCAGGCTACCTCTGGGCAACCCTACCAGGACCAGAATCGGTCCCTTGTGGTGAGTCTAGAGACAGAGCTGCTCACCCGACATGACTGAGCCTGAACCGTAGCATCTTGTGAGGTGGCTGATTGAGTGCCGGAGGAAAGCCACAACCTGTGTGTATTCAAAATTCCCGAGGGCTCTGGCCTGCATGCTAAGTTGGTTGGACTTCCTCAGACAACAAACAGGCAAACGGGGGCAAACTGGTGTTAATGAGGATGTTCAAATTACAGTCTGTAGAGACTGGAGACATGGCTCAGAGGTTAAGAGCACTGACTGTTCTTCCAGAGGTCCTGAGTTCAACTCCCACCAATCACACAGTGGCTCACAACCACCTGTAGTAAGTTCTAGTGCCCTCTTCTGGCCTGCAGGGGCACATGCAGGCAGAGCACTCTATACATAATAAATAAATAAATCTTTAAAAGAAAATTACAGACAGCAGTTGCTCTCTGAAAGCTGTGGTGAGAAGGATCCTGAGGGTGTACTGAGCTCCGCAGGAAAGAGCACTGTGAATCATGACGGCATTTCTTTAACCGGAGTGGAAGCGTGGTCCTGTCAACGCTATCACACATCGCGCGTGCTACAGAATGCCATTGATCCTGGACATCTTAAAGTGTTTGGGGTGAAGACTGGCTCTAATCTTATGGAATTCTGTGATGCGGTTAGGACAGTGTTAAGCACCTTTAGCAGGATCCACGCTTCTGATTCCCAGAGGGGCCACAGAATGCCCAGTTTTCTTATATTCAGTCGCCTCTCATGCTTAAAAGACCTGAACATTCTTGAGATTGCATGCCTCTTGCCGCAATAGCTATTAAGAAGCATTGGATCTCATGTAAGGGTTACAGATGCCCAAGCTAGAGCTATAGAAATAAGTTTAGGGGACACACCAAGAAGTGTTCCAGGAGTGAAATCCACAGGGAATACAAGAGAGGAGCAATGATACACACACGTGAAGTCCTCATAATGAAAACGAATTGTTGGATGCCATCTAAAAAATTAATAGCAAGGTAAAGGGGGAGATGAAGCCACATCTGGTGGTAAAAGCTATACTCCTAACATTAGGAGTCTCTCTCTCTCTCTCCTCTCTCTCTCTCTTTCTCTCTCTCTCTCTCCCTCTCTCTCTCTTATCAAATAAGATCAAGCTTCTAGGTATATGATGGATAAAAGAATCACAATAAAAAAGATGAAATGATGTCAAAGCTTTAAATCTGAAGGATGAGGAAGAAGCAACTTTTCCTGCTAACAAAAATAGGGAATTGAAGTAGAGGACCAAATTTAGGATGGTGTAGAGAGGAGATGAATGTCAGAACCCCATTGTTGGGATGCTACTGCTGGTAAAGATGGGCTCATCCTGCCGAGCATTTTCCTGGGGGAGAAAGCTGTGAATTGGACGTTGTCTTGTTCCAGCGTTTTCAAGGCTAGCGGAGGACAGCCAATTTGGACAGCTGGCTGGGGCTAAAGGTTTTTTCTGTGGCTGTGGAATACGGCCAAATGAGCTGAGATGAAATCTGTGCCCTTGACCAGCAGTTCAGAGGGCTAGCTGGTAATCAGCCCCAGCCATTTCTGCTGCAGCATCTAATCGGATATTGGCTCCCTGTTCTCCCGCTTCTTGCCAGCTGGATGGCTGCTTCCCCTTCCTGTCTGTTCCAGCTCTGGATAGAGGTCACACTGAAGTTGTTCGTTTTTACTGACTGGATGATGGGGAACGAGAAGGTTTGTCTAGGTCAACAAGTGTGCGCGTAACTCTTTGTTGGGTGTGTAGTATCAATTCTGCCCACCTGCTCCAATCCACCGAGCACGAATCTCATTAATAGTTGCTACACATTCTCTCCCTACACAGTCTCACACAGAAGCCTGATGCTGAGGATCACTCTCTCTTCTGAAGGCTTGGTTTGCTTAGTGGTTCACATAGTAGCTCAGCATAAACATCATTTCCCATGATTCCATGGGTACACTGGGCTCAGGTAAATTCTCTCATTCTCTTTATTTCTCAATGACGTGTCTGCATCTGGGCATATGCACATAAGTGCAGGTGCCCTTGGAGGCCCAAGGTGTCAGATCCTCCTGGAAATGGAATTACAATTGTGATCTATGTCGATAGATGTGGGTGCTGGAAACCAAATCAGGGCCTCGGTGAGAGCAGTAAACACTACTCAGTACTGAGTCACCTTGCCAGTCCCCCACGAAGCTCTCTGGCAGCTATGGATGGGGTGGGAACAACCAAGATAATTCCTCACATGTCTGGCCCCCTGCCAAGGACAGATAGACATTTCTGATGGCTCCGTCCCTTCCTGTTACCATATGGTCCTGTGCGACCTCTCTTTCCGTCTGCACCCTCCCATGGCCTCTTCCACAGAGTAGCTGAGCATCCTATAAGTGACCCAGGAATGCCCAAGGCACAAAAGCAGAAGCTGCCGTACCTTCTGTGACTTGGATCCAGACCGTTGTCATAGAGACAGTTAGCTCAGATGAGCATCCAGAAGCAACTATATAATTTGTATGAGTCGGGGGAGCATAATTCATGAAAGATGGCTTTCTAGTGCTTTCAGGATAGAACGTCCTGAGGCCTTCTAGGTACCCCACTTCCTCTGACTTCAACTACTAACCCCTCTGCTTTCACGCTAAGCTGGTTCTTCTTGCTTTTCTTCTCTCTGGGAAAGTGGAATGGATGTGGTGTGGCAGGGGAGAACTGAATGAGCCTTGCTAGAGACGCAGGGTCACCAACAAAGTCAAGCAGTGCTAAAGGAATGGCAGTGACCCCCGCCCCCCACTAATGGTATGGATGGTGAGCCCCCCATAGATGGTATGGATGGTGAAGACCATTGCTCCCCAGTGATTATTGGGGAGGTGGTAATGCCTTTGGGAGGTGGGGTCTAGTAGGAGGCTTTCAGATTATTGCTGTAGCCTTGAAGGTGAAAGCAGGACCCCAGTCTGTGTCTGTCTACTCCCCACGACCCTCCCTCCCACCACAAAGTCTGAGAGAGGAGTGGTTTTATTGTCCACATACTCCGGCTATGATGCTGCCCAAAATAATAAAGCCAGCTTGTCAGCTTGAAACCTCCAGCGATTTTGAACGCTCACTAACACATTGTTAATACATTTATAGTAGCTTTAAAGAGAAAGAGACAGGTAGCATGTGCTTTCCTCATTTATGGGATCATCGACTATATATAAATACATAAGGTCATATATATACCATATATGTATATATATGAATGACATGGCAGATGTCTGAACAATGAAGGGGACCAGGAAAGGGGGAAGGGGAGGACATGGAGTGAGTATGTCCAAAGCACTAGCCCTTTTTCTTTGTAAGGTATTTTTTAAGGTCGTACAAAGCTGAGTGATACAGTGAGAGTGGGAAGAGAACACTTAGAGGCCTGAGGATCTGAAAACCGCCAAGAGTATGGTTCAAACATAGAGTGGGGTATTATAAAGGGGAAGTTTAAAGGAACAATTAGAGGCCAGATTAGAAAAGAAATTATATCCCAAGCCAAGAAATTTTTATTTGCTTTCCTACATACGAAGGGTCTTTAAGAAGAGAAAACTTGATCCAATTTGCACCTTGACAACTTTGGTGATGATCCAGAAAACAAAGAGAGCAAAAAGCAAAGACTGATTAGGATATGATTACAAAAGGTCCAAGAATCCGCAGTGAGGGTCTTGGCAGGGCTGTTTCTGGGGTGTCTTAGCCCATGGTCTGTACTGGGAGGGGGTATATATGCAGGCAACTTGATTTAAAATGTATTATAGACTTTATGGGCTAGTACAGGCCTTCAACCCTGGCACTTGGCAAGTAGGTCTCTAAGGCAGGGGGATCATGGTTTGAGGCCATCCTGGCTACATAATGAGACTGTCTCAAAAGCAAAACAAAACAAAAAAAAAAAAAAACTAGCCAACTAGCTAAATAGCTGAAGAATTGAATGAATGAATGAATGAATGAACAAACGAATGAATATTTATGGGCCCATGAAGGATGATTACTTGATAAAGACTCAGAAAGCAGCCAGAACAGTGGCTCTCAACCTTCTCAACGCTGTGACCCTTTAGTACAGTTCCTCATGCTGTGGTGACCCCCAACGGTGAAATTATTTTTCATTGCTACTTCATAACCATAAAATCATTTTCTGAATCACAACGTAAACATTTTTGAAGACAGAGATTTGCTAAAAGGATCGCGGCCCATGGGTTGAGAACCACTGAGGTAGAGAACTCCGTGCACAAAGGTACCCAGACCTCTTCTGCTCCCATTCACGTCTCGGTTATAAAATGTTACTTCTGGATGATTCTTATTCCCACGGCAAGGAGAGAGGTAAGAGCAGAGTCATCTCTCACAACGTCATGGTTCTTTGCACGTTATCTGTGTAGGGACAAAAGAGACTTTTCTGGTCTTTTCGTAACTCCTCGGTAGCACTTCCTTCGTCCTTGCTGCGACCTGGGAGTACCACCTCCCAGAGATGCTCATGTTTTATTCATGTTTAACAGGAACACAAGTCCAACCCAGTACACTTAGGAAAACAGGAGCAGTAATTCATTTTGTCCTCGTATGAAATTTATGACTCATAGTCTTATGCCAGCGGTTCACCTAAAACCATCTGCATATCAGATATTTACATTAAAATTCACAACAGAACCAAACTTACATCTATGAAGCAGCAACAAAAATAATTTTATGGTCGGGGGTCACAACATGAAGAACTGTATTAAGGGGCGCAGCGTTAGGAGGGTAGAGAATCACTGTTCTACATAGTAAGACCCTGTCTAACGCAGAGCAAAAACACTTGGGGATTATTTTCTCTGGAAAGTGTTCTTCCACAGGGGAGGGATTTGATGGAGGCATGCATTCAGGGCTGGGTATTCCAAGGTCTCTCATCTTTTGATCATTGTCCAGTTGAGGATCTCAGTATTTGTTCCCATTGACCGCAGGATGAAGCTTCTCCAATGATGGCTGATCAAGACCTAGAAGTATAGCAGAATATTATTACAGTATCATTTGCTAGATACAGGTCAATGGCAGAACAGTAGTGTTTGGTTTTCCACTAGGTCCAAGGTCTATCGAGTCTCAGGTTCTTAGCCACGCAAGCCATGTCATCTCCTTAAATCCAATCAGATAGTGGTTGGTTACTCTCAGAAGCTTTGTACCACTATATTGCCAGCATACCATGTAGTCAGGTCACCACTGTGGAGCAAAGGGTGTGTAGCTGGGTTGATGTTTCCCTTTCTCCTCCGGGAGCATGCAGAGCATGCTGTGAGCACAAATCAGTGGGGATGGAGGCTCTAGGTAGGCACCAGCTCCATCCCTCCATGTTCAATGTGTTATATGGGTGTTGTCTTCAGCAATAGCGCCTTACCAGAGTTTGTGGTGAGCAACTAATAGCATTGGCAATAGCCTGAGATTTGGGCGGGGGGGGGTTCCTTTGGCCAACAAACCAATTAGAAATAAGCCATTCTGGCACTGGAGATTTTCCTTGGTGATGAGAGATGTCCACTTGGGACTTTGCCTCCCCTACTATTTGGTGATCCTACTTAGTTTTCTTTCACATATGTATATATTTTAAGAAGTTCCTACTGTGTTAGGTTTCCCTATGAACCCTCAAATGGCCTTTAGTTTTAGCTGCCTCTTCCTATATTCCTTTCCTCCCCCATCTCTGATTAGTACTCCCTGCCCCCAACCATCTACAACTTTGTATTCTAGTTCCCTGACCTCACCCCCATTCCCTTACTTTATACCTGACCTCCGTGGTTGTATGAATTATAACCTGCTTATCAAAGACTTAAAGGCAAGCATCCACATATAAGGGAATATATACCGTATTTGTCTTTTGGGGTCTGTGTTACCTCACTTGGGGTAATTTTTTCCCTAGCTTCATCCATTCACCTGTGAGTTCTGTGGTTTTATTTTGTTAGCAGCTGAGTGATATTCCATTGTGTCAGTGTACCACATGTTCTTTATCTGTTTGTCACTGATGGACATCTCAGTTGTTTCAAATGTCTGGCGATTGTGACCAGAGCAGTATTGAGCATGGATATAAAAGGAGACAGCTTGTCCATTCCCTGGCTGCCGGGCCAGAAATAATCGCACAGCAACTGTATTAATTACAGCACCGTTTGGCCAATGGTTTATGCATATTTCTAGCTAACTCTTACATCTTGAATTAACCCATTTCTATTAATCTGTGTGTCACCAAGAGGCTCTAGCTTCCAGGTAAGGTTCTGGTGCTCCAGCATCTGTCTCCTTTGGTAGTTACATGGCATACTTTCTATATTTCTGTTTGGATTTCCCACCTGACTTTACTCTAAGTCATTGGCCAAAACAGCTTTAATAACCAACAGTAATAAAACAAATCACAATCCAAGAGAGCTTAGACAACAATGAGGACCCTAAGAGAGACATGCATGGATCTAATCTACATGGGAAGTAGAAAAAACAAGATCTCCTGATTAAATTGGGAGCATGGGGACCTTGGGGGAGGGTTGAAGGGGAGGAGAGAGGCAGGGAGGGGAGCAGAGAAAAATGTAGAGCCCAATAAAAATCAAAATAAATTAAAAAATAAATAAAACACATTCATAGCGTTCAGAGGGGATGAGCAAATATCTCTGCAGTAGCATGTCTGACTTCCTAAATTTTCCATGTCCAATTTTTATCCCAGTTTGGGTTTTCTTTAGTGAGTCTATTTCTACTTTCATGCCTTGAACAATTCTCTTTATTTTATTCTAGTGGTTTCACTGACTTTGTTAATGGATTTCTTCATATTCTTTTTAGGGTACCTGAACGTAGATGCAATAGCTATTTTGAAGTCCTTGTCTTGTGCTCCAGCTACATTGTGTTTCTCAGGGCCTACTCTAATGGGGTTGCTGGGTTCTAGTGGAGACATATTATCTTCAGTGTTAATGATTGCGTTTTTTCCACTAGGGAAAATTGTAATTCTAAGTGTTGGTATCTGGTCTTGGCTTTGGTGGATGGATATTCTCTTCCTTGTTTTCTGCTGTCTTCTCTGGGTCTGACGAGTGTGTGTTGGTTGTGGAGTGTCTAGTAGGTAGTGCTTCTGAGTTCCTGCCAGGTGCGGCTACTGGGCATTGGAGGTCAGACATGTTTCTAGGTATTGGGGATATCTTTGTGTCCTATTGTTGTGAAGAGACACCATGACCATGACAGCTTTAATGGAGGAAAACATTTCATTGGGGCTTGCTTACAGTTTCAAAGGTTTACTCCATTATCGTCATGGTGAGGAGCACAGTGGCACACAGGCAGACAAGGTGCTAGAGAGGTAGCTGAGAGTTCTACATCTGGATCACAGGTAGCAGGAAGAGAGAGACACTGGGCCTGGCTTGGGATCTTGAAACCTCAAAGTCCACCCACAGTGACAAACTTCCTCCAACAAGGCCACACCTCCTAATCCTTTCAAACAGTGCCACTCCCTAGTGATTAAACATTCAAATCTACATACCTATGGGGGTCATTCTCATTCTGACCACCAGAGGGGGTGACGTGAAGAAATGGGAACGGGCTAGAAGGGGAAACTGAGAGGGTCCTTGGGAGGGAAGAAAGCTAGACCCACTCACTACAAGGTTTTGTAGAGTCCCCAGGGAATGGAGGTAGAGTGAAAAGGGGGGGCCCTGCATGTGGTCTCCTTCAGGGCTGGGATGAAGCTGTCAGACCGCAATGGAGGACAGGAAAGAGTGTGAATACAGCTTACATGATTCCTGAGCCACCTGGTCACTGAGTTCCCAGGTAGTCAGAGTTCCTCCAGGTATTGGTGGCTGACACAGGAGGGAGTGGACTAGAAACGGGTACTGAGAGGGCCCACAGGGAGGAAGACAGCTGTGTCTACCTCGAGAGTCAGTGGAGTCCCCCAGCATAGAAGGCCTCATGGCCTTGGGAAGGTGGGCTGATGGGGAGGTGCAATTGTGTGCAGTATTTTGAGTTTAGTGTCTCTGAAGTTCAAATTCTAGCTTTTTTAGTTATGTGATATTGAGCATTTTATCCTCTTTGTGACTCTGTTTCCTCATCAGCAAAACAGAATTAATGACATAAAATTAGGTGTGGGCAAGTTCTAGCGATTTCTTGGCTCCTAGATAGGGATGAAATTGGAGTGTTCCTTGTTTAAACTTGTAATTTATGCAACCTTCACTAACCCTTCACTTACATGAATGCCCAAAGTGGGGGTGGCGTTTCAGACCACTTGGCATATAATTAATAAGAGGATCATTAGTTTATCAGAGGTAGAATTCTAATGAAGTAACAAATAAACTTTTATGCGAACAGTTAACTTCTAGTGAGACGAGAATAAGCCTGAATCTCGCCAAATATCAAAATGAACTCCCCCGCCAGGCAGATCCAGACATAAGTAAAATGATAGGAGACAAACCCAGGCCAAAGGACGCAGCTTGTCGGGGATGACGGGACTTGACGGAATGCCTTCAGTGCAGGTGTTCTAACACGCAGCGTAATTAGATCTAAGGTCTAGACACCTCTGGAAGGAACACAGACAAGTGCATCAGGCCAAGATTCTAATTGAGGAAATAGGACAAGAGAAAGTACTCTGTGGGTTGTGCTCTGTTCTTGGGGTGACCTCTACCCCAGAGGGCCTACTGAGGTTTGCTGGTACCTATATTGTCACTGTCTTTAATTTGCTTCCCAGGCTGGAGAGATTTACCTCCTCAGAGGTGGTGGGTAAACAAGAGGCCAGAGCAGCTACTTTTGTTGTTGCCTGTGGTAATGGTTCTTACGATGCTGGGAACAAATCCAGGGCTTTGCTTGCGCGAGGCAAGAGTTCTACCAGGAAGCTGTGGCCCCCGTCTCTTGAGCAGTGTTCTTTGTACTATATCCTGTGATAAGGGCTGCTCCTGATTGGAACATGTGCTGTTTTCATGTATTCAGTCTCACTTCATAAAGCATCCCCTGGGTCAGCCCTGAGCATCTCGGAGTTCCACCCTCCTGCGTTGTCTGTCTTTCTGTCAATAGCAGGATGACTCACTCAGGCAGGTTTCTGGGGATCCCACTCTTGGTGGAAGGCTCTACATGATTAGTAGCATATTTTGGGGGAAGATGTTCTGCTGAGCCTGACTCTTTGGGTACTTTTCATCCCCCAGAAGCAAGACTAAATGAGGATGGATGTGAAACCCATTACATAATAGGACCAAATAACAAAGAGGACAAAACTCAAGAGATACTGTTGACAAAGAGACAGGCCCTGCTTCTTCCTCTTCCACATCTTCATCTCACCCATAACAAGGAAGAGAATAGCTAGGCTTCTCGATCCTTCCCTTTGCAGTGCCAGACTGAGGGATGAAGCCCTATGTGCTGTGGCTAGTCTGAAACCACGAGTCAAAAGAAACCTGCCTTACTTTATTTATGTGGGGTCTTTGGTCACACTGATGAGAAAGATAATTAACATAGTGTGGCCAGAATCTGGAGAGCAGAGGCCCTTAGCGCGAAAAGAAAGCTCTTGTGGAGAATGGTATCAGTAAAAACAGGATTCCTTCAGATTATGAAGGTTGTCCGGGACTTAAAACGCTGAAAACTAAGAGCTGTGACAGCCTGGGCAAGCTCACCCGCCAGCTCTGCCTCATCTCCAGCATCTGGAGCCAGGAGGGTGACATCACTGTCGCCTTATTAATGGCCCATGTGCAACCAAAGCGGGTGGCAGGAAGAGCTCTCTCTGCAGAGAACACTCTGTCTTGTTACTTTATCCAAACAAGGACAAGCGCATTTCAAAACATGCGGCATTTCGTCAGGAAGCAGGTACAGGTCCGCAATCCATTCCTTGCCATTACAGTGCTGAAAGCAGAGGCCCCTTTGGTTACATGAGGACAAAGCTCTAATGGCAAAGGCAATCGTGATGCTACCCGTGACTCGGCATTGTTCTCTGTTGCTACCGTGCCCGCTGTGTGTGTTTGTTATTGTGAAATTTGGAGCTAAGTCCATTTTAAAATGTGTTAGTGCTGAACCCGTAGGTGGAGAGAAGGAGCGGGAGTTATCTGTTGCAATCAGTAATGCACTGAGTGGAGTCAGGATAGAACATGGGTCGTGGATGGTGTCATCTGTTGTAAGGAAAAGTCAGAAGACAAAACAGGGTGTGTCGCTTCAAAACTGAGCTGGCGCATCACAGGAGATGCTCAGTAGGAGGAGGATCAAGAACTAATGGAAAATGGGAAACCATTGTTGACGGGGAAATAATGCAAGGTCCTCACCATGCATTAATTAAATGCATTCACACTAAGGAAGTGGGCAAATGCCACCAATTGTTGGTCAGAAGCAACTTATAAAATACAATAAAGATAAATCGAGAGAGCAATGGGGGTATTCAGAAAGTTAACATGTCAGCTTGGCTTTTTCTCATAAAAATAAAGGCGGTGGGATACTTTGATGTGTATATACATAATCTTCCATAGCCCGTTGACAAGCTAATGTCCTTTACTTAAGGTCAACTGCTTGTAGAATGTCAATCACATTTACAAGATATCTTCTCAACACCAGGGAGACTAGTGTTTGGCCTAGCAAGTAGCCAGGATCTAATATACCACCATATGAAAGTTAACCTATCACGGCTACCCACTGGTAGTATATCCTAAAAACCTATCAGAACAGCATTCCTGCTAATGTTGGCGCAACTGACATCTTGATAAATTTGTTAGGTGCTGTCTTAGGTAGACACTCATTGTGGTACTATTTATAACGGCAGTGGCTAAGCTCCATATTGGCATTCCTGGTGTAGATCTTTATATACTCCCCCACTGAGGTATGAACTGTGAATGTCATGGGCCAAACACTCCTGCAATTAGATCACTGTGTGTGATTCAGTTCTCTCTAAGAAAGGGAGATCATTTCTGGTCATCTGATCTTGTCATGTGGGTGTATGAAAAGGAGGACATCTGTCTAGTAAAGGATTTGATGTGCTGGGTGGATTCTCCATTATTGGCTTTGAATATCTTCAAAGGGATGGTTTGTCAGGGACCTAAAATCTTTTCCAAATTTAGTTCCTGGTGCATAGTGGGCATTCCATCTGTAATTGATAACTGAGATAGCAAACAAATCCTCCTCTACAAGGAGATTTGTTAAATGGATTTGCATGCAGAATGGTTCGGTAGATCTTAGTATATAATTAGATCAATCTTAGTATATAATTAGAGTAAAACTAGGGTATTTTTCAAATCTATATTTATTTAACTACTTCTTCTAGTGATCTATTATAAATAAGAATAGTATTTACTGTCTTTAGCACACTTAGTTTGAACATTATTTCACAGCAGAAATGGTAACATATTTGACTTGTGAGTTTGTTGGCCCCGGATGCTGTAACCAAATGCCAGGGACCAGGTGGCAAAAGTAACAAGCATTTGTTCTTCAGAGTTGTGAAGTATCAGATCAGAGTGTCAACTGATGTTGTTTCTTGAGATTCTTCCAGGCTTATAGGTGGCTGCTTTCTCCTCAGGTCATCACAGATGAGGGAGCGACAGGGAGCAAGTGCAGGAAGGAAGGAGTGCCATTCCTGGGTTGGTAGTCTTGGGTTGTAAAAGGAAGCTAGCTGAGCAGAAGCAAAAAGCAAGCCAGGAAGCAGCATTGGTGCATGATCCCTGCTTCACTGAGCTCCTGCCTGCTTCCCTTCCTGATCAACAGTGACATAGCAGTGTAAGCCAAATCATCCCTTTTGTCCCCAAGCTGCATCTTACAGAAACCAGACGAGAACAGCAACTTAATGAAGGAGGGTTGACTTGATTTAACAGTCTGCAGGTACAGTCTACTGTGGTAGGAAGTTATGGGGCCTGAGCTGGCTGCTGGTCACATTATATCAGCAGTCAGGAGAGAGATGCTTGTTGGCATTCAGCCCCTTTTTGTGCTGCCTGGAATCCTGTGGTATAGTACCACCAACATTCAGGATGGATCTTCCTAACCTCAACCTAATTTGGATAACTGCCCACTACATCCCAAGAGTTTATCTCCTCGATGATTCCAGATCCTGTCCAATGGACAAACAACTGATAAACTCATGACCAGTTTTCTCACAAACAGAAGACGCCCCACAGTCAAGCCTAAGAGACCCAGTCTATTGGAGCCAGCGTGAAGCATTAATCTAATTATTCTTAATCAATAAAACCAAGAGTCAGATATCGGAATAAAAACCTGAAAGATCAGAGAACCAGAGCAACCGCCAGCACCTCCCCACCTCTCCACATTTTGCCATCCGAAAGGGCAGAGAGCCTCTCTCGGCTCCACCTTATTACTTCCTGTCTCTCTGTCCAGTCCTCCAGACTTCTATGATTAACCAGTGGCTAGCTCTGCCCTCTGATTCAAAGCAAGCTTTGTTTGGACAAAACACAAACAAAATATCACACACCACCAGCGTAAGGAAATGCCTTTTGTTTCAGTTTGTACAAGGTGACCTGAAGCAACCCCATGTTGACCGTGCCTCTTTCTACGCTGTCATTTCCTTGTTCTTGTATAAGCAGTTCATGAAACCCAACGCATCCTGCAGTGACCTGCTTTGTGGCTGGGGTGGTGCGCGATGTATAGCCACTAGCTGCAGCCAACTAGATCTTCACACCCACTTCATTAGGACTTTAGTCTACACCTGTGCCCAGCCACGCCGTCCCTTTCCTATGCCCTTGTATTATTTTTCTGAATCTAAAGGAATTGTAGAAGCCCGAGTTGTGTGATCTTGCGGTTGGAACAGTGTGGCCTCCACTTAGGCAAGCAGGGGGATGGGAAGTGTTGCTCTCCTCTGCTCTCTTGAATGCTGCTGAGACTTCTGATTGGTGTAAACAGTTACCTGCTGTGAGACCTCCTGAAGCAGTAAGTTCATAAGGTCTCGAAGACCATAGCATCCCACTTCTTCTTGTTCCTCCTCCTAGTGTGTCCTTTTTGTTTCACTGATTTGCTTAGACAGCAAATAGATAATGGATTCCATTGTAACATTTTCAGACATGAATATCATTGGTACAGTGCTCGTTTTCAGTCCACCCTGCTTTCTCATAATGCCTCCCACCCAACTGGTTCCCTTCATCTTCTGTCTATTTTATGTCGTGTGTGTGTGTGTGTGTGTGTGTGTGTGTGTGTGTGTAAGAGAAAATGTACAACATTTTGACTTTATTGCCCCAATACCATCTCTTGTTTCCCACTCTTCCATCCTTTAGATCAGTCCTCCCCAACTCACACCTTCTATTTTCATGCCTTACATGCACACATGTATGTTTACACTTAAACCTAAATTCCCCACATGAGAAAAAATGTGCTATTGGTCTTTCTGAGTTTGGATTATTTCACTTGACTTGATTCCATCCATTTTCCTGCAAACAACATAATTCATTCTTCTTGTGACTGAATAAAACTCTACTTAAAATACATACACATGTAATATATAAATACTATACACAGATATCATATCTTTACCCTTTCATCTGTTGATAAACATTTAGAGTTGGTTCCATATCTTGGCTTGGTGTGGGAGGTCCTTCTGTTTCTGTGTTGCTTTCATTGGTTAATGAGTAAAAAAACTGCCTTAGCCTAGTTGATAGGGCAGAACTTAGGTAGTCGGGGAAGACAGAACTGAATGCTAGGAGGAAGAAAGGCGGCGGAGGGGAGCCACCATAGAGCCGCCAGAGTTGGACATACTAAATCTTTCCTGGTAAGCCACTGCCACATGGCAATATACAGATTAATAGAAATGGGTTAAATCAAGATATGAGAGTTAGCCAATAAAAAATTAGAGCTAATGGGCCAAGCAGTGTTTTAATTAATACAGTTTCTGTGTGATTATTTCGGGGCTAAACTAGCTGGGTGGATGGAATGAACAAGCAGGCCCTCCTTACAACATTGACTGCTATGAATAACGCAGTTGTAAATGTGGGTGTGTAAGTAGCCCTGACTCAGACCCCTCTAGTCTAGGCGCATGTCAGGAGCGGCAGAGCTGGACCAGAAGGCAGTTGTACTTTAAGTTGATTTTTGTTGTTGTTTGTTTCTGAGGAATCTCTATGCAGATTTCCAGTGGCCACATTGGGTGTATATGTCCATCTGTCCCCCAGCAGTAAATTAGGGTGCCTCTTTCCACACATCAAAACTACTTCTGAGCCCCATCTCCAGCCAGCCTTGAACTTGAGCAGAGGTAGAGTAAGGTTTATTGTGTGTTTCCTCAGACAAAATAGGTAAACACAAATACTCTAATTTTAATTCGTGTGTATTGTGTATGTCTGTGTGGGTGGATATATACCGTGTGTGTGTGTGTGTGTGTGTGTGTGTGTGTGTGTGTATGCCCACATACACCAGAAGAAGGCATCAGATCCCCTGGAGCTGGAGGAACGGGTGCCTATTAATCACTTGGTCTATGTGCTGAGAATCAAAGTCCTCTTAACTGCCTAGCCATCTCTCCTGCTCCACGGCGAATATTTTTAATAAAGAGGAAATGTGCTCACAATTGGCTGAACAACCAGCTGTCCACATCAGCAGACACTGAGAATCTGAGCCCAGTGAGACCCAGAAAATGACAGTGAGAATTGTGGGAACCAGCATCCACAGGAAATGAAGAATGGGGTTTCCTCAGAACACTGAGCTCTGGGGAGACTCGACCTGACCAGGGTGGTAGGCCACAGAGAGTCATGGCAGTATCTTGAGGTGTTGAGTCTATCTTCAGGAACAAAGCTGCAGCATCTGTTACTTTCCTTGGAAAATGAGTCTGAAAATTTCTCTCATGCTGCGTTCACATGTTGCGTTGCCGTCAAAAAACTGACAACGTATTAAGGAAGGCCGTGGAGACTCTAGTTGTCCCCCTCGGGACAAGGAGCACGTTTAAACATCTGTCGGGTGTGTTTGTTCAGCATTCAGGAGGCTTGGGTTTGAACCCGTGATTTCAGGCCTGTCTAGGCTACAGAGTGAGGTCTTGTCAGGCAAAACAAAACAGGTGAAAATAGAAAGGAAAAATAATAAAACAGCCGGGCGGTGGTGGTGCACGCCTTTAATCCCAGCACTCGGGAGGCAGAGGCAGGCAGATCTCTGTGAGTTCGAGACCAGCCTGGTCTACAAGAGCTAGTTCCAGGACAGGCTCCAAAGCCACAGAGAAACCCTGTCTTGAAAAACCAAAATAATAATAATAATAATAATAAAACAACTGAAATGTGCCATTTGTTACTGTGGAGTTGATTTCCTGAGGGGTGTGCCAGTGACATTCCCTGGGAACTGATACTGTTCTTTATACAAGGCCTTTTCCTTAGGCAGCCTGTAGATTCTGAGTTCATATAAGTAGAACCTCCTGGAAGGTTTTGGAAAGACAGAAAAATTTAAACTATCTGTCTTCAAAATGTGGATGGAATTTCTGACACTTTTCACACTTTGACAACTAAAATTCCCCAAATTAGATCTCTGATATGGTGGTAATGAGCTCCCCAGAAATTGGAGGCTGTTGGTGTTAGGAACGTGGGCCATAGGAGAGTGGCTATTGATAGCATCAGAAGCAAGGGACCAGGAGTTCAGAGGCTCTGAGGGAACTGATGGGACAAGCTATCAGCCAAGGTGTATCACTTATCACAGGCATTAATAAACAGCCTTGGGTCTATTCACAGAACAGACCAGTCCAAACCCGGCTATCTTTACGGAATCAATCCTGGTAGCCAGTCCACGTGGAGAAAGATTTATAACTAATCCTAGATTTCTAGGCAGACCCAAGGAGTGTATGTGTAGTCGTTAGGGAGAAAAACAGGGAAAAATATTTCTGGTTTAATTATATTTTTAAGTATGTGTACCGTGTGTGTGGGCATGTATACTGTGTGTGTGGGCATGTGTACCGTGTGTGTGGATGCATGTGTACCGTGTGTGTGTGGGCATGTGTACTGTGGGGGGGGCATGTGTACTGTGTGTGTGTGTGTGTGTGTGTGTGGGTGTGTGAGCGTGTGTGTGTGGACATGTGTACCGTGTGTGTGGGCATGTGTATGCAAGTGCCAGAAGTGTCCTTGGAGCTGGAGTTGCTGGCAGATGTGAGTTGAGATGTGAATTCCTGTCCTCTGCAACAGCTGTATACCTTCTTTCCTTTCCAGCACCCCCTCCAGTTCTTAAAGGAAAGTATGACAGATGTGAGGCTGTAAGGAGCCGGAGTGGGTGGTGAGTGGCCAGTGGTGGGTGGGGGCTCTACCCTGACCTGCCCTGGTCATGTGGACTTGTAGCAGGCACTAAGGTATGTGGGAGTGACCACCACCAGAAAACCTTCCTTTCCCAATGCTGTTCCCCTGGTCATGTTTAATCAGAGAGGTGGCAGGTGCACTTACAGCAAATATCTAGAGCCCTTTAAAGTGCCCCAGCATCTCTGAAAAGAGTACCAGCTGAGCTGACACCAGTTACTCACATGGCGGTGTGAAATGGTTCACCATCTGGCACCAGGGTGAGGAATTTGCTTGGAATTTGGGAGGAGAGAGAACCCTGTTTGGAAGGTGCCATTCTAACACAGCATCTAGAAAGACAAGCCTGCAGCAAAAATCGTGTTTTTTCTTTTTCCACTTTAACATTTGTAATGATTGCTGTTTTATAATCACAACCCTTACTAAATCAAATACCACAGAGGCATTAAACTAAAGTTTGCCGTCTCCTCCAGTCCTACCCAGTCCCGACGCCTCTCAATCAACATTTTGTTTGTTGGCTTACTGTTGAGTTTACTGGCTGTGTTTGCCGTGTGTATGGAAACTCCCATGCATATAGCTAGCATATACATGCATACATACATGTTTAGATATTCTAAACAAAGACAAGATTATTTTATATGCTTAGTAATTAATCATGTACATCTTCCCAAGTGAATATCTTTCCCTCACTCTTCATAACAGTTACATACATTCTGATGTGAATTTCTTATTACCTATTTGGCCATTTCTCTTTTTTTTTTTTTTTTTTTTTTTTTTTTTTTTTTTTTTTTGGTTTTTTTGAGACAGGGTTTCTCTGTGGCTTTGGAGCCTGTCCTGGAACTAGCTCTTGTAGACCAGGCTGGTCTCGAACTCACAGAGATCCGCCTGCCTCTGCCTCCCGAGTGCTGGGATTAAAGGCGTGCGCCACCACCGCCCGGCTTGGCCATTTCTCTATTTGCAGATGGGATTTTGTTAAAATAAATCTCCAGTTATCTTTAAGGAAAGATCATGCTTCCTAACACGGGAACCAATTGGTAGTCCTCAATGCAGTCATAAATGGACAGTCAACATTAAATTGACAGGCTAGATTCACAGTCAACATTTTGTTCGGGTCTTAAAAAAAATCTTGAGTAAAAAAATATGTAGACTGAAGTTATCTGTTATATAAAACATAAGAAAAAATGCACTATTGATTGTGGGAACACACAGACATTAATAAAGCTTTCCAGGTTAAAATAATAATTCATCAAAAATATCTCAGCAGGCACATTTACAAACGCTGTTGCTTCCATTTCTGTAACAAGGGTGCATAGGTCTGCCAGTGAGGACAAAGACCAACCTGCTTCCGTTCCCTTTCTCACTGAGTATGGGAACATGAACTATTCTGTTAGCTTCAACCTTCTTTGAAAAAGGACAGAAAGAAGAGACCAGCAATTTAAAATTCCCCATCAGCAGCCGGGCAGCGGGGACACACGCCTTTAATCCCAGCACTCGGGAGGCAGAGACAGGAGAATCCTTGTGAGTTCGAAGTCTGCCTGGTCTACAAGATCTAGTTTCCAGACAGGCTCCAAAGCTGCAGAGAAACCCTTTCCCGAAAAACAAAACAAAACAAACAAAAATTGCCCATCAGATATAGCACTAAACTGTACATAAGATGGGGGAGGGGATTTGAAGAGTTCGCAGTGAATGCCTCCCTGCATGGTTCCTGTTATGGTCTATATTTTTATTTCAGAATCGTTAAGGACTGGTTTCACTTCATAGGTACAAGTCTTATTCATAATTTAATCTCAACCCTTGAGATCATAAATATTTCAACAAGGACTGGGAAAACTTTTAGCTTCATATGAAAAGCTTGGATAGTTTACCTGTACAAGATAGACCCTATGAGCCAGGCAGTGGTGGCGCACACCTTTAATCCCAGTACTCGGGAGGCAGAGGCAGGCGGATCTCTGTGAGTTCGAGGCCAGCCTGGTCTACAAGAGCTAGTTCCAGGTCAGGCTCTAAAAAAGCTGCAGAGAAACCCTGTCTCGAAAAACCAAAAAAAGAAAAGAAAAAAAAGAAAGAAAGAAAGATAGACCCTATGAACTAACCAGGACTAGGCTTGTCTGTGACCTTTAATTTTAAATTCTAAGAGGTTCAGTTATCCAGGGTAGAAATGAGGAATAAGGAATAATGGCACTGGTCCCGACCAACCCTGCCTCCACGACTGGCTCTGCCTAGTAAGATGACAGTCTAGCCATGCACCAACTATGGCAGCCCAGCCATCCTAGGGCTGTGGTTATGCAGGCATACTCTGCAGGAAACAGCCTTGTAGCTATGGGACGTGGTTTATGGCTGTGGTCCCTGGCCTGGTTTGGCATCTCCTGCAGGTCCAAGAAGTTCCTTTACCGAGGGTTGCTCTGCAGAGTGACTGAGCTCGGGGTTTTCTTGCATCTTTACTTTTTTTTTTGTTTGTTTTTGTTTTTGTTTTTTTTTTTTTGACATGGACCAGCAGGGAAAGTGAAGCAGGGGCCTTTACTCCTTTACTTCCTTAAAGTGGAGCAGAGAGTTGTGTAAGTACCAAAAGTTCTACCCCAAGCACTTGTGGGAACACCTGCTGAAGTAAGGTATCTGACCCCAAGCGTCATCTACCTGCAGAGCTCACAAACTGAAGTTGGTCCTCCATGTCTGTCAGCGAGGTGGGCCAGGTCAGGGTGGAGCTGAGTCCTCGCTCAGTTTCCAGTGCAGGGGGGAATCTGCCCCGTTTCTTGTCTCTGTGCCTCTCCACCCTTCACCCTGCCTGTCGGATTATTCACAAACACACAGGGAGGGCTCAACCCTGTAATCCCAGCGCTAGGGATGCCGAAGCAGGAGAATCACAAATTTGAGGCCAGTCTACATTATGTAGCCAGACTCTGTCTAGAAAAGCAAAGGAACAAACCAAAACAAAAAGTCTCAAAGAAGGCCAAGAAGATGCTTCGGCAGATAAAAGCATTTGCTGTGGAAGTCTGATGACCCAAGTTCCGTTCCCTTTAACCCACATATAAACCAGGACGAGGTGGTGGGAACCATAACCCCCCGCACTCCTGTGATCAGAGATGGCAGTAGCAGAAGGACCAAATATGGTGGAAGATAGGAACCCACTTGGAAAGTTGTTCTCAGACGTCCACGTGCCACAGGTGTGTGTGCCTGTGCTAAAATTGCCCCCTCTCCGCCCCAATAAAATTTATAGTAAAATTACCTTCAGGAAAAAAAAAAAAGAATTCAAAATTGTTAGAATTCTCAGAGCCATTTTTTTTTCTCCTGTTATTTTTTTACTGCTGTCTTAAGTAACCAAGGCTGGCCTTGAACTCTCCCTGTAGCTAGAATGACATTGAACTCTTGATCAGACCCAGGGCTTTCTGCTCATTAGGCAAGAACTTTACTGACTGAACCATATCCCCAGGATCTCAATGCCACGACTCAGCTGGTCTGAAGGTGATTTGGGTCTTTACCCCTAATACAAAGGCAACTCCCACACAGATCCTCACTGAACCATAGCCAGGCATCCAGATCCCTAGGATATGCTATCTTCAGATCCTAGACAATTCCCAAACCATGTGCTTGCTCCCCTGATTCCCCACAAAATTGTGAATAAATTTTGTTTTGTTTTGTTTTGTTTTTTTAACTAGTCAGCTGGCCCACTCCACTTTGCAAGTCTGATAGACATTTCTGGCCCAGTGCTGGGACAGAGGCCATCCTAGTCAGTCTCAGCTAATACTGTCTTAGTTTTTCGGCTGCAGGGTCTGTGTATTGTTGCACGAGTTCTAATAGATCTTAATAATAAAAGCCCAAAGTCAGATACAGGGGGAAATGCTGAGAGATCAGAGAAACGAAGGTGCCAAACCACAGCCACCTTCCCTGCTTAACTTCCCAGTCGAAACGAGACTGAGTTCCTGTTATTTAGAAGCAGGAGACAAATTTCATGAAGAAACAACGTGGGATCTGTGTTGAGAAGTCTATGTTTTAAAGAGAAGCTAGGAATCTTCTTCATTTTTATATAAAATCTTTTGACTCTTAGATATGCTACCAAACCACATCCCCCCCCCCCCCAATAAAGTTTATCTTAGTTATTTCTCTGTTGCTGTGAGGAAATGACCTAAAAATCACCACCAAGGCAACTCGTAGCAGAAAATGTTTTTTGGGCTCAGGGTTTCAGAGGGGTAGGTGCCAGACACGGAAGGGGAGCAAGGCAGCAAAGCAGCTGCGTGGAAACCGCAAAGTGATCTTCCTCCAGCAAGGTCACACCCACTCAGCCTCCCCAAATGAACACCATCATCAAGAGTTCAAATACACGAACCTAGGGAAAGCATAAACATTCACACCATCATGGAGGCTTACTCTACAGCCTGGGCTGGCCTGGGACTCACTATGTGGGCCACAGATGGCCTAGAACTCACAGAGATACGCCTGCTTCTAAGTGTTAGGATTAATGGCATGCACCCTCGCACTTGACCAAATCACATTTAAAGCTACAGAAAGAAAAAAAATCCCTCCAGGCCACACATACCTGTACAGTACATTTATCCAAAGTCAGTTTGTAATCCCTACAGCTAACAATGACTTTAAATCCCAAGGTTTCTGCCCCATTTGTCTGGTAACATGACTGTAATCCAACACGTAAGTGGTGGATCGTGACCCACAATGCCCTGGGCTCACGACCTCGACAACCTTAATTCACGAACAGGGGAAGTCAGTCTGTGCCGACCTGTTTTCCTTTGCTCCTTTTTGGTCACTGTCCGTGACCACTGCATTTGAGGCTAAATTGATTCTTTCCTGTTAACTTCGGGAACCAGAGCTGACCAATAACGTCTGCACTCCGGAAGGAAGTCGGATGAGCACATCACGTCCCAGGGCAGCGGTCCGCTCCCAGCCGGCACTTGGGACCACAGTGAATTAAATCCCTGTCTGAGATGCTAAAGCGCACGCACAAGAGGGCCGTCCTAACAGGTCCATTTCCAATGACCTCTACAGGTGTTTTCTCAGCAAAATTGGAGGGGCCCCGTTTCCCCTGAAGGCTTTAAATGAAAGGCAAGCGAACGCCCGAGAATAGCAAGACTGCCAACTCCACAAGGTACCTTCTTCCTGTCTCCATTTAGTTGGATGTAAATTGTTTTCTAGTATCTGGCATAGGGGTCCAAGGAATCCCCCTTTGTGTTCTGAAGGTTTGGACCTGGCTGGAGAAGCTGAGAGCAGACAGATTAGCAGGAGGAATACAAAACTATACCAGCAGGGAAAACGAGAGACTAGGAAGCAAGGGTTCAGTAGCCTGTGAGAAGTTTTTACTCTCTCATATAGGGGAGAAGGGTAGAGAGGGGCAGCAGCTTCCAGCCCAGATAATAGCCGGGACAGTTTGCCCAGATAGATTGTCAATCCTAATTCTTCTCCAGTGTTCTCTGTTGAGATCCAAAGACAGGCTTCATGGTGTATGCTTTTCTTTACTTCTTTCTCCATGGCTTGCAGTGTAGCAAGGTGGCTGGCCCCTGACATTGCCCTCTCCTTGTTCCCTTGCTCCTCTTCTTCCTGGTTTCTCCAGTTTATTCTCTCTGCCTGCCATCCCCACCTTGCCTTGCTCCTGCCTTGCTATTGGCCGTTCAGCTCTTTATTAGACCATCAGATGTTTTAGACAGGCAAAGAATCACAGCTTCACAGAGTTAAACAAAATGCAGCGTAAACAAAACCAACACACCTTAAGATAACATGCAACCAACAATTCCCAGCTCTACCCATTAAAAACTTAGATTTATCACATTTTATCACACAAACCATGGTGATTATAAAGGAGGTAATGACTTCATTTTGCAATATGTTGGACTATTATCTCTAAAGATTTTTTCTACAAAAAGTTCACCTTTATTACCATTTATATTTCACACAACTTTATCATATTTATCACATTTCTTTCTTTTTTTTTTTTTTTTTTTTTTTGGTTTTTCAAGACAGGGTTTCCCTGTAGTTTCTAGAGCCTGTCCTGGAACTAGCTCTTGTAGACCAGGCTGGCCTCGAACTCACAGAGATCCACCTGCCTCTGCCTCCCGAGTGCTGGGATTAAAGGCATGCACCACCACTGCCCGGCCACATTTCTATTTTTTAAATTAAAAAAAAACCAACTTGTATGTATGTTTGTGCACAGGTACCATGATGTGTATGTGTGGAAGTCAAGGTAAAGCCTGTGGCAGTGATGTTCTCTTCTCCTTTGTGGGCCTTGGGGATCAAGCCAGGAATGTCTTTACCCAAGGCCCTAGATTATTCTTTTTAAATTTCAAATGTTAATGTATAGGTTATATCCTGTTACAACAAATTTTAAGCAGGAGGCAAAAAAATCTTATGTTTACTCAATATATTAATTGAAAAAATGCATATTGTTATAAAAAGACTATATACTTTCTTCTATAAAACGTTTTCTAAGTATCGTTTGAGACCTTGGGATGTGGTAAGAAACCAGGATTGTGGTGAATTGTATTCAGCTGCAGACAATGAAATCCACCCAAATCAAAGGATTTGGTGCTGGGGAGGATTGGGAGTCTGGGCAGCCTCTCGCTGGTATCCAGGTTGAGCTCTCAAGAAGCGCTTGACACAAGGAAAGCCACTGCGCAACCTCCCCTGCGCAGCCTCGGCAGATACCAAACAAACAAGGGACTGATTGTGCTCCTGGCTGCAGAATGTCCTCTCTCCCAGAACAGTCATTCCTTTGACAGCGAGATGTCAGATGGGGAGCCTGCTGACTTCAGACCCACCCTGTTTATGCTAGCAAGGAGACTCTGTCAGTTTCACTTAAAGGCAGATGACCAGCGAAGTTCTAGATTCCACAGCACGCGAATTGGGGAAGTTTTAGCAAGGGAAACCGCGTGTGCGCTGAAGCCAGCTGCAACCAACTCAGAAAGCCAAGGGTTAACCTCCAATTCCAAGTCCGTGCTCACTGTCCCTTCAGTAGCCTGATTCAGCTGCAGTAGGAGTAGGTTTACCTATCACCGATATTACCAAAGGTACCCCCACCACCAACAACAAAATGGTTTTGTTGTGTGCTAGAAAAGGGTAGTAAGCATATAATACTCTTTCACAAGTGAACGGACAAATTTCATTTAAAAAGAAAGGCAGAGAGGGCGGGGGTGCACTCCTTAAAGCCCCACACTCTGGAGGCAGAGGCCAGCCTGGTCTACAGAGCGAGTTCCTGGACAGGCAGAGCTACACAGAGAAAGCAACAACAACAACAAAAGCCACCACCATCACTAACAGCAAAAACATTGCTATAAAGTGCCTTGCCACTTCCTGGCATGAGCGCTAACAGGTTTCCATTTGAAGGCCCGAATCCCCTGAACTAAATTATACAAATACAATAGTTATGACACTAATAACAGAAGCAAAAATTAAAATCAGTATCCTGACAGAAATTAGAGATAGTGTGCTAGAACAATTATTGGGTTAGGGGTTGTAAATATTAAAAATAATACTTGCAAAGAACTTTTAGTCATGTGACAATGACTTCTTAAATATGTATAAGTGGCACCAGTGCAATGTGAATTTTGATATAATTTAAAATTTCTTATTTTATTCTCTATTTGTGTGTATGTGGGAAGATGTATATGTGTGGTGTATGTACATGTATGTGTGACAGGTATATGTGCCTATGTATGCTCGTGGAGGCTAGAAGAGGATGCCACGTAACCTGCTCTATGCTTCTCCGTTTTACTCCTTTGAAGCAGGGTCTCTCACTGAATCAGGAGCTCAGCCACCAGCCAGCAAGCCCCCGTCTCTGTGCCTCACAACACTGGGGTTAGGCATGATTGCCCATGCCCAGATTTTGATTTATTTGTTGGGGATTTGAACTCGGGTCCTTGTGCTTGCCTGCCAAGCTCACCTACCTGCTAATCATTGCTCTAGACCCATTTTGTTTGTTTCCTTGGATGATCGTGCTACGTTAGTCCAGACTGGACTCAAAATCATGGCAGTCCTTTCCCTTCTCTCTTGGGTATTGGACAAAAAGCGTGGACCACCAAACCTAGCTTAGTAATTTTTTAAAATGTATTTTGCCTTTTGAAAGAATAAGTGCAATGAAAATCTTTACCCCTTTGACTAAATCATACTTTAAGAATGTCTGGCTGCAGACCCAGAAAGACAAATATCATATGTACTCACACACAAGTGGCTTTTAGACATAAAGCAAAGAAAACCAGACTACAATTCACAATCCCAGAGAACCTAGATAACAATGAGGACTCTAAGAGAGACATACATAGATCTAATAATCTACTTGGGAAGTAGAAAAAGACAAGATCTCCTGAGTAAATTGGGACCATGGGGATCATGGGAGAGGGTTTGAAGGGGAGGGGGAGAGGAAGGAAGGGGAGCAGAGAAAACTGTAGAGCTCAATAAAACCAACTAAAAAAAGGGTGGGGGAGGTCTGTTTGCTTTCCACTTGTCTTAAAAAACCTTTTTGTGTGTGTTAGCCTACAAAATAATGGACATCAATAGAAGATTTCTCTGTAACTGTGGACTGTTCATGTAACTGTAACTGTAGCCCGCCCCCTCCCGTCGCTACTAACCTCTCTTTCTCTAATCCCTTCCCTACCTTGCAGTCTACAAAAGGATGAGGGGAATTATGAGTCAAGACTTATGCCATCTGAGATGTATCTTCCACTCTTAAAAAAAACCTTTAATTTATTATTTACTTATGTATGTGTATATTTATGTATTTATTTATATGTGTGAGTGTGATATGAATGTGTGTGCACACACACGTGACAACACACGTGTGAAGGTCAGAGGACAATTCACAGAATTGATTCTGTCCTTTGGCTTTGTGAATCGGGCTGAGGTCATCAGGCTTAGTGGCAAACACTTTCATACATTGAGCCATCTTGCTGGTCCCCATCTCCCATTTTTGGGGTGGGGGTTTTGAGACAGCATTTCCCTGTGTGGTCTTGGCTGTAGGTCAGGCTGGCCTCGAACTCACGGAGATCTGCCTGCCTCTGCCTCTGCCTCCTCTCTCCCGTTCTTAATCCTTCATCTTAATTCCGTGCTCTGGGTATCTTAATTATAAGATTACCGCTCCCTGCATCTTCTGGAGTCTGTTCCTGAGGGTAGACCGCCCAGATCCTGGTGGAGCCAAGGATCAGATGTGAGAACGGGAGAGGAGGGCTGTGGCGTGGGTGATGTTTGGATGCACAAACTGGGCTGCTCTTGCATATTGGCAGTGGGCATAGGGATGGTGAGGGGAGGGAAGTTGAGTTCTGGTCAGATGACAGGGCGCTGGCTCTCCCTGCATCGTCGTGTCTAGTGCAAAACTTGCAGGAGTCTGTACACTGTAAATCTGAATTCAGCATCTAGATTGTTGCAAGGGTATATTGTTGAAAACAAAGGATGTAAGGATATCCTACTCTCTGTACGATTGTCTTGTAGTTTACAATATCAGATCCGTGGTTTACAGCCCTCCATTCATCGCATGCCCTGCATGTGTTTAGAGGAATGTTTTTTTTTTTTTTTTTTTTTTTTTTTTTTTTTAGCTACACTGACTGTCAGCATTTCCCACAATGACTTCTATCAATGTGAATCTTTCTAAGGCTGAGCCACTTAAAAGCACGTTGCAGACCCCATGGGACTTCCCTGGAGAGTCTCACACCACACATTTCCTAAAAACAAGAACATCCTATTTTAAAACCCTGCTTATCATTTTCACCCCCCCCCAAAGGATCATGTGATATACTAAACCGATCTAACAATTTTTCCCCGTCGCCTTAAAAATGCCCACAGTCAGGGTTTATCATGTGATGAGGTAGTGAAATTAAGAAAGTCTTTTTCTCAACTATTTTGAAGGTCAAATCTGATTTCTTCATATAACGTGGAAATGTTAACATTCTGAGGCATTCCACCAACTAGAATGCAATTTCCTCCGAGTTCTAGGGAGACGAAGAGCGAGCAAATGCCAACAGCGTTCCAGCTTTGACTGCAGCCGCTCCTAAACCGCTCTTAAATGGCACGCATCTACCTTTCCTCCTGTCAGCATCTGCTCTGATCTTACCTTCCTCCTCAAACTTACAGCAAGAAGGGGAAATTCAAATAAGGAAAAGTTTTAAGTAAATAAAACTTTAAGGAGGTTGCGTTAATGAGGGCTTAATTTAAAAAAAAAACTGAACTTTAAACATTTATAGATCCTCACAGCATTTTAAAAAAATGACTTCTTTGCCTGTCTCTTGGCCTGCCTTGATTCTCAGTGTCTTCATACATCAGTGATCACAAATATTTGTGAAAGCTTGGTCACCCATTGATAGCTCAGTATCTGACTTGACAATGAACTATAATGTAAGCATAGGTTGTGTCTGTCTTCTGAGATTTCATTCAAGAACAAATAGGATGTGCTGGCTAGGAAACCCATCAAGAGTCCTTTCTTCCTTTCTGTCTCTGTTTCCCCTGCCTCCAGCGATCATCCTGAAACACCACTTTCTTTACAAGTCTTCCCTTCAATAACCTCTTATTACTTGGAGTGTTTACTGGATGTAGATGTATTTTATATAATTTAAACACTATGCCATAGTTTGTGATTGATCTCCCAGCTCTCCCAGGCTGGACTCCCTTAGGTGCATACTAAGTATGGGAAATTAGTACTATTAGGTTTTCTTGGGGGCGGGCATCTCAAATATGTTTTGATTTGTATGCCTTTGTCTCCTGGAAACCTCTACACATGAATATTTATAAGAAAAAATTATTTTCCAAACAAAACATCTTTCCAAACAAAATCTTGCTTCCTGAAAGATTATTGATACAAAATGATTAGCTTTATTTCAAACCTATAACTGAATGGACAGAGAATACAAAATTGCACATATATGTCCACACACACTTAATACACCATTTGGTAGACTCTTCATCCATCGAGGCAATGCTACTCAAAGTCCAACAGATAATCTGTATGGTGTTCAATGGTGGAGCATTTGCCCAGTACCCCTGCTGAGACCTAGGGTTCAACCTTCAGAAGGGAGAAGGAAGGGAGGGGAGAGGAGAAGGAAGAAGAGGAGGGAGGATAGGAAGGGAGGGGAAGGAGGAGAGAGGAGGCGAGGAGAGGAAAGGAGGAGGAAGGAAGGGGACAGGAGGGGAGGGAAGGGAGCTTAGGTGAGGGGAGGAGGGGAGAATAAAGGAGAGAAGGGAGATGGGAGGGAACAGGAAGAGAGGAGAGGAGAGGAGGGGGAAGGAGAAGGGACAAGAGTGGAGGAGAAAGGAGGGGAAGGGAAAGGAGAGGAGATGGCACCAAACACATACTTATTACCAGTACACATGGAAATCAAATCTGAAGCATAAGCAGCAAAAGGCTTTAAAGCAGCATGCATGCCAGCATTGTTTTGTACTGAATCTAAGAATAGAGAACTCGCCCTGAATCTTTCCTTTCTTTTAATTTTTCTAGACTTGCACTTCTGTTGAATTCTACAAAGTGCATGTTCATGACAGATTAGAAGAGAGTTGTTTGCCTCAGGTAGTTTCAAAGGCAACATCCTAAAAACAGTGCTTGGCAGAAGTAGTGTGTGTGTGTGTGTGTGTGTGTGTGTGTGTGTGTGTGTGTGTGTGTGTGTGTGTGTGTGTATGTGTGAGTGTGTGAGTGAGTGTGTGTTGTGTGGGTGTGTGTGTGTGTGTGTGTACAGATAAAGAGAAAGGAAATAGAAAATTCCAACAGCAGAGAAAGCATCCGTGGTGATGGGTTGGGCTACTTTTGATACTGAACGGCAGCGTGTGCCTAACGATTGCTCCTCCTGATTTCCCATCCCATGCGAACAGAACAGGCCCACAAGCCGGCGGACTAGTTGGCCGATCTAATGCGTGGAAACACGTTTAAGGAAATGAGCGAAGTGACAGAAGACCCACATGCCAGGTCCCAGCGCTAAACGTTTTTCTGCAGAATTCCTCCTCCTTTGGTTTATCTTCTTCCTCTTTCTCATTTTCCCTGCCAGTATCCACATTGTTCATGAATGACATCTCATGTTACCAATAAGGGATGGGAACCCACTTGCCAGCTTTTCATCCGGATGAGTGGGAGCCAGCTGCCTCTCTCACCTGCCACTCCCAGGAATCTGTATCTCCGAGGCCCTTACTCCTCTCTCTTCATGTCTCTCTGCTTCTCCTGCCTCCAGCAGCCGTCCTGAAACACTCCTTTCTCTGCAAGCCTTCCCTTCAGCAATCCCTTATCGTTTAGGTTGTTTACCGGATCATGGTGACAGGTAGGCGCGTTGCTGTACGCCACAGTTTGAGATTGCTCTCCCGATGGTCCCCTCTTGGGTGGCGCCCCTCACAGACTGGGACTCCTTGTGCGGGGCAGTCTCTCTGGAGACTGTATTCTTATAGAAAAACAGGAACTACTTTTCTAGAACCATGTGTCCTAGCACGTCCAGTAGCTACCAGCTATTTAAATACAAATGTTGGCATGTGGATTAGCACTGAATAGAAATCAGTTAAATTAACATTAAGTAAAACTTTAAAAATTAGTTTCTTGGTTGCATTGGCCAGATTGTAATGCGCTAGCTACTATCTTACTGGCACAGAAATAGAATATTTCTATTACTGTGGCACATCTTTGTCCTAGGATGCCTATGTAGCTCTCTGTTTAGAGAAGATGGTAAACAAATTATTATTTATCACCCAGTATCAAAGACACTGATGTGACCACCATTATTAAGGAGGCAGGAGAATATGGCAGAGAGTGAGTGTCAGGAGGCTCTGAGAAAAAGCTGAGAAACACCATATGAAAAAGGACAAGTTTAGTTGGCACAGATGAAGGCTGGATCCCAACCTTACCCCCAGGACCAACTGAATCTGGCCACAGGCCCAGGCATACAGGTAGCCCAGAGTGAAGGTAATACTAAAAACCACACTGTGGGGTGGAGAGCCAAGAGAGTAGTAACATGTAACGCATGAAACTGTATGTAGATCGCTCATGACAGGTAGAGCATGCACGGGAAAGGCTCTGCTATGCAAATGACCCAGAAAGCCTGCAATGTGTGACATAAAACCCCCACATGTTAAATGCTAAGCTTTCCCTCTATTATAGCCCACTCCCTCTGGAAACTGCGTTTTGTCTTCATAAATGCCCTCTGCTTCTGCTGCAGATTGCTATCTCTGCTTATCTAAGTCTTCCTTCCAGGACTCAGAACCAGGAACCCCTCTGCAGGTTTCCTCCACACTGTGGCGTCCCCTGCTATCACTAACGTCCACAGAGCGTGGTTGTGTACTGAGGGAGGAGGCTGGGGCAGTGTTTGAGGGAAGCATGGGTCCTCACCCCCATTTTTTCTCACTATGTTGCACATTTAATTAGTGAACACCCAGTCTCCACAGGGCTGCTGAACACATGGAAACCTCTTAAAAACCCTTGCAGCAGTTTGAAGATCAAATGTACCTCCAAACCAAGACTGTACACCCATTGGCTAGCTGAGCTTGCCGATAGAAGGCCATTTTCAACCTGCTGAGCGACTTGCTCAGAGTCTGACCCCGTCTTTTATTAGGAGACCGGCCTATGCAGGCAGAGAGGCCTCTGGTTCTCTGCAGAGCCGAGGTTCTGTCCCGGAGGAGTAAGAGTGGCTGCCCTGGTGCTCAGCCACCGAACTGTCAATTGCTTTCTCTTTCTTCCTCTTCTTATTAAATTGCAGCAGTCGCAAGATAGCAGATTCTGAGAGGGTAAGCAAAAGGGTTTTGCTCAACAGAGTGCTGAGTTGTGTCCAGAGACACAACTTGACCTGCGCCAGGGCCCATCCCAGTGGAGTCTTCAAAGAAACACCTTGCCATTCCAAATGAGGATGGGTCAAGACATAGTAAAGATCTGTCTTAGTATGACCATAAACAACACGGAGAACTCTCAGGGCTGATAGGGGTGTTCAAACTATTTGAGACCAAAGAGAAGTGAATTGCCTCTGAGACATCGTTACTCTTGTTTCTTGTTGTTTTGGGAAGTGTGTGTGTGTGTGTGTGTGTGTGTGTTGTTTGTTTGTTTGTTTCTTTGAGACAGGGTTTCTCTGTGTAGCCCTGGCTGTCTTAAAACCTGTTTTGTAGACCAGACTGGCCTTGAGTTCACAGAGATCCACCAGCGCCTGCCTCCTGAGTGCTGGGATTATAAGCATGCACCACTATGCCTTGCTATGAGACATTGTTATTCTACCTCTGCTCCTGAGCTTGTGTATAGCGAGCATCATAAAAGAAAAAACTGTACATTCTAACTGGGTAACTGAAGAGGCGCTACTTGCAAAACTGTACTTAATTTTGTGGAACGTGGATTTTTAAAAAAGTACTCTGAGAGACAGGCATTATAAGGGGCCTCTGCCCTGTCCCGTGTCTGTAGCATCTGTGGAAGGAAGCGATGCTCATGACTGGGAGACTTGAAATCTAGACTTCCCTGTCAGGAGCTGGGGCCTTCAGCAGGGGAACAAGCACATTTCATGGAACTAGGAGAGGGAGGCAGGAAAACACATTGTTTAACCTCCCTCTCCATCAGCCTGCCCATTGGCCGAACCCAACAAGAAATGGGACAGTGGGCCAGTTGATGTGATTCATGTCAGTTAATATCCCTTGGCACAAACCAGAGGAATAAGAACATGAATAGACAAGTAAAAAATATTCAGCCAGTCTCTCTACCTACTTATTCCTCTAGAGTATCTCAGTGAGGAAATGTGGAAGGCTACGGAAGTTTGATAAATGCTAGTTGTAACAGGAAGGCCACTTGTTTTTCCCAGCTGGTGGCTAGCTTAGCCCCGAAATAACCACACAGAAACTGTATTAATTCTTACATCTTAATTTAACCCATTTCTATTAATCTGTATATCACCATGAGGTCGTGGCCTACCAGCAAAGTTTCAGTATGTCTACCTCCGGCATCTCCCCATCTCTGCCTTCTTCCTCCCATCATTCAGTTCTGTTCTCCCCTCCCCGCCTACCTAAGTGCTGCCCTATCAACAGGCCAAGGCAGTTTCTTTATTCATTTACGGTAATCACAGCACACAGAAGGGACATCAGCTAGGAGCCTAGATAGAATTTTTATTGACTCAGAACTTGTTAGTTCATATAGTAGTCATCTTCCCCCAAATGCTTAAGAGCTGTGTGTGGTGATGCACACCTACAATTCCAGGATAAGGGAGGCCGAGGCAGGGGGATTGTGAATTTGAGGCCAGCCTGAACTACACAATAAACCTTGTATCTACAGCAGCCCCAGAAGGAGGGGGAAGAAGAGGAAGAGTTAAGAAATGAATTTAATGGCCGAGCAGTGGTGGCGCACGCCTTTAATCCTAGCCCTTGGGAGGCAGAGGCAGTCGGCTCTCTATGAGATCGAGGCCAGCCTGGTCTCAGCCTGGTTCTCAGGCTAGCTAGAACTACATAGTGAGATTCTGTCTAAAAATTAGTCGGTAAATCAATAAACAGGCCTGGCAAAGTGGGGCTTAACCTGTATTCCCGTTACTTACGTTCAAGGCCAGTTTGGGCTACCTCATGGACTCTGTCTCAACATTCTTCAGCCTCATTCACCCCTCTGTCTGGATACCTATGTTCTTGTGAATTATCTGTGTAACTAGTCACAAGTAACTGCCAGAAATGGTTGAGAAAGTGTGTGCCTCAGAGTTACATGTGGTGGCCTTATTTCTGAAGTAGCTGGATTTTTAATCAGTGACCAGCAGTCCCCTTTGTCCCCATTCACTTCAAAACTGACTTCCTGGATGCTTTCCATGCCTTAGAGAGGAAGCGGGGGTGGCCACACAGTCATAGAGGGGTGTGTGTCACTATCTTGTGAGAAGACAGGGACATTTTCTACCATGTAAGCCGCAAGGTTGCTCCCACGAACTCCAAGCTTCCAGCTGACAATTCTCATTTTTCTTTGTCCTCATTGGTAAAAATGCAACTATGCATCCTGGAATTTAAGGGATTCGCTCTGCCATACACTTTGAAGGAGTGTAAGATCGGTGCGCCTTGGTTTTCCTCTGCTCAGGCAGGATATTTATACAGCTTCAAATGCCCTGTACATTGGAACTTGACACTTTAAAATAGGGTCGGTGTGGTCTGCTGTGCGCCAGAATTTGAATGGGTAAATAGTGCGTTTCTGGACTCAGCAATCACCTCTCGACTCCCAGGACTAATGACAAAGCCATGTGGAAACACGGCAGGCCCGAGGATTTAGTTAATCTCTTCTGCCCTTTGTGTTAGTTCTGACTAGACAAGAGGCTGCGGGGCTCTGTGTCTGGGATAAGATCTGCGCATCCGGGAGCTAAGAGCATTACTCAGCGATAGAATGCTTGCCCGAGACCCAGGGTTCAATCCTCAGTAACATAGACTAAAAAGAAGAAAGGGAAAAAAATCAGTGCATACGAAAGGAATGTAAGCATAGCAAAGAAAAGCACACTCTATTGTCCGGGACTTCAGTATATGACTGGAGCCCGGTGTTAGCCCATGTACGGTCCTAATCCAAATACAAAGGCAGCAAGCTTTCGCATGTTTTCATTGCTAGACCTGTCTAACCTCAATGCATTGTATTTGAGCTTTTTAGTTTTAAATCTTGTGTATTAATTTTTATTATGGGGTTCCTAATATTCCTACCTCAAGGAGGTAATATCTGGTGATCAGGTGGCAGGAGAAGGATTAACCACGGTCACTCCATTTTGTAAAGCCCCTCCATTTTGGTGAGCCAATGACAGTTCCCGGATGTAAATTCTTACTGTGTTTTGTAGAGTCTTACCTTCCCCCACCTTTCAACCCTGAGTAATGGCTGGCCATGAGAATATCTGATTTTCTTTAATCCCTCACTCATGTCATTTCACCAGCTACACCTAGCAACATCCAGCCATGGGTCAAAATAAAATAAAAATCATCCCCCTCCCCCCTCTCCTCTCTTCCCTATCACTGCTATAGCCTGCAAGAGAACTCTGAGCTCTGGTCTGACACTAGAGGTAACCCCTCCACGGGTCTTTCCCAAATGTCTTAGGGGTGCCATTGCTATATGAAACACTATGACCAACAGCAACGTGGGGAGGAAAGGGTTTATTATGTGCACAGCACTGTTCATCGGCAAAGCAAGTCAGGACAGGAACTCAAACAGAGCAGGACACTGGAGGCGGGAGCTGACGCAGAGGCCATGGAGGGGTGCTGCTTACTGGTCTGCTCCTCGTGGCTTGCTCAGCCTGCTTTCTTATGGAATCCCCAGCCCTGGGATGGCACCACCCACAATGGCTGGACCCTCCTCCATCAGTCTCTAAATAAGAAAATGCCCTACAGGATTGCCTACAGCCCAGTCTTATGGAGGCATTTTCTCAGTTGAGGCTCCTCCTCTCGGGTAATTCTGCTTTGTGTCAAGTTGACATAGGACTAGTGAGCATATCAAATGAAGCCTCTACTGTGACATTGTTCATCCTCCTGTCTGTCTGTCCCTCTCTCTTCTCCCTGACCTTACAGGAAGAACCAACAATATGGTTAGAGAGACTAACAGTAAACACACATTCGGGACTTTGTCTCTGCAGGGGTTAAAGCCATTTGTGTTTTGAGCTGCTGCTGCTGCTGCTGCTGCTGCTGCTGCTGCTGCTGCTGCTGGAGATTTCAACCCACAAATTTTCCTAAGCACACTTGACCCCACTTCCTTTCTCAGTAAACTGAGCATGACAGGAGCTGAGCCACGTTGGTGGAAGGGCTAAGAAGAGTGAGGCCAGTTAGAGACTGCGCAGATGGGTTATGAGGATGGAGGCCCTGGGGTGACATTAATGGTGTTATAAAAAGAGGAGGAGAGACATGGGCTAGCAAGCTTGCAGTTCTATCCTGTGATATGTTGTGTGATGTCTCCTAGGGAGACATGAACAAATAAATGTCTTTTCACCCCAGAGGGGTCATTGACAGCCCACCAACCAACAAAACAAACCCAATTCCACTGGTCTAGCCTAGTGAACCGGGGGACTTGTTGCTGTTATTTACAGGAATATGGGTGAGGGGTTATGTACAGGAGTGTGAGAGACCTGGGCAGCTGCATAATTGAAAAACACTTCCTACCCCACCACCATGGGTGAGGACTCAACCAAAACTGTGTCTCAGACAGAGTTCCCTGCATCTTGCAGGCAACTCTACCCAAGAGGGTCCTCTTTCCATCAGTTGTTCACAGCTTCTACCATCTTGGGAAGAGAGCTTTGCGGGTCTTGTAATTTCTGTGACTGTCCACAGTCTTCTCAGTTTTGCAAGCGTTCTGAATGTCGTGACCCTCTTTGCTCTCTCCAGGATGGAATGTGTGCACGCTGGAGGAAGCAGATAGCCTCCGCCATGTCATGATGCTAGAAGACCAGACGCTAGTGTGTTCACCCAGCCTCCCCAGCCTTGCAGACTGTGAGCAAACGCTACCCTTTCTCTTTATAAATGACTGGCTGTGGTTTCTGTAGATATGGCTTCCCCCTCATCAAGAATCTCTTGCAACTGACAGGCATTCTTTCCTTCCTGCTACACAGATAACTTCATAAACCAAAATTTCCTCCCTAGATATAAACCTCTCTTAAGGTGACAATATCCCCTAACCTTAAGAGAAAAGGTACCCCTGAAAACCTAGAGGGAGAATCTAGTAGGATCGACTAAAGTCAGGAAGCTAAGTAAAGGAGGTGCTTTAAGAAATGGATAGTAAGCCAGGCAGAGGTGGCAGATGCCTTTAATCCCAGTTCTCAGGAGGCAGAAGCAGGCGGATCTCTGTGAGTTTGAGGCCAGCCTGGTCTACATAGCGAGTTCCAGGACAACCAGGGCTAAAACACAGAAACCCTGTCTCCAAAAACAAAACCAAAAGGAATAGTGGCCTGTGTCACATGTCTGGAGGTTAGGGAAGATGAAGACTGGCAATAACAATGCAAAATAATTGGTGGTCTTGATCTGGACAGTTTGGGAGAATTATGGGGCCTGAAAGCTTGAAAAACTTGTCTTAAAAAGAATGAGGGAAAAAGAAAACAATA
Source organism: Arvicola amphibius (assembly GCF_903992535.2). NCBI lineage: Eukaryota > Metazoa > Chordata > Mammalia > Rodentia > Cricetidae > Arvicola > Arvicola amphibius. The sequence continues at coordinate 24,621,509 of NC_052063.2, forward strand.
CAGATAATTTTCTAAAAAGAAATTTGATGGGGAAATCGAGCTGTGTCTAGAGTGAATGTGGGCTTCTTGGGTATGAGTAAGAGAAATAACTAAGGAACATTTGGTAGGGGGACCAGAGCAGGTAGGTGACTTGTTCGAGGTCATGTGGCAATGTGAGACAGTCATGGCATCCCCCAGGTGGGCAGATTCTGCGCAAGTCTGCTCTCACACGAGGCGCCACTCAGCCTAGATGGGAGCTAACTGTACTTGAGTGAGCTGAGAAAACCTCAGAGAGCTGCTGTGCTCAGTCCAACTCAACTGTGAGACGCTGCATTGTGAGCTTACGTCATGGTTATTATGGTTCTTGCTGTTTGAGACAGGGTCTTGCTGAGCAGCCCAGGCTAGCCTCAGACTGATGGTTCTCCTGCCTCAGCTTCTGAATGCTGCAATTGTAGACACACTGCATTGTTCTGGGCACAGATTTTTTTTTTTTTGTTGTTGTTGTTCGAAGCCACTAATTTCATGAATAATTATGTTTAAGGAAAAAGTAAATAACAGTTTGGGTCAAGTAGCCTCCTCGGAGTTGATACTTATTGAGTACGATAGCGGCGTCCAGACTAGAGCTTGTCCCGGGTAACTCCATTTTCCCACACCATATTTAGCTCTGTTTAGATGGGACATGCAGGGGGTAGATTCTGCTGCACCCATTTTGTGCATGTAGATACCACCACCCGTCCTGCAGCACCCACTACCAACAGGATGAAGACATTCTCCTATGTAAAAGGTACCACTCATTAACCAGACTAAGAACATACAGGTCCATTAAAACTAATAAGGTTGGGTTTTTTTTTTCCCTCAGGGGTGAAGCAGGGAAGCAGGCACCAGTTTCTTTGCTTTTCTTGCCTCCCTAGTGCTGGAATTATGGCTGTATCTGCCACATCTCATGATCCAATAAATCTTAATTTACTTTTTTTTTCTCAAATAGTACATATTTACTGAAGGACTTTTCTGAGTGAGACTTAGGTGAGTCTCCGGGCCGTAGGAGTGGACAGGATTATAAAACCTTGGCCTGCTTGAAAGCAAGCTGAATGAGAAACAATAACAGTGTGATGAGATTCACTCGGAGAGAAGTGGGGTGGCTATGACATAAACAGGGGTCCCAGACCAGCTCCGTGTGGGGATCAGAGGTCTTGGTTGGAAACAGCTTCTCAAGGGCGGGTAAGGCCTGAGGGATGAAAAGGCTCTCAGGAGGGGTTGTGAACTATATTGGGGATGGGGATAACTAGGTTTTTCTATATTTTTATTTATTCTTTGAGAATTTCATACACTATATTTTGATCATCTTCTCTTCCTTCCCCTAATGCCTCCTGAGTCCTTTTCTACCTCCCCACCCATCCAACTTGATGTTCTTGCTCTCTCTTAAAAAAAACATGGAGTAAATTTTGTTTCGGCCAGCTGTTCCTGAGCACGGGGTCTGCCATGGAGTGTGGTTGATACAGCCACTGTCACTCCATTGGAGAAAACTGATCTTCCCTGTCCTGGCAGCTAACCATCGAGAATAGCCTCTCGGCCAAGGGTGGGACGTCGTACTTTCCTTTCCTCCCAGTTTGTTCTTGGTGAAATGTTGGGAATGTCCAGGGGTCTATCGGCAGACCCGCCCCGCCCCCTTCCCCCAGAGGCCAGAGATGCTTGGAAGGGTTTAAATGAAAATGTCTCTGGTTCCACCGTGGCCAGAGGCTAGGGAATTCCAGAAAGGGGGTCTGGTTTTCCCTGAGCTCTTTCCCCCTGAAGGAGAAACAGTTTCCTGAAAACTGAATGGAAGACGTGACAGAAACCGAGACACACTTTGACACCTTGACACCTGGGAGCAGGACTGGACAGCCCCTTCTTCCTCTTCCTTCCTCCATCCAGTAAAGTGTGATTACCTCCAGGGCAGTGATGCCCAGAGGTGTCGGTCTCTTTGGACCACGCCCGCTGCAAAGGAGCCTGCCTTCCATCTATCCAAGTTCCTTATTGGAAAAGGTTGATTTCTAAACTCACCCTCTGTGGTACATGGATTTCACTCTTCCGGTTCAGAAGAAAAGAGCCCGAAAGGGTTCCTACTTAGTGAGAGATTTCTGTGACTGTGGAATCTGGAACCCGATTTCTGAGCCAAGCTTACCCAAAACCAACAAGGGCTCCATCTCTGTGATACAGGAGGGTCAAATTAATCACACATGTACATATTTTGGGTACAAGTGACCATGTGTGTTCAAGATCACAATCAACCAATCTGAGGTGCAGGAGTCCTTATCGGTTTCATAACGAGGTTCTGAACATTCGGTGCTCTTGTACAACCGCGAATGTTTTATGCTTAGTGTCTGGTTGCCTGCCCTCTAGAGCAAAAGTACGAATGTAATCACCTTCAATGACTCCTCTGTCACGTGAAAATCAATAACATCTTTCTAGGTGCGAAATGAGCAGAGCTTTTACCATTGGCCAATGAATGCTTGTCTGGACAATGCTTTCCGTTGCCCCAGGAATGTACTGGAATTTAACTCGTCTTTTTACAGTGTGTTTTCATTTTTCTTGGAAAAACTTGAGGGAGTAGGTTACAGCTCACATGTGTTCTCATTTGAAGACACCATTTTCTGAAGCTTTCACTACACCATACAGATTCAGTTTTGAAGTATCATTCCTTTGACTCAAGGAAAAAAATGTTTCGGCCACAAATTCATCAGCTTTTGGCTAAATGTGTGCAGGATCTAGAAGCAGGATAAAAACATACATTTCTTCTGGATGAGTCTATTCCTTTTCTCAAGAGATTTACAATGTGAGGAGCATTAAGAGCAAACGCTCTTTCTGGAACCTTCCTCTTAGCAAGGTTCTAGGCATGGGCGTCTTACGTTGTGTTCCTGTTCCTTTGCCTCGAATGCGGTTTGTTGCAAGTCCACAGTCCTGGTAGAATCCCTTCTCTCCTCCCAGACAGTTCACAAAACTCTCATAATGAATCAGAAATCAGTTCTTGCAGATGCTTTCTGTGTGTAAATCTAGTAATTTCTAGTTTTATCAGAATTTGTACTATTGGCCAGCCTCCAAGGCCAGTCCTCTTGTACCTTTGACATAAAGAAAATCTAGGCCACTATCTGAGAGCAGTACCTTCTCAAGCTTGTGTTCATGGCTTCCTCCAGGCCAGGGCAGTAGGTTGTAAGTTCAAACCTAATGTGTTCCCCCAAAGGCACGGTGACCTGGCTATAACTGCTTCTGTCCTCCTGTGTTTTTGAGTCACTTCTTACTACATCATTACTCAATGACTTTTGTCTGCTGCATCAGGAAGTGGTTTTTGGAGACAGGGCCTTTCCAATTGCTCAGACTGGCCCTGAATCCCACAATTCTTCTGCCTCGGGCTCCTGAGTAATTGGGATTGCAGGCTCGCACCACAAGGCCCAGCTTTCAGAAACGCTTTTCAAAGAGACTAAGTTCCTGAATGCTTTTTGAGACAAGGACTAATGTAGCTTGGGCTAAACTTTGTTTCTGATTCTGCTCTATTTGGAGAGACATCCCCTTGGGAATTACCGTAGCTATAGTGAACTTGAATCTACCATGAGTCTAGCTGTATTGTGGCTATTTCTTCTCTAGTTCTCCTGGTCATATTAGGTATTTACTTATCTACCTAATAGGTGAGTCTATATGTTCAAATAAATAATAATGTATTGAATGCTTACATTCTGGTAACCATCCCAAGACCGTCATCTGCATGACTTCCTAAAATGGGAAATGAAGCATCTAAAACCCATAAGTTCTGGGCTTTAACTTTGGAATTAAAATAATGGTTTCATGACTTACTCCTTAAAGCTCCTCAGAAGTCCCATTGCCACAAAGTTAAAAGCAAATGTGTGACCTGCTGAAAGAGAAGCCAACACTATGGTTCATTCATTTCTGTTCATCCACCGAGAGACAAGATAACTAGATAGGAAAGCAGAACAGTCAGCAAATAGACAGCCATAAAAGGGGTGGGGGACTGCTAACAAAGAAGGGACACAGCATCAAACAGAGATGGGGAGCCGGGCAGTAGTGGCACACGCCTTTAATCCCAGCACTCAGGAGGCAGAGGCAGGCGGATTTCTGTGAGCTCGAGTCTAGCCTGGTCTACAAGAGCTAGTTCCAGGACAGGCCCCAAAGCTACAGAGAAACCCTGTCTTGAAAAAACAGAAAGAAAGGAAGGAAGGAAAGAAGGAAGGAAGGAAGGAAGGAAGGAAGGAAGGAAGAAAGAAAGAAAGAAAGAAAGAAAGAAAGAAAGAAAGAAAGAAAGAAAGAAGTGGAGGGAGGGAGGGAGGGAGGGAGGGAGGGAGGGAGGGAGGTGGGCGGGCAGGAGGGAAGGAGGGAGGGAAGGAGGAAAGGAAAGAAGTAAGAGATGGGATTAATAGAAAAATCACTACAGTATGTATCTTGTTCCCTTAGAGACAGGTTCTCCAGCCTAGAGTGGCCTCAGACTGCCCATGGAACTGAGGATGGCATTGAACCCTCTTCTTCCTATGGTGTTGCTGGTGTACACCACCGTGCTTGGTTTACTAGCTATTAGGAAGCAGACCTAAGGCTTCCCACAAAAAAGTCTACCAACTGAGCCACATCACCAGCCTGTATTATTTAATGTTTTAAATATATTTTTAATTTTGTTTTATGTATATTGGTATGTGGGTGTCAGATCCCCTGAAACTGGAGTTACAGACAGTTGTGAGTTGCCATGCAGGTGCTGGGAATTGAACCTAGATTCTCTGGAAGAGCAGCCAGTGCTCTTAACCACTGAGTCATCTCTCCAGCCCCTATTTTTTTTTTTTTATTGTCTAAAACTGGATTTTAAAAATCAAGTTTGTAAGCAAGTGCTGGCAGTAACGTCTGTCCCTTTTTAAAAGCATTAGATGTCAGCAAACAAATTGCATAATTCCTGGGAATGTTGAAATTGACATTGGTCATGTTTCCAGGACGGGGAGGAACTTTGAATGAAAAGTAAATAGTTATCTAACACTACATAGTGAATTGCCTCAAATTTAGAAAACAAATAATAGTTTTGTTGTTGTTTTGAAGCAAGATCTTATATAGTCCAGGTTGGCTTTCCGTGTAGCCAAGGAAGACCTTAAATGTATGAACCTCCTGCTTCCATAGCCTGAGTCCTCGGATCACAGCTGAATGCCATGCAGGCCCTGCAGTTCATTTGGTGCTGCATTGGGACCCAGTGCTTTGTTGTGCGCTGAAGCAAGAGCACCATTGACTGAGCTACTGTCTCCTCCTCCAGTTATTCTGAGATCCCATTATGCAGAAACAGTCAAGTTGTCAGCCGGGGTTGCAGGCTTCATGTAGTTTTTAGTTAGGTCAAATGCTTGCGTTCAGAAGCCAAACGATGCATACTTGGACAGCTTCGATGCCAGACGGGGTAAACTGTTCCCTGGTGGTGTTCCCTGATAATGATGTGGGATGGAAAGTTCCCTGTGAGTGACTTCTGCAAATGTCATCCTGTCTGCTAATGAAACTATTGTGGTTTTTCTCTCTGACTGTCCTGAAACACTGGTTCCTAACTACCCAGGATTTGGGTCTGTATTTGCATGCAGAGCATATGCCCCATTCGCTCCTCTGCCCTGAGGCTGGCTCTCTTGGTGGACAGACAGTTGGGGCAGAGGGGAGGAATTGAGGATGCGAATTCTGGTTTAATATTTTTCCGGACAGTGCTTAGCAGAGCATCAGACTCCGGAGAGCACCTCGCTGATTATAGCAAAAGTCTCTGCTGTCAGAATAGATTGAGCTTGCCTTCTTTCCCTAGTTAGCCCTGAATTAATGGATTTCCCAGATAAAGAAAAAAATATGGGCACAATTATCTGAGTATTTGTGAAGATGGGCCAGGCATTTTCTTTTTCTTTCCTTCTTTCTTTTTTTCCACAGAGACTGTACACTCCTCAGTGAACCAATCTAACAGCTCTGCCAGATCCAAGTGTCTTTTCTCAATGTACCTCAGGGGTGGAGCAAGGAAGCTTTGAGTTCAGTCTCCGGTTCAACAAAATAACAAGAAAACAAGCATCCATCCTGCTAAGGGAAATGGGCAGCATGTTAGCTAGTGGGGTGTATTGTAGACAAAAATAAGGCAGGAAGGGGGCAAAGCTGAAAGATGAGAGCCGTCCACTTTGACCTAAGAGGAAGGGGACATTTATGCAAATGTGTGAGCTGTTGAGGAAGGTGTTGTACTGATATGGGAGAAAAGTATTCAAATGAGAGCAACAGGGACAAAGGTCTGGGCGTGGGATGGCAAGCAGGCCCCTGTGGCTGACCGCTGAGGGCTGACGAGGTGATGACCTGTTTCACAAACCACCTAACTCCCTTCAGGCCAGTCATCTCCCCTCCAAAGGCAGAGATGAGATCATCCAAATGGCTCCTAGGATTGTGATGGCAAAATGAAACTGAAGGTAAGGAAGCTGACACAGGCTAGAGGTTCCCCAAGACCCAAAGGATGTACCCCACCATTATCCCCAAAGAGACACCCTTCTTCTTGTAGAAGGCAATGAGACCTGTGGGGCAGATTTCTTGCAAAGACTAAATATAATCTTCTACCGAAGGCACTTAGCTCACAGGAGGCTCACACATGGTAGACCCATGCGTGACCAAGGTCCTTCTCATTAGCTCCAGACTCTTGGATGATGAGTTCATTAGCATAGAAATAGGTAAGACAGGAAGAGAAGCTTGGATTCGTCCATGAGGAGGGCTAAGGGAAAAATAGCAACTAACTTCAGTGTCCCAGAGGGCCAAGGTATAGGAATGGGGACCTGACAATTAGGGAGAAGGGAAGGTCAGTTGCCTCAAGGTTTGCTCAAGACCAGGGAGTCTTGGTGAGTCATCTGACTTACTCAAAGGCATTGGAATGGAGCGGGGAAGAGGGGAAAATGAGGTAAACTTGAGGCTTCAATGGAAGGGAGAAAGTAGACCTGGTGGCTATCACAGAGCTGAGCAAAGAGAATCATAGTTGACTGGGTCACAGACGGGCATGGTTTCTAAAAAGAAACAGGCTAGAATGGAGGACAGAGATCAATTTTGCATGTCAAGAAAATATCCATACATGTGAAAACCGGTGATCATTAGGTGGGAGTGCGCTGGAGACCACTTACATCCCGGTGAGAGTTGAGAGGTGTCAATAATGGCATTGAGGAGGAAGGGTGCCAAAGGCGATGACATCTGAAGCGATAATTAGCAGCTGCCCCCAAAACCAGACAACAAATGCTCACCAAGCTACCTAGAGCATCTCTAAATTCCATGTTTAATGAAGAGCTATGCATCAAATTAATCCCAGGAAACCAGCGTACCTTCTAGGCCCAGTGGCTAATGCTGCAACCCCTTAACACAGTTCCTCCTGTGTGGTGATTCCCAGCCATAAAATTATTTTTTATCACAGCTGCATAACTGTAGTCTTGCTGCTCTGAGTCACAGTGTAAATATCTGTGTTTTCTGATGGTCTTAGGGGATCCCTGTGGAAGGGTCGCGACCCACAGGTTGAGAACCACTGTTCTTGGTCCAGTAGTTCACCCCTAAAATCTCAGTGCCAGGGAGGCTGATGCCAAGAGGATCAGCAGTTCAAGGTCAGCCTGGGCTAGGGAGCTTCTGTCAGGCCAAGGGGGTAGGGAGTCAAATTCAGAAGTCACGGTGTAAATGTCATGGACCAGCAGCAAAATCAACAGTTCTGGTTCAGAGGTGGCAGTGGCAAGGGAGGCGGCCTTAGTTTGGATTTAACTTTAACTAAAAAGGAAGAACCTGTGAATGGAGCTGAGAAGTCCAGAAGAAGACAAGGGAGAACAAAGAGATAACTACTTTGCTGTGCATAGGGTGTGAAGGCTGGACCAGAATGTTACATTCCGTGCTCTTGAAGAATTCCCCCCAAGCGCAACTTGACAAGAACATCGTCGTCCAGCTTTTAACCAGACCACCCAGAAGGCGGTGCTCCTCACACCTCTTTAAGAATACATTCCTTTCCTTTTGTCTCTCTGACGTCTCTGTGCAAACTTTAACTGAGCTAAGCCTAGGTCTGCTTACCCTTGGAAGGGCTCAAAGTCAGCTTCCGAGCCCTTCCCTTCTCCCTTACTCTGCGACCAAGCACACAGCTGCGCCTCTGTCTCCACCCCTCCTCTTCCTCTTCTTCACTTTCTCTCTCCTTCTTTTCCTCACTCACACTCACCCCGAACACAAATTGAAAGTAGATCATGAGACCACGCAATCTCTCTGCCACCCTCTGCCGTATGCTCCCTTGGGACAAATCCAGTGTCTGCTTCGGACTCTGTTGCCAATGCCAAATCCTGCTTGTGTCCTGGGCTGCCATGTGCCTATCCCTAGGTAATGGTCAGACACATCAATCTATTATAATCCTGCCTCTTTGCCCAGGCTGTCTTGCTGGAGGTGAGGTGGTAGACATCACGTGTGCCCGTCTTGCCCCATCTGAAAGTTAAGAATGACCATGCAACTTGCTTGGTCTTTGTAAGATGAACTGATTCTACCTGTTAGTAACTTTTTTTATAGAGGCACGCAAAAATTAGTCCTTTCTCCTTGTTGTGTTCTTTTAAAAATGCTACGGAGTCCCAGGCGGCAACTGTAGGCAAGCAGCAAATGCTATGAAGTCCCAAATGGTGGTAGCAGGCCATGTGGCAGCAGACAGCGGGCCCTGCGAGCAGCCAGTCCCAGGCAGAGAAGGCTGCCGGTCCCTGAGCAGTGGCTGGTCCCAGGCAGGGAGACACATGGCAGGCTGGCAGAAGACAGAGATATGGTGAGGTTGAATATTTATTCAGGGGAGTTATGAAGGGGGAAGAGGGAGGGAGAGAGAGAGAGAGAGAGAGAGAGAGAGAGAGAGACAGGGGGAAGCAGAGAGAGACAGAGAAGGGGAAGCAGAGAAGTGGGGAGAGAGGCAGAAGCGAAGCTGCCTCTCCCAGAGGAAGATGGAAAAGAGAGCAAGCTCAGACTGGAAGCTGAAGATCAGCCTGCCTCAGTGGATGGGGAGGGAATGGGAGTGGCTTGTCTCTTAAAGGGACAGGGACCAAAACCATAACATTCCCAGGTCTTCCTTATAATAAAAAGCAGATTAGACACCACAGTTTGAAGGAATTGGGGCGGTGAATTCTCAAAACTGCTTCCTGCTGATTGTGGGCGTCGTCTTTGGGGGGGAGCCCGAGAGAAGGCTGGGTGCTGGTCACATCCTGGCATAGCTGGTCTCTTTGCTTCTGACTGGTGTCTGTGGCATGGAAATGTCTGGTGTCTCTAAGGTATTGGCAGAACAAAGAACAAAGTTAAATTAAGGAAAAAATTTTTGGACCAGGGAATTGAGCAGGTATCTGACCTGTTTAAGATGGATTCCTTAATTTGGCTCCCTGGAACTCACAAGAACTCCTTGAATTTGTGAAAACAGAAGTTTTAGACATATAATGACTGTAGCATAAGAGATAAAATTGATTTGAAATTTGTTTGGTGAGGTAATCTGGGTAAACCTCTCAGCTATCAAACTGTCAGAGATCTTTGAGAAGGATAAGGTTTTACTTGAGTTATCGATTAAAAAATGACAGAGAACTTACTTGGTTGGCACCCAGAGCTACTCTTTTTGGGTCCTCCATGGTCGCTGAAGGTTATGTTTGACCTTTGTTATTTAGCGCAGTCCTGTCAGGTTCCAGAAGACTCTGTGGGCTAAGAAATCTGTAGGAAGACAGGCCTACCTTGACCTGAGAAGCTAGGCTTGTCGATTCCAGTGATTCTGCCCACATCTGGAGGTCTTTGGATGAAAGGCAGTTTTGCCTAATGGTCAGTGCTCGGCAGTCGAAGCAAACTGCAGGACACTGTTCTGCGCGCGTCTGTCTTCTTTGGAGGGAGCAGAGAGCTGCTGCTAAGAGCCAACCTGTCTCTTTTTGTTATGAAAAGTTTTTAATGGTTAAATATTTAAATATCACATTCCCCAGATCTCTGAGCAGTTGAGGGCTGGATTAAATATAGCTGCAGTATACTGGCTCTTAACAGGTAAGATCCAGACTTGTAAAAAGGCAGAAAGAAACTGATGGCAATGGAAGGTTAATGTCAGAATTGACAATGGTAGAGAACAGCTTAAGGCATTTTCGTAAGAGACTTAAAAGTACATACCAGTTTAAAATATGAGACTTAGGATTTTGTAATCTGAAATGAGATGTAATGAACAATTATTATACATAGAGTGAACAGGAATTGAGCAACATGGATGACTCTGATGGGCCCTATCAGAGACATACCATTTGCACAAAACACATGTAGCAGAGTTAACAGGAGAATTTTAGTGAAGACCTGGTGAAGAGGCAGGGTGAAATTGGGAGAGCTTGGTCACCTGACCTGGCTCTCAGCCAAGATGGTGGCAGCCACATGTTGCGGGGGGGGGGGGGGGAGTTAAAATTTTTGAGCCGTAAGGACTTTAAGTTTAATGAGAGGGACCTACAGGCATGATCTGCTCTATTGGTGAACCGCCGTGCCATAACACAAGCCACAGAGGGGAGCGAAAGGCTGGAAATGAAAAAACTGCACCATGCCATGGCTGGAATTGAAAAGATCCGGGGAGCTGGTTGCTAACCAGAGCCAAAATCGTGAAAACCTGCGAAACAGTGCAAACACCCAAGACCACGCGGAAGAGCATCCTCTGTCCATAGGTGGGGTGCTATGGCCTAGCTGGATCTGGTCAGATGACCCAGAAACCAGAGAGGCTGGGGGGCCGCTCTGAGCGGCGATTACGACAAGAGAAAAGAAATTGAGGACCTCGGGCCCTCAGTCGAATGCACTGTACATAGAGTGTGCAGTGCTACGCGTGGGTGGACTGACCCCTGGGATCAGTCCAAACACGATTCCAGTTGATAAAAAGATAAACTGAGGACCCCGGGTCCCCAGTCGAATGCACTGCACATAGAGTGTGCAGTGCTAACGCGTGGTCGGACTGACCCCCAGGATCAGTCCAAACACAATTCCAGTAAAGGAAAGCAACCATAGCAGAACCGGGAAAGACTCACTCATTGAAGCAGCCAAGGTGGCAACAAAGTCACCTGACTCCAATCAAGATGGTGGAAAAGTCACTCAGTTAAGATGGCGGTGAAGTTACCTGACTTTAGTTAAGAGGTGGTTAGGTCACATGACCTCAGTCAAAATGGCAGCAGTCACATGCTGTATGAAAAAAGCCTTAATTTTTTTAGGTCACTTTTTTGAACAGAGACGGATAAGTGTAAGGCATTAAAGCATGAGGCCAGAGTGATAGGTCTGGACGGCTTGGCTCCCATGGTCAAGCCCATGAAAACACCCGCAAAAAACCGTGGCACTTCAAGCCTCACAAGGACCGTACCCCGTCCTTGTGAAATGCATGCAGATGGCGCGAACATTCAAGACGCATGGGCAGGCGTCCAAGCCCATGCGTGGAATGCTAGGGGGCCTGGCTGAATCCTCAAGTCAACAACGAGGACCGTACCTCAGACAGGAAGAATGCAGCAAAGGCCAAGCCGCACCGTAGCGGCTGCAGCCGTCCCCGGGATGGCGAGGCCACACCGTAGTGGCCACATGAAGACACAGAAACAGAAGGAAGAAAAGAGAGAAGGCGGGCGGAGTGAGAGGCTTTCGCCGTCTCAGGCACGGGCTAAGCCAAGGGAACGCAAGCCCGATTGAATGCTGGCGAAGGGGACCAGAGAAGTCCCCCAACCCTAAGAACAACCAACAAGTTGCCGAGAGCTCAGCGGCAACTAGTGTGTTGGCCAGGGTCATTTGACCAGCTGGAAGGGGAAAAATTCACGATTAAAGCTGGTGTTGGTTGCAGAGCCGTGTACAGGCAGATGGAGCGCACATGATCATAGTCCGTAGCTCCCCCCCCCCCCCCCCCCCCCCCCCGTCCTCAGGTCCTCAACCGTGTCCCGGCACGGTCTGGAAGCTCCAGGCCGGCGCTGTAGCCCGGCACTCCAGCCCCAAAATCCAGGAGAAGCAGCTGTAGGGTTTTCAGCACCAATGTTGTGTTCTTTTAAAAATGCTGCGGAGTCCCAGGCGGCAGACAGTGGGCCCTGGGAGCAGCCAGTCCCAGGCAGAGAAGGCTGCCGGTCCCCAGCAGTGGCTGGTCCCAGGCAAGGAGACACACGGCAGGCCGGCAGAAGACAGAGATATGGTGAGGTTGAATATTTATTCAGGGGAGTTATGAAGGGGGAAGAGGGGGGGGGAGAGAGAGAGAGAGAGAGAGAGAGAGAGAGAGAGAGAGAGAGAGAGAGAGAGAGAGAGGGAAGCAGAGAGAGACAGAGAAGGGGAAGCAGAGAAGTGGGGAGAGAGGCAGAAGCGAAGCTACCTCTCCGAGAGGAAGATGGAAAAGAGAGCAAGCTCAGACCGGAAGCTGAAGATCAGCCTGCCTCAGTGGATGGGGAGGGAATGGGAGTGGCTTGTCTCTTAAAGGGACAGGGACCAAAACCATAACACTCCCTTCTAGGCTCTCCTTCCTCTACCCAAGCAGGATAACCTTGCCCCTATCCATTTCCTGGTTGTTAATAGTGCATAACTAACACTTAGTGGCTACCATGGCCACTGTCTCATGTTTCTTTGTGCTAATGGGACTCAGTAAGATGGTCTTCTGTCCATCTCTTGCGGGTGGGGGGTTCTCTCATGGAAGTGTGGTTAGACCGTGACTTGAGTCTGTGCCGTTACAAAATACTAGACCAGATAATGCGTGGAGAATTTATTTTCCCAGAGGTTTGGAGGTGAAATCAATGCAGTGTTTGGTGCAGGCTCTCTTTCTGCTACTGAGATGGCGCTTCGCTATGTTCTTAGGAAGGGAGAAATTCTAAATGCTGTGTAGCAGAAGATGGAAGGGTGGATGAGCTGTGATTAATAAAAATCCTTTAAAGGTTTGGCCTCATGAATGAAGGGAGGAGCCCTCAAGCCCTAAGTGTCCCTTAAAGGCCTTGCTTACCATCTCATGGGCCACTTAATTTCAGAGGGGACACATTCAAGCAGGATGCAACCTAAGCTTAAATGCCGTGTCTGCTCTGACCGTTCCGCCATCGACCCATCCACCTCTCTCTCACCTCTCCTCTAGCCTCTCTGTTTCCCGAGACACTCTGTTTTGAAATCAGGCCAGTGAACAGCTCCACAGTGCATTCAAAGTTTCAGGTAGAAGAAGGAATCACGCCCTTTGTCATCTTAAATCAAAAGCTAGAAGTGGCCACACTCTGTGAGAACCATCAAAGGTGTCTTTGGCACAGCCAAGTGGTTGAAGGCAATGCTGTTGAAGGACATTGAACGGGCTCCTCCAGTAGACAAATGAAGCATGAAGGGGAAGGGTCAGGCAGGAAGTACGGCTGTAAAGGCTGCGGCACATACTTCAGAAGATCCAGTCGGCGCGAAAGGTCGTCCCTATCCAGAAAACAGCCTTATATGATGCTGTGCTGACCGGAGAGGAGAAGGCAAAACTGCCTTCAAAACGCCACGGCTGACCCTTGCTCAGTTAGGGTAGTGCTGCTGGTGACCTAAAGTCGAAGCCACTGCTCATCACCAGTGGCCCTGCTGAAAGTTCTGGAACCCTTAAGAATGCTGTTATACTTATTCCGCCTGTGCATTCCGAACAGCTTGACCCGGGTATGGTGACTGGCTGTCTGAGATGTACAAATCAAGGGGAAAATATATATACCACTCACTGATAATTTTCCTGGCCATTTAGCAGAGTAAGGCTGCATGGTAAAGTTAATATTTCTTTGTCTGGAAATACAATATCCATTCTGCAGCCCACAGATGGAGGAGTGATTTCAATGCTCCAGTCCTATTATTTAAGGACTACAGTCTGTAGAGGATCGCTGCCGGGAAAGGGATTCTCCTGGTGGATCCGGTGAAACACAATACAACGTCTTCAGAGAAGGATCTAGACTCACTGCTCTAGACATCCATTAACAGACATCCATAATTCATGGGAGGAAGTAGAATGGCAGCATTGACAGGGGTTGCGAAGAAGTCGTTGATCTCAGCCATCATTCATGACTTTTGGGGGTTTGAGACTCAGGCAGAAGTATCTGAAGCTGAGAAAGAATGGGCTATGGGGAGAACCATGTGTAGAGATGCAGCCTGAAGCCATGGTCAAACTGCGCAGTCTCGCAGTAAAACATCAGGGAATGAGGAGGTGTCTCACAGCAGAATAAAAAAAATAGTTTCTTAATATGGCTGCTCTTGGTTCAAAGGCTATGACACTGTTGAAATGGTTACTGTGATGCAGAACATTCTATAAATGTGGTAGGTAAAATAGAAGCAGGGTTTGGGAGGCTTGACTCTTACCTTGGAAGTCCTGTGTGAGTAAAATACCATCAACTGTGCAGTGTTCCACAGAGAAGCCTACCATCCAAGATCCAATCAACCAACCGAAGGTAAACTGCTTTGCTATCTTATTCTAAGAAATGGTTACAGGAGTTCCAACCTTTGCCACCTGTCGCTTGAAGCAGCTATCGGCCCTCAACATCAACGCAAAGCCCTCAACCACAAACAACCCACAAGACACCTGAGACCAGGCGATCCTTAGCAATTAGTAAGTGAACACACTTACGTGATTCACTTTATTGCGATGATCCAGAACTGAGCAGAATGGCAGTGTGTCGCTCACAGAGAAAGAAACACTCTCAGATAGAGGTTTCCTTCCTGAAAATAAACAAATTTTCCCAACAAGAAGAACCTGCTGCCTTTCTTTCCGAAGTTTCTCCCGTGTTAGCTATTACCTGGAATAATTGATTCACAAAAACCCAAAGAAAACCAGAAAGTACCTCTGACCCTTTTGGTGACTGTAAATCCTGTGATGAGTCTAAGAGTCCCAAATGTCCCCAGGGAGAGCTGAAAGGGGATGAAATTTGGGTTGAAACCCTTCTGCAAAGAGATCCTGTCACAAGGGAGCTCCAGGTAAGATGGAGAATACATGGAATTAGTGACCAAATTTCTCCCCCAGAATGTGTCCCAACCAGCAAAGGAGGTGAGCCAGAGTCACCTCCTATAAGGGTTCAGGAAGGCCATGTTCACCAAGTCAAAAGCACACAGTTATAGACCTGACAGCCACCACCAGCAGGCTACAAAGATGAGCAGACACAAGACCCTACACATCCAAACTGCCACACCAAACAAAGGCCAGGACAGACAGCTGTTAGGAGGGTACAAGCCACACACTGCACGAGACTTGGCATCACCTTCCCAGTGCCACTAAGACACAGCCTAGGTGGGGAGAGAGGGAAGGAAGACAGCCCCAGCCCCAGCCCCAGCAGGGAGTCAACTTTTAAATGAGAATGGTTAGCCAATACAAAGGACATTAACCCAGATATTTTAAGTAATGATTATTAAAAAAAATAAGTTTTCTCCTTTCCCCTCAAATTGGCCGCTGTGGGAGTTCACCAGGGACAAGAGTATGACTGAAAAAGAGGGAGAGACAGTCCCGTTCTCTGTGAAAGCTTAAAGCTCA